>NW_024582439.1:2066248-2088230 GCF_018398535.1 Haplochromis burtoni
ACAAATACATACACACACACACAAACAAACACATTCAGAGCTCTCTATCCCTCTCTCTCACTCACAAACAAACACACAGACATCAAGAGCTCCTCTTTTCCTCTCACAAACATGCTCACTCAAACATCCAGACTCACTATGGTACAGAGCAGACACAGGCCTATGAAAAATGCATGTCCCTTTGCGTGTTTCATAAGAAACACTCATCAGGATTCCATTCCCATCTCACCTGAAATACAACACAGGAATATCAATTACGAAAGCAATTTGGGTGGCAGTTTAGGCAGGGAATTCGTGCAGCTAGAATATGGCATCCACAGTGTCATCTTAGTGAGAGGGTCACTGTCTCCTGGAGCAGATTATAAAATACACATTGGCCCTGAATGTGATAGAATGTTACTGAGTACAGCAGTGGGATCGTGAGCCAACAAGGCAATGTAAAAGTAAATAACTTTTCAAGTTAAAGTACCTCAACCTGTGGGATATTTTTGGATGAGAATATTGCTCAATGTTGCCTTATAACTGTTTTGTAAGTTGTGGCATTTCTACTGAATACTTTATGAAAAACTAAATATTTACCTACCGTTTTGACAAGTCACTTGCCAAGCTTTCTTTTCTAAAACCACAAAGGGCAGCTTTTAAACTGTCAAGTACATAGTAGAAAACAATTTCTGTGCAAAGGTAAACTGGCACGTTAAAATGTTTCAGTATTGGCTGCATTTCTAATGTTTTACTGCTGCTTTGATCAGTTCTGATCAAATCCATGTGCTGTAGTATTGCCTGCCTGCCTGTTTAGCTGAGGGAGTTGCTCCCTGATAGATTGTACAGGTGTTAAAAGGGAAGCAGTGTATGAAGAAGTGCATTTTCAACATACCTTGCACACTGAACGCTTGTCAGCGAATTGTGAAATCTTAATTCACTCTCATGAATAGGTCGTGCAGTTTTAACTTTCTTTTGGTAAATTTGATGTTGCATTTCATTTCGTGTTTTTATGCTATAGTTGTCTTGTGCTTTTCACTAAAATTATTACAGATACTGAAGTTTTCTTGCACATGTTAAAGAGCTCACATCATCGCTCAATGGGCATTTTTAAAGTAATACATTTTTAAGAATATACTTCTAAATACTGGATTGCATCACATACAGAATGGGACAAAAACAAACATGTTAATCGATACTTGTATATCTTTTTTTGTTTTTTTATAGGAGAATCCTTATATGTGCAACAATGAATGTGATGCTGCCACTGAGGAGCTGGCTCATCCTCCAGAGTTGATGTTTGACATTGAGGGTCGCAACCCGACAACTTTTTGGCAATCAACATCATGGAAGAAATACCCAAAGCCTCTGCAGGTCAACATCACGCTGTCATGGAACAAGACAATTGAGCTGACTGATGACATCGTACTCACATTCGAGTCAGGCCGACCAGAACAGATGGTCCTGGAAAAATCACTCGACTACGGCCGGACCTGGACCCCTTACCAGTTCTACGCCACTGACTGCCTGGACGCTTTCACCATGGAGCCCAAGACAGCGAATGACCTCACCCAGCAGACCTTGCTGGACATCATTTGTACCGAGGACTACTCTAGAGGGTACGTGTGGAAGAATGACAAGACAGTACGTTTTGAGATAAAGGACCGCTTTGCATTGTTTGCTGGGCCTCGACTACACAACATGGCCTCACTATATGGCCAGTTGGATACCACCAAGAACCTGAGAGACTTCTTCACAATCACTGATCTAAGGATTAGGCTGCTGAAGCCAGCCACTGGAGCCACCATGGTAGATGAGAACAACCTATCTAGATACTTCTACGCAATCTCTGACATCAAAGTGCAGGGCAGGTAAGCTCTTTTACATATGGTAATGTTCAGTAGTAATAGTTTCCTCAGAAAGTATTCAGATTCTTAGCATTTTTGCACTTCAGCTGTTTTTTTCCACGTTGAGCAGATTTTTACCTGCTTTATTAAGATGGACTTGCAAAGATGAGCATTTTGGGGGTCAATATTTTACTCCCAGTCTAAACAACTTAGCCACGATGAAGAAGTAGTAGTAGTCTTTGGACTTTTTGATTTGTGGCTGATTTCATTCCCGTGGCACATCTGACCATTCTCCCTGTCCTTGCTGTTGAGGTTCACCACCATGTTTCACTGTAAAGGTATTTGCCCTTAGGCTGTTCAACAGACATAGTATTCGACAGCAGGGTTCAGAACAGTCTGTCTCATCAGGATATAGAATCTTTTCCTTTATATTTTACTTTAAATTCTGTTTGTCAACTCAGATGTGAGCTTTCATGTGTTTCTTGGTTCATTATATTTAGCATTTCTAGTATAAAGGTTTGACTGATGAACAACGGCAGAGTTGGTTGACAACCAACTCCATAAAAAGGTCTGGTCATTCCAAACCTCCCTTATTTCAGAGTCACTGAGATGACAGATTTATGGAAACTGAAACTTTAGAAATGATTTTACACTGCTGATCCACACCGTGTCACAGTTTTAACAGAAAGGTCTGCAGAGAGTTTCTTGGACCTTGTGTCAGTTAAAATCAGTCCTGACTGGCAGTGTCCATTATTGTCAATTACATCTGCAAAAATTTAAAATCATCTTTCCACGTCATCATTATGAGCTATTGATTTTTTTTAAACTACGTAAATTTCCATCTACAAAACTGTCAGGTTTTCAGAAAGTACTGCAGAGTGTTTGATAGGTCTCAATATTTTTGAAAGCCACAGAAAAGATAGCTAATTTAGGGCTTTTTAAAATGGATAAGTAAACAGTTACAAGCATGTAAAAGTTGTTTTCCCCCTAAATCATTCTGTTTGAACAAAAACTATGAGCTTATCATATATATGCATACATGCATGCACACACACACACACACCTTAATAGGTTGTTGTAGTTGCATATTTTTGTTTATGTTCAGTGCTACTGAATGAATGACAAATGATTTTGACTTGTAGGTCTAACAATAATACTGGCTTGTATTGTTGTTAATGTTCACTGTTTGTATCAGTCAGTTACAATCACCTGACTGTGAAACCACTGGCATCGTTGAGTGTCTGCAATCATCCTGTGTGCAGAAACCACTTGAAAAAAAATTGCCTGGAGACAGTACTTTACATTTTGTCCCCCACTGTCCAGATATGAAGTGAGATGAATGATTGAAAGCCTGGATTCATGTTGATAAGCAGGCTTCCTAATGAAAGAAATTGGTACAAAGGTACACTGTTAAAAAAAACATCTTAAAAAAAAAAAAAAAAAAAAAAAAAAACCAAACTAATATTCCGGCAGCTGGGGCGCCAAAATAATACCGTAAAATAACAGAAAATAACTCAAAAATACGGTTATTTCCAGTAATGAAAATACAATTTGTTGCCCTAATTTTACATGGGATTTTGCCTTTTTCAAGTGCTTTTAAACATTAAATTAGGAGCAAATTAATGGATTCCATTCATATCGCGCATTTTGAGACCCTCAAAGCGCTTTACAATTCCACTTTATAATTCCCCTCTGGCCATCACCAGTAGGCGGTAGGTGAAGTGTCTTGCCCAAGGACACAACGACCGAGAGCGTCCGAGCCGGGGCTCGAACCAGCAACCTTCTGATTACAAGGCGAACTGCCAACTCTTGAGCCACAATTGCCCTAAACAGCAATAATGATAATAATTATTATTATTTGATGTAAAAAAAAAGTTTATAAGAAACATTTTATGTATTTTTCCATAGCATTACATTTTCAAATAACAGACAAATATTTGTGAAATCATGATACATTTGTGAATGTATTTTAACAATCTAAATATGCATATGTACAGACAAATACATTAAAAAAACCAAACAAGAAAATTATGTTTTATTATATAAATTTATGTAGCGAGTAAAAGCCACCGAGTAACTGCTAAAGCCTCTATACTAAAACATCAAAATGGGAAAGGTCACTAACGACCACAATATAGTTTTATTGGTGCAACCTGCCCATATGGAAAAGATATATATAAATCTTATAAAGTTTGTATCCGTCTTGTGTGAAACTTGTATGAAAAGCATATAAGAGTGAAAACAGATATAAGATCCCTTGAAAAATTATATAATGAAACTTGTATGTTTTGGATACTTACTAAAACAATATATGAAAGTAATGAGAAAGTGGCCACTTTCATGAGTAATCACATTTTTTACTATTTCTTTCTGTAATCACAGTTTTTACCATCTCTTTTCCATATGGGTGCCAGCAATGCAACTATCACCTGAGGGCTTGCTCTACCCCGGTGGTCCCAGATGCTCGCTGCTTTAAAAGAAACAAATCCACCCCAAATAAATACGAGCCCAACAGAACACTTATCGCACTGTGTTTTAGTTCAGGCAATAATTGGTGCCACTAAAATCACTCTTAATAAAACTTATTCACTGCAAATCCACACGGAGCACCTCTAAAAGACCTAATTCCCCTAAGGTAAGAGCCCAGCTCCGGGATTGCACATTGCCCGACTAATATTGCACCAGCCCAGTAGAAATAAAAACAAACCCAGCATAAAAAAAAAAATCAGTTTTAAAAGGTGACCCTACTCTAAAACCAACTTGGGAGAAAAACGCAAAGAAAAAGAGAAGGAGGAAAAAAAACAGTGACAAATTCACATGTGCAGCCTGTCCTGCAGAAGGCAGTACAATATAAATTAGATTGTAGTGCATAAATATACTTTTTAAATGTCAAATGTATTAAGTTAACATACCTCCAGCAGACAATTGTGTTTGCTGCACACCTGGCTTGTCTTCTAAAATTACTACTACAAACATAAAATACAATAAACGTCAAATACATTCCAACGAATTTTTAAAAAAGCACTGAAAGAAAAGCAGCCTGTACCTCGAAACTCTGCTGTAGAGGTTTAAAACAACCGTTTGTGTAGAAGACAATTAAAACTTCTCAGGCTCTTCACCTACTCACACAACAATTGTTCACAGCGGCTCATCAGTACAAATGAAACGACGAGCACCTGCTGCTACTTGGGTCCCCTGGGTCCTAAAGCCTTCCCCATTACATTTACATTTGAAATCAAAGTCTATTGATGTAAATTTAACGATATTCTAGAAGAACAGTACAAAACTGTAAAATACACAGTAAAATACTTTTATATTAGGATTTTTTTTTTACAGTGTAATTCAGAAAGATAGGACGCTGAGTACCACTCTTATAGTAACCTTTTAAACTTTCACAAGTGTTTGTTTGCAACGGCTAAGTTCAATGCAGCCTTTTTATTTAATTTGACCAGAATTTTGGGAGAAGGAGCAGACTGAGCTGATACTAAATTTCTTAATTATTTATCAGAAAAATAACTTGACAGACGAATGGCTGGAGGATTAAGAAACAATCATTGAGTCAAGCTGTAGATCAAGAGTTATCTTACTTACTTCAGTTAAGTGTTTGCTTTGAAAATCTTCTGGCCGTGTAGTCAATAGCCAGTCAAGACCATTACTGTCAGAAAAATAAATGCATGAATTGGTGTTTGGTGTGATGGCTACATTTAGTGCACAACTTGCTATCTGTTAGGTTGTATACCTACAAAATATCCTAAGATGAGAAGAGCATAAACTCAACAATATTTGCTGTAACTTAGATGATGTCATGAGAGGGAGGAGCTGGGGAAGAGTTGGGTTACAAAGCACCTTGCAGATGTGGAGCAATTGTAGAACACAATGTAACCATAAATGTGGTGAGATCCATAAAAGGCTATCAGCTAATAGCCTTTTATCAGCTGTTCTCTGATGGCAATGAGAGCTACTGATATTTTTATCAGTAGAATTGTTTTCTGATTATGAACATCCATTATTTTTGGGTAATTGTCCAAAAGATCTGTTTAATTAATTTTGCCATTCTGTCCACTGGCACCTAAAAAAAAGGCATTTGGTGCTGAGCTCTTTTTCAAGCCTATAACCATATTTGACATATTTTAATTTCAATACTCTTCAACAAGAGTCAATCCCTCTTTTTCCTATATTTAAACAACCATGCTTTGTTTAGTAAAATCAAGGGAACTTATGGTGCGCGTTTAATTTACATACCGTGTGATATTACAGAGAATAATAGCGTTTTTTTTTTTTCCAGTGAGTCATCAGAATGCCTCTGTGAGGAAAGGAAATGGAAACACTGTCATTTCATGATGCATGGAAATCACCCACATGATGATCATAAAGCCTCCACAGCTGCTCTCCAAATGGGACCTGTGCTGCTTTCTGCAGTGAGTTTATAGGAGGGTAACTAGGTTGGTAATGACCCATCAGATGGGCCCTAGGTGAATTAAAACAGTTAGTCCCTAATTAAAATTCAGTCAACTTCAATGGCAGATTAGAACCATTAGTACATTGGCTAATTGGTAGGAGACTAATCTTGTAATTAAGAGCATTTGCAGCTGATTAAATGGTAATCATCAGGGACACATCAGTGAAACGTGAATACATTTACAATTACCAGGCTGTTGTTCCAAATTTAGCCTTGCCTTCTTTAATAACGAGTAGATTTATGTTGTGTCAATGAGGTTTCCTATTTGAGCGAGCAACACTTTTTGTTTCAGAAGTAACAGTTTCACAGGTCTCTAATATTCTTATTATTACACTGCTCAAAAGAATAAAGGAACATTTTGAATACACATCTGATCTCACTTGGAAGAAAAACATGCTGGATATCTATACTAATATGGACTGTGTAATGTGTTAGAAAAGAAAGGATGCTACATCGTTTGATGGAATTGAAAACTATCAAACTACAGATGATTGAATTAACAAACACCAAAACCTCACAGTAAAAAAATGGTTCTGCAGGCTTGTTCTTTTTCGGAAATTTCATTTTAATTGCTCAAAATGTTACTCAGTAGTTTGTAAGGCCTCCACATGCTTATATGTAAGCCTGACAATGTTGGGAAATGCTCCTAATGAGACGATGAATGCATCCTGTCAGGATCTCCTCCCAGATCTGGATCAGGGCATCAATTGAACTTCTGGACAGTCTGAGGTGCAACCTGCCTGTGTCAGTGGTATCAAATCCTTCATTCTCCAGGAGCTGCCTGCATACTCTGACTACAATTACCACTCCCGGTCATGGTTATGAGCCAGAAGGAACCCAGGACCCACTGCACCAACACTGAGTCTGACAGTAGGTCGAAGGATTTCATCTCAGTACCTAATTGCAGTTCGGGCGCTGTTGCCGAGTCTGTAGAGGTCTGTGCATCCCTTCATGAACATGCCGGTTGAGTTGGTGAGCACAAGGCCCACTAGCCCACCAACCGCCTCAAGGCACCCTCATGAAGTCTGTTTCTGATTGTTTGGTCAGATACATTCACACCAGTGGCCTGCTGGAGGCCATATTATGATGCTCTTGCACTCGGAGCTCTCCAAGAATAGTTGCCTGTCTCCTGGAATCTCCTCCATGCTCTTGAGACTGTGCTGGGAGACGCAGCAAAACTTCTGCCAACAGCATCATGATCATGTGCCATCATGATTTTGGAATACCTGTGCAACCTCTGTAAGGTCAGGTGTCACCTCATGCTACCTGTAGTGACACTGAGCCAATACAAATGCGAAACTAAGGAAAAATAAAAATATGAGGCAGGCATAAGACAGATATACAATACATTCACCATGATCTTTATGGAGTACATGATACTAGTACCAGTGAGACACCTTTTTAGCATCAAAACATCTTTAACTTTTCATGACTTTCATTAAACAAGCTGCTGGAAGTATTCCTCAGAGACTTTGGTCCTGAATTGTGGACACAAGGCAAGATAGATCCATGCTTTTATGTTTTTTACTCCAACTTCTGACCGTACCAACTGAAAATAAATATGAAGCTCTTCAGGCAACATTTTTCCATTCTTTGTGCAAATTGTAGTCTCAGATTACTGTTCTTATTTGGCAGGAGTGGCCTTCGCTGTGGTCTTCTACTGCTGTAACCCAACTGCTTCAAGACTGTGTTATGAGTTCAGAGATGCTCTTCCTCATACTTTGGTTGTAATGTGTGTATATTTGAGTTACTGTTTCTTGTGAACTTGAACAGTTTGGTTATTTTCCTCTGACCTCAGGCATCAAAAAAGTATTTTCATCCAGAGAACTGTCTCTCACTGGATAATGGACCATTCTCTGTTAACCCTGGATATGGTTGTGTGGGAAAAATCAAGTAGACCATCACTTTCTGAAATATTTGCACCAGCCCATTTGGAACAATACCCATGCTATCACTCCTGTCACGGTTTTTTCTATTCTGATACCAAGTGTGAACTTCAGCAGGTCATCTTGATGTGTCTATATCCTAGATGACGAACAGGCGTACCTAACAAAGCGGCCAATGAATGTACATATTTTGCAGTAAACATAGTCTTTCAATATTCATTCTTTTTTGTGTAAACATGAATTGATGAGTTTTAAATTGCAGAGATTGCTCCACAGCACAGAATAGCATCTCCCACAGATATCTTATTCTGCCATTCATTAGAAAGAGTAGCAAAAGGTTGAATGTGAGGAAAATAAGCTATTTTTCCCAATTTTCCACCTTGCCCCTGGGCATCAAATTCAATTTTTGACCAAAAGTTTGCACTGAGAAAGAAAAGAAAATAAACATACGATTTTTGTCCAGAGGTGGATCAGTAACTCACATGAAAGAGGGTGATGGAGGCAGGTGGGGAGAGACTGATTAGAGTTCCCACCAGCCTCAGCAGCCTTCTGGCTACAACCAAATGTGAAAGCCTTATCACAGAATGGCCATCCTGTCCAAGAATTCCCAGAATACTCCACAAACACTGATAAACTTTAACTGACATATACACACAGTCTTTCTCTACCACACACACACACACACACACACACACACACACACACACACACACACACACACACACACACACACACACACACACACACACACCAGAATATTTAGTCTCAAGTTACATCCTGAAGTGTTTGTAAATGTGATGTTATTGCTCTGAACATAAATATTAAATTATTTTTTCACGGTGATCTATAAGTTAGGATTTGGATGTACATATTTTGCAGTGACACACTGTCTTTCAATATCCTTTTTAGTGTAAACACAAATTGTTGATGTGGATTTATCCAAAAAATGTCATTTTCAAAACCCACAAACGTAACATAGTAATGATAATTTTCCTTTTTTTGTTTATTGCATGTCATGATAATTTGGGGCTTTTTACGATTTTTTTTTTTTTTTGATAAAATATAGAGTGCGTATGTGACCCCTGACTCACTTTAAATGGTTTAGAACAGCCAAAAGTACAGACCAGTGGCTAGGTTTGACAAGATTACAATAGGAACTGAGGTGGATGCGAAATGAAATGGCTGGAGACAGGAAATGAGTGACAAAAGGTTTTTTGTTTTTTTACAGAAATGAAAATAAAATGAGACACAAATTCCACAATAACAGCAGTAATAGTAATAATAAGCCAGCATAAGCTTGTTGTATCCATTCCAAAACCAGTCTTGATATGTGTTTGGAATCATTGTCCTGTGGGAACCCCCAACTGTGTCCAAGTTTCAGCCATTTGCCTGTTGGTTTGAGGGGAAGTTGAAGATGTTGAGAAGTTGCCACGTCATAACTTGTCGTACTAAAGGCAGCTCAGTCCGCTTCCTACTGAATGTCTTTAAATCTGACAGCTTAATGCCCAAGAGGAAGGATTTCAGAGCAATGAAAAGCGTTTGGTTTCTCTATGTGGACAGCTTCAAATTTCAGGCAAGCTCGATGCTGTCGATTTAGGAGATGGACTCCTTTTTTTGATCAGCAGCCTCTCCGTCCATGGCAATGTAAAACTCATTTTACTGTGTACAGTGATCCAGCAGTTTTCAGTTCATGGCAGTCTTGAACCTTGGTGGTTCCTGGGTTGTTCCTAAACATCCTAATCAGTTTCTTCTAATCTAACAGTCACAGTTTGTTACACATCCAATTAACTTGCATTAGTTGTTAGAGCTGATGGTTGTGGAATCAGCATCGGTTTAGAAATGTCTTCCCAACTTGTCCTCCCAGTGCACTAGACAAGTGTCTCAACAACTCAGCACGCAACTAGAATGCCCCCCACCCCACATTTAACAAACCATGTAAATTAATAATTATCCTTCTAAGATATCAATAAGTTACTTTCCCACTATTTTCAGTATCGGTCAGTTCAATTATTGCTGTTAAGCAAATCCTTTTTATGCTGTCAAAGAGATCATTTGTAGTCAATCATGATTACTAACAAGAAGTTTATAGACATTCAAATATCATGTTTTGCCTAAACTGCTATACATCACATCTCTATCACTAAAATCTTATGATTTTTCACTGAATGTGCATTCATCCATACAGCTGTAGTAGCTATCACAAATAAACTGACAATGTGCTTTAAAAAAGAAAACGGCAGCTTTTCCTATTTGGTTCATTTATAAAAGGCATGCAGATGGCATATCTTAGCAGATTCACATTACAAAAGTGAGGAACCTTGAGTTTACCTCTTAGGGCAGCCAAGAAAAGGAGTAGATCTCTCCTTTAATAATCTATGAGTTGTTTATAAAATGCCTCAACAGTGCTTTGATTCAAAATGTACCAATACTGTCAGAAATCATCCCCTGTAATGATTTATTGTGACAGAAAGGAGATGGGTAAAAGGGAAAAGAATTGAAATGGAGTTCTCCTTTTCACCTTTTCTGAATAGAGAGTCAGAGAGTGCGGCACTGCTAGCTGTGCTATTGATTTCTAATGTTATTCCACATCAACAGAAAACAAAAACCTTGAACCATGCAAGCGGGCCCACCTTTCTCGTCTCCCTCTCCATCTTTCCTCACTTATTGATCAGATGTCTGCTTGTTAATTAAGACATGACCGCTACCGGCAGGTTGCGCGGTCACCGCTGCACATCTGCAGGGCTGCAGTGGGGCCTGGGAACGAGAGGCATCTAATCTATAAGTGCTAATGTGCTATTTCTCGTATTCTCCATGTCACGCTCTAGATTTTTTCACCTTTTCTCCTTTATTTCTTTCTTTGAGCATCACTGTTTCGTTCTCCTTCATTTCCCATTTTACACAGAACGGTCTCAAAGTAACATTAAAATTAGCAACTGTCAACAACATGGCTACGGTTGCCTCATGATGGATACTGTGTAAGATCACTTCAGGATCACAGATTGCTAAACACGAGGTTCTTTTTAGGTGAGACAGAACATAGAGAAAATCTGTGGTTTTTGCTCTGTTGTATGAACAAAATCACCTTAGTAGATAAAGCGCCTTTAGATGCGTTTAGATGAACACTGTCCTGTGTATGAAAGGATTTAAACACCCCCTGTTATCTTGCAAGTGCAATTTTGTAAATAAAATATTGATTTGTCTTCCGCCTGCTATTCATTTATTTGTTTGTGTCAATTTTTGTTAGTCTTTTTAAAGTTCCTGTCACAGTCCAATGTTGGGAAGGCAGTGAGGACATCCCAAATGCACACCAAAGCAAGTCAGGAAAAGTTGATTATGGGTTAATTGGGGAAAAAAAGGATCAAGCAAACAAAACAGGAGGGTGAGAACAGAATAAAGACTGTAAGTAAGGCAAGAAATCTCAGAAGGCAATAAAGTAAACAGGACAAAACAAGGCTGGAATGCTTGATTGAACATCCAAAGACAACCTGGGAAGAGTACATTTGGAGAGACAGAGAATCTTGAATATATTGTACACTATGCCAGAGTGATGAATGGAAATAGGCAGGCTAATGGGAAAACTGGGAGCAAGGTGATGTGGGTGTGGCAGACATGAGACTAGGTGGAAGGGGTGAGGAAAAGCAGCACTCTCACATATCTAGTATTAAAACTTGATATCTTAGCCATGAAAGACTATAGCACTTTCTAAGTTGACTGTTGGTTGGGAATTGTACAATCATTATACTTGTGTTTAGTGTAGTTAGTGTAGCTGTGTTTAGTGTTAGCAAAGATGCAGATTTTCTTCTCTTGTGTGAGTATTTGTCTGAAATGTTCATTTAATCAAAGTAAAAGGTCTGAGGTCCATTTTACAGCCTTCTTACTGACAGAGACATTTCATAACACAACAAAGAAAAAAGCATTAAAAGAAGACGTTGTGCTTTTTCTTTGACTGATGTCAGTCGTGAATCTTTAGAATGACCATAGACTGGCTGAATATAGATCAACCAAGAGATATTGCTGAAATGCCACAATCATTTTCCAAGACATTGCAGTTGCTTGTTCATATGTTTTGTTAATGGTTGAATGTGATTGCTTTCAGAATGCACCTGTATTTTCATTTTATTTTCAATGCTGTGGTTTGACTGGTAGGTCTCACTGGGATGTATTTCCATTATGAATAGGTTTAATTTGTAACAACTGACCATTATGACATCTTGATAAAAATGAATATTTTACTTTGCCATCTGTAGTAGAGTAATGCTGTGGCTGCATCGGTTGGTTTAGTTAGATATGCAACCAACTGGCAGCTACTGCAAAAGCATGAATAGATTACAGTTGTTGTGGGTGAATACAAGATTGCAGATGGCATGCCTTGGCTAGGATTATGGGCTGTACTTGCGTAACTTTTGTGTAATAAGCCAGTTTTAAACTTAGAATAGACATGATATGCTAGTTTTTCTATCAACAGATCTAGTGCAGATCAGTGTAAAACACAAGCTTTATAACACATAAGAGTTGTGTTGACATAACTGCAGGCTTTCAGAAATTAAAAAGAGATCCTTTATCCCCCACTGACTTTTTATGCTGACAAATTTTAAACCAAACCAAATTTTCAAAGACCAAAAATTATTTTATCCTGAACAGTTCCTCTGAGGTAGACATGGGAGTTATTCAAAGGCAATTTGAATAAAAAGAATAATAGGTTTAGATAAGGTATGAAACATTTTACTGTTATTTTACACTCCCAAATGTTCCCCTCAAGCCACAGAAAAACTTTACATCTCCCTCCCCTTGTGGGAATCCTGAGTGCATAAAAGTACTGTATCCCACATTTCAACTGTATCTTGCACTTAAAAGAAGACTAAATTTGTAGCTCTTCCCCAGTGCCATCACATGATGGTTACCACACCCCATTGAACTGCATAAAGAAGATCTAAACCCAGAGGATATCTATCAGTTTGTGTCTCAAAGAGCTGCACACAGGAATTGGGGAAAAGCAGAGTAATGACATTATGCCACGTTATCTCCTGTATAATGTGCCTACACATTTCCCTCCCTCATTTAAACTAGAACTGACATTTGAATATCATTCTATGCAAAAGATAGCCTTTTTACTGTCTCTGCAGATCTTTCTTGCAAGTTTCTCAGTTTATATCAGTGTTTGTAGCACTATAGATTTTCTCCTTAAGTCTTAGTTTAATCCATCTCCCATATTCTACAATTGAAGCCTGTGCTGCTGACAAATGGCAGTAGTTTGACCTTGATTGGAGAATGTTTTGCAAGTCCATAACATCACAGTGTATCTGATTTGGGAAATGCTTAGCAGTTTTGCTCTGCAGTGTGGTATTTTGTGCTGATAATATTGTATATCTGCTAGTTGTGTTCTAGGATGTCACCCTTAACAGGACTGAGAAGTGACTGATTTTAAAACTACTGCACAGAAAACCCATGCTCTGTGGATCAGCTTAGTCGCTGGGATCTTACCATGGCTTGTTCAATTTTATACTTTTTCGTCCTGAAGAATTTTTACATGGAAATTTTCCAGAAACCAAAATCACCTTCTTTGCATAATTTCTCTTTCCCTCCCTTGTAGGAGGTTGCCCTCAGAGTGTGTCAGACCTTGCTGCCATGGCCCAAGATTTAACTGTGCACTAATTGCATTTAAATGATACCCAACCTACAGGTATACACAGTACGTAAAAATCTAAGTATAGCGGGTTAACGAGCTCGAGTGACCATTTATCATTATCAAGCTATAGAAAACATAAAAAGTCCTTATTAGTTGTTGTGTACAGTTACAGCACAGTATATCTGAAAGAAATACTGATAGAGTTGTTACTTTTTAGGTTATTAATAAAGGGTGATTAATAAAAGGATCTTTGAAAAAAAGTGGACAGCTGGAAGGAGATATATTGTTCAAAGCACTGTGTCTCACTGTGACTTAAACACAGCTTTGTGTTTTGCAGTTTTTTCTTGTTAGTTTTTTTGTTACAGAATCTCTATTGCTGACACTGTAAATGCGAGCTTGCTCTTCACATAGCCACAGAAGCCAGCACAAACTGCAAACATGCTTGCACACAAAACAAGCACACCGACTTACTGGCTCTTATCCAGTCTTTTACATACAGTACACACACATACACACACTCCCAATCCTCTAAGCCCATGCCCTGTGAACCATGACAGCTGTAGCCAGCTTGATTGACAGAGTTTGAAAGTCAGGTTCAAGTGCAGGTTCACACGACCCCAGCATTACTCTGCTTCCAATGTAAGGTTCTTCCCAGCTCTGCCAACGCCTGCTCACTTATCTTCCACCAGATGTCTGTCACATGCTGCGATGTTTTCTGCCAGTCATCTCCTAGTCTCCAGTGTTTAATTAGTGCTCATTAAGGCCTAGGTTTTCTTTGTAAATAATATATGGTAGATAGAGAAAGTAAATCAACATAAGCAGTCTCCGGAGAGGCATCAGTCATTTTTCCAGTAAAATCATCACAAATTTTCTCTTGCTACATTTATTGTATGATATTGTACGATAAGGCTATACCAGAAGTGAAACAGACAAGGTTGCTTTGGCTTCTTGAGTGCTAATGCTATATGGGCATATAAAGGTTTATGTGGGTGTTTCCACTCTTAACGAATGCAGTGGCAAATTGTTTTCTCTCCTCTTCCTATTAAAGTGCTAAAACTATTTTCCTGAAAATGTTGTATTAATGCTTTCACTCATCATACTGCACTAGGTGACTGCGTGCCCATGCAAGGGCCTATGCTGTCAGATATACTGTAGAGCATGCAGCCAAACTCTGATTTTCATATTAATATAACTTTCCCTTTCTGGTTCCTTCACTACTTCCTCCTTGTCTCAGCTGCTTAGATCACATCACGAATGATACAGCTCTCCACCATGAGGAGTGAGGTGGGATTAGGGGGATAGACATTACCATACTGTATTCCTACATCAAAGCACAACCTCAATAATAGGCCCTGTCATGTAAACAAATCACAGGCTTTCAGGGGCAGTGGCCCAAGCCATGCAAATTCAAATTTCATTTCGCTTCAGCAGAAAATTGGAGCAGGGGGAATTAACTTGTGATCCACTCCTAATATTTCTCCAGCGTTTTGTGGAGCCTTGGCGGTGCTACTCTATATTTCAATGGGGAACACAAACAATTTGCTTGATATGTATTGCATAACACCACGAAGAATGACAAAATTGGCCACAGCGTAGAGCGACAAAAACAAGCCTAATCGGACTCTTCAATTTCACAGTGACACAGGCTGCTGTAATGAGGTGACTCTGCGACTCACCGGCCTTTTTGTGAAAAACTTCAATGCCATCTGAAATGTGAAGGAATTCAATGTAAAGAAACCCTGGCAAGCTCACTTTGTTAGCTGGATTTGTTCTGTTCATGCTGTAGAAAGACTTGTTTTTTCTTTTCATTGCATTTTGATGTTATGCCAATTTATGAAAGGTAAAGGTGAGGCCTTCAAGCTTAAGAACACTGTACTAACTGTCAAGCATGGTGGTGGCGGCAGCGTCATGTCTGGGACTGTTTTGCTGTCTGTGATATTTATACATTGCAGAACAATGAAGAGGACTACCTCCAAATTCTTCAATTTCTCCTCAAATCAACAGCTAGCTGGTAACTAGGGCCAAAATTTTGTATTTTAACATGACGTTGATCCCAAACACAAATTAAACCTGGTTCTGGAATGGATTAAGCAGGCTAACTTTAAGTTTCTGGAAAGGCCCCAAACTCAAACCTGTATTTTGGAAAACCTGGTCTGTGCCAGGAAACCAACCAATTTAAATGAACTCTACTTTGCCAAGAATGATGGTCAAATATCGGAATTATGCCACACACCTGTTAATGGCTACCACACGCACCTGGTCAAGTTGCAATTTATTAACCCCTTAGCAGTCCTATTAGTCCCCTAAACCATCCAATGTCCCGTGGGCGGTACGTCCGACTGCTAACAGTTTAACCAAGTACATACACACATACACACACACACACACACACACACACATTTTTTTCAATAATAAATCCATACATAATAAATCAAATAATAAATCAATTCAAACTTGTGCACCCAATTGCTGTTTGAATGCAATTATTACACCTAGGAAAAACAAAACTTCAAAAAGATTACCATAGTATTCATACCCATTATGACTTCATGGCCACTTGTAATATCATTAAACCTTGACACTCATGAGTGTCAAGGTTTAATGATATATATTTCTCCAATAACTGGTTTTAAGGTTATTCCAGAAATGTAAATATTGTCTTAGCCACTTAAGCCCCACGCCCCTGGTACCGGGGGCAAAAAGGAGGAGATCACGTTTAATCGGTTATAACACGGGTTGAGAAATATAAGTCCCAACATGTGTGGTATCCACAGAAACCTCTGAATCTCAGCTAAAATCGCTTATAAATCATTTCTAGAACCACCAAACACAACGAAAACAAGCCATGATTAAACGAGCAGTTACACAAATCCGCAAACAAACAAAACAAACAAGAAATTCTCCAACTTCATGTAACTGGCATAAAGAACAGCGGTTATAGATTAAGATAAGATAAGATAACCTTTATTAGTCCCACACGTGGGAAATTTGTTTTGTCACAGCAGGAAGTGGACAGTGCAAAAGTTATGAGGCAAAAATTAGAATACAATAAGAATAAATACAGTACACAACTGTACAGAATAGAATAAAATAAAATACTATATACAGTAGAATAAAATAAAATAAATATACAATAAGATAAAAATAGAATACAAATACAAATACTATATACAACTGAGTAAAAATACAACGATGACAGAAAGGATTATTGCACTTAGTATTATTGCATATGTATGGATGTGTGTGCTTGATCAGTTAAAGTCTTTATTATGGAGTCTGACAGCAGTGGGGAGGAAAGACCTGCGAAATCTCTCCGTCCCACACCGTGGGTGCCGCAGTCTCCCACTGAAGGAGCTGCTCAGTGCTGTCACAGTCTGCTGCATGGGGTGGGAGATGTTGTCCTGACCCCAAACACCAAGTTTCACCACGCTCTGACCAAAATTCACTGAATGAGTCGCAAAAGAAGACCACAAAAACACACACTGCGCAAATGCTAAGACAGAAATTGGCTTACCGTCCTGATTTCTGTTATTTTTGTCGGTAGCCGGTAGCCACATGATTATCAGCAGTTACCATGCCTAACTAGCTGCATCAGAGCCGTTTCCGTCAACAACCTCCATTTTAGACCCACCTACAGACACGTGACTGGACAGACGCCACATGCAGTAAATTTGGGCCCACGGGATTTGGCCTTGCAACTTCTGATTGGTTGAAGTAACGTGACCGTGACATCGTTATTGTGATCCTATTGGCTCAAACGAATAAAAAGAGGTGTCAATCATGCAAATTGACCAAAAGAAACCAAAGTTACAGCCCCTCAAATTTTAAAGGGCCAGTGGCCAATTAAATGCTCCATGCGCACCACAGAAAAGGCCCATTGCCATGTAAATGTGTGGTTAATTCCTAGAAAAATATATTTGTAAAAAAAAGCATTTTTAGGCTTGTTAATAAAATTAATTAATTTCTGCTCCTTAATACCTAAAAAATTCAACTGGCCTAGTGTCCAATGTGTACCAAAAATTGACATTTATTCATGTATTGATAGTGTTGTAAATTTTTCGCTATTTCACTATAGAAACAAATCAAAATAAATCTTTGCACAGATGATGTTTATATGTTGGTTACTGAATTTCTGGAATGAAATGTGAACTGAGGCATATTTTTAAAATGGTTATATGCTGAAAAATAAATAAAAGAAATTAGGGGAGGTTAAAATCTACTTACTTTTTCTGTGTTCCAGTCTCAGTAACTTTTACACAATAATATCTGCTGCAATCTTTACACCTCTGATGAAATTTTACAAGTGTTAGCTTTATTTTGATACCAAGATTGTAAGCACAGAGTTTGTAATTGCAGAGAAATAATCAATTAATTTTGGGCATTTCATTTTCGAGCACGAAGCTCAGAAACCCCTTTGGGGCTAAAGAGGTTAGATATTGTTTCAGGGGAAATAATTCTTTTTAAAATAAAACAAGGACTTTTGATTTTCTTATTTTGGAGCCCTGTAACGTACTTGCACTACAGTGTTCATTCAAACAGCCACCATCTCTGTTAGGTGGTGGCCTTTTTTCTGTCTTTCCCAGCAACACATTGACATTCTAAAACTCTCACCAAGGCCAAAGTTTCCCTCAACAGCCTTGATCTCTCCATATCTGTCAAAGCTATCACTGGTCAGGATATGTGAGGCTCTGTACAGTGTCTTGTAGAGAAAAAGTGTCAGGAAACCTCAGTATGTATTTATACAGCATGGAGGCACATTACGGACTCTGACCATGGGTGACTTGTGTGAGGAAACAGGTGAGATATGGAGCTGAGGGAGACTGGTTTGCTCAGTCTTATCAGTCAAAGTGTCGGCCATGGGTTAAATCTCGAATGAAAAAGGGAGAAAGGCTATCCATTCTAAGATACTGTGTGTCCATTTTAGAAAAAAAAAAATCTGACAGTAGTACCAACATAAACATTTTCAGCTTTTTTAGACAATTTTCTTGCAGTGATGCTCTTTGACAAAATAGGAATAATAATGAATAATAATAATAATAATAATTTAATAGTATTAATCTGTTGTATTTTTTAAGTGTAAGTTATATGGAGGTGTTCTTATTTTGCCTGTTTTCATAGCAGTGGACAACGCTCTAGCAGTTTATATCCTAACTATGTAGAAGTGTTAGTTTGCATGCAACCACAGTAAATTATATCATTTCAAGAATCCAAGTTGAACCAGCTACAACAAGACACATCGCACATTAACACATTAACATGAAATAATATTTATAGCAGCAACAAATTAATTGAAGTGGTAAAAGAAAAAAAAGGGCTTCCAGCTTCCTCCTACAGTCCTGCTATTAAGTTAATTAGTGATTCAAAATTGGCTATAGGTGTGAATGGGACTGTAAATGGTCTGTCCCTCTGTGTTAGCACTGTGATGGAATGGGATCTGTGGAGGGTATATCCTGTCTCTTGCCCTGTGACAGCCGTGATAGACTCATTAGATAAATAACTAAGACGGATCGATGGATGGATGGACCTAAGATAAAAAAGTAAGATGTGAAATAAGTTAGAAACAGAGAGTTTGTAGCATTTAAGCTTTATGTAGCTTTTTGGTAGACATGGATTTGGTGATTTATTAATCTACTAACAGTAAAATATTACTGGAACAAGTTTATATATAACCAACATCTTCTTTAATGTCAGTGGTCTGCACACATGTTCCTGCACACCAGCACACTTGATTGACTGGACCTATGTTCAGGCTAAAGTTAGAAGCGCTATCCTGGGAATTATAAAAGGTAAAGGCCAGACTCAGTGCACCAGCAGACCTTTTCAACATGGAAAATTAGTAGGAAAAGTATATATGTTACTAATAATATTGATTCTGTCCTAATAAAGTGCTTCAGAAAACATAAATTGCAGACAGGTTTCTCTTTCATCTTAACTGTATCTTGAAAGTGCCGTTAAACTAATGCAGAAAATGTAATCTCACAAAATGATTTTTTTAAGTCTGTTTCCATTGCACTTTGTCACTTCTTACTTTTATTTGTTCAATAACACATCAACTTTGCCTTTCACACAAACCTGAAAGATTTTTTTTATAAAGTGAATATAAAAAGAGCTAGATCAAGATGCACTTAGAGAGCCCGCAGTAACCAATGAGACCTTGAAACCATGACAGCTAAATTGAATTTGTCACCCATCAATTATATTATTCATACCGGTCCTTTAGCTTATATAGCTTGTCAAAAGGAAAAAAGAAGTATATATTTTTTCAGATTCAGACCAGTGCAGAAGCAAAACATTATGTTCCTCGAGTGCCCACTTGAGGCTGGCTCCACAAGCCAACTGTGGTCACCTTGACCTCTTTAAGTGGATATCTAGTCTTAGATCTAAAGTGACAATAATTTAAGGAACTAACTCAAGGAATTCAATCACTTGACCATGATTGTATTGCATTTTAAAGGGAATTATCTAATATGATTCTTTAAGGTAACGTTACTAACAGACTGTCCAAGAAGTCAATTTTGGGGGTGGAATTACATTTTTATTATTCATGTTAATAAGCACAAATTAGTAGGTACCTAGTGTGATGCCTCTTTTCTCAACTAAGATTTCTTGTTATTAAAATGTTTGAAATGTTTTCTTAAATGAAATTGTAATAAAAATAAAATTTTTATCAAAATAGTTTATTACAGTGGTTTATTAGTCAGTGCTGCTTCACAATAATACGTTTATATAACTGTGGAAAACAGCAGTAATTACAGGTATTTGTCTGAAGTAAAACTACACTCTAGTAGATAAATTAATGGGGGGTTTTTTCCGTTTGGAAAATCCAATTTGACGGTTAGCAACAAAAATGTATTAAAGGGAAATGAAAAAAGAAAGAAAAACTATAATAAAAACAAAAAGAAAGTTTCTCTAACCTGCCAGTTCAGGCTCTCTATTTAACTTAAGTTCTGTACTTCTCTCTTGTCTTGAATCAGTGATGCTAGAAGCTGTCACAGGGAAGAAAAGCTGTGTTAGACATAGTGAGCCTGTCAACACAGTGCCAAGCAGCTAGGAGAAGCCAAGGTTAGGCAGCAGCCAGAGGAGAAGAAAAGGCACTTCTGCTGTCTACTCGAGAGTATCAACAGAAAATAAACCAAAAATCCATCTTGCTTAATAATTTGCTAATTGCATGAGCAGGCAGCAAATTTAGTTGGAATCAAGATCCGTATGTCTCTTTATTTTCCACATGTAGCAAAAATTAGCAGTATTATAATGTCTTCTTTTTTAATTTCAAGTTTAAAGACTCCTTTTGCTTTATTTTGTTTTGTTTTGTTGACAGCAGTAGTAGGATGAAACATCTATTCCACAATGTTAAATCTGCAGTGTTGCTCCTTTTAAATTACCACATTTTAAAATGTTTTTCTTTCTTTGCACAGCAGCAGTCAGCTGTTTTGGCATTTGAAATAGAGTTCATTGTTACTTTGTTGCATAATTGACTGACAGGAAGATTTTAATATTTTAGTGCTAGCTACCTGTTTTTGTCATTTGTATTTATTGAGATGCTCATGTTGTAATTGTTTAATAATCCCCTCACTGCAGACAAAACACGCCTATATCAGTACTGAACCAGCAATTATAAAATGTGTTTTTATAGTGTTTTGAGCTCAATAGGTTGGAATTACAGGCGACCGCTTTCCTCTTGTGGCCAAAACCATTTATAGAAAATAAAATTCTCTGATTTCAATATGACAATGCCAGTGGCAAAAGCGTCACATCCCCAAGCTCCCCCGAGTCCACATCCTCTACTCTATCAGCCTGCTAGCTGCACCGGTTGGGCCTGATGATCCAGATTTTGCTGGTTTTTAATTAAGTGGAAGGTCAAATCTCATCGCTCTTGACTTCAGGGAGCTGATGCTGTCTGCATGGCAGAAGAGCTACACCCAGTCATTAATTTTATGAAGCGGGGACTTTAATTGATTAAAAAGTTAAGGACTATAGGGAATGCGTGGTAAGAGGCACTAGTATTTCATTGCTGTGATTGTCGTCCAATATTCATCGCAATTTATAATGGTTGCTAATGAGGAAAGATGATTTGTGTGCATGCATTTAGACACAGATAGATAGATAGATAGATAGATAGATAGATAGATAGATAGATAGATAGATAGATAGATAGATAGATAGATAGATAGATAGATAGATAGAT
>NW_024582439.1:2088250-2094049 GCF_018398535.1 Haplochromis burtoni
GATAGATAGATAGATAGATAGATAGATAGATAGATAGATAGATAGATAGATAGATAGATAGATAGATAGATAGATAGATAGATAGATAGATAGAGACTTTTTCTATTCAATTCGGTTTTATCTATACACAGCCAAATCACAACAGTCAGTCACCTCGAGGCACTTTATATATTGTAAGGTAAAGCCCCTGCAATAATACAAAGATGATCCCCTTTGAGCAAGCACTTTGGAGGCAGTGGAAAGGCAAAACTCCCCTTTAACAGGAAGAATCCTCCAGCAGAAGCAGTCACAAGGATGTGACGACATCAATGTCACGATGTCACACAAGTCACGATGGTTTGGGGGAGAGGGGAGGGAGACAGGACAAAGACATGTGAGAACCAGAGATGAATAAAAACTACTAAAGTTGTGTATAAACGCATCATGAGTGAAAAAGTATGAGAGAAGGAGAAACACTCACGCATCATGGAAAGCCCCAGTAGCCCAAGTAATGTAGCATAACTAGGGTTGGATTCAGGGTCAGTTTATCCAATTGTCATTGTACATACTGTAAGTAAAAAAGGAAAGTCTAAATCCTAGTTTTAAAATAGTACTGATATTATTGTGCTGATGGTTATTTAATGTCCTGTTTTTATCTAAATTCTACTATTATTTTATGTAAAGTACACTTTTGAGCTTCTTTTGTTGGTATTGATTGAAGTAGGCCATGGCAGAAATAGTTTGAGAACCGCTCCTTTAAAGCTTATTCACTGACTCTCTAATGCTGTTTAACAGCAATACCAGACGGGGTCTAGTTTCCTTTGTTTCCCGCAGTTATCTATCATTAAAGTGAGATGTCACAGTAAGGCCAGAAAGTCAATTAGAACAGATGTATTTCAGATTGCTGCTGCTATTTCTTTGTCTCATGTTCAGCGGTGATTATAGGAAACAGATACCCAGATCCTGACTCTCAAATGAGAGAAATCTTCCCTCGGAAGCACATTGTAAAAACAAACATAGGCATGATGTGAAACCATGAGCTGACCAAACCTCTGGGGAGGTCTCCCGTGTCAGATTCACTCAATGGCCTGCATCCCAGCTGTTTCTGTATCAGTGCCCTCCTCCTTACAAGATCTGAGGTCACTAGCTGTAACCTTTTACCCTCATGGGACTGAAATCAAATAAAGGGAATTATATTTGGAACACTTACTATATGAAACTGTATTATCTCATTTAGCGACAAAAACAGCTTGTTCTGCCTCGGGTAGAGCTCTTTCCTTGGAGTTAACACAAATGGAAAAAAGGTTATATTCTAAGTGTACGTAGTTTACTGTCTGCTCATTCAGGTTGTTTAGAAACACTCAGAGGAGACTCAAATTGCAAACAGCTTGTTCTTTTTCAGCAAGCATAGGCGCAGGCTTCTTCCATGTGGTCAGAAGGGAGGTGGATTTGGAGCGCCTGAAAGCCATCCGCCCTTTTCTCTTCTCCTGTCAGGAGAATCTGTCAGCTCTGCCACAGTTCGGTCTAATAAACCAGCTTTGCCAACTGGTAGGGTTTCCTGCCTGGAAGCTCCCTTGCCAAATAACTTTGAAGAGAAAGAAAAAAGGAGTATTCTCTGGCTGCCCAGCTTCTCTTTATTGTATCATCTCTCTATCAGATCCCTGCTTTGTGCTCAATTAGCAAATCTTACAGAGTGCCTTTCATTTAGAGCAACAGTGGCAAAAGTGACCTTATTCGCATTGCTGTTCTCTCCGCAGGGGCAGTAACAAATGAGGCCTTGTTTTTTTTAAAGGAGAGCATAATGAAGCTTTGTGGAGGAACGATCCAAGTCAGATAACCCACCAGGATTTTAATTTACCACTGTCAAAAACTTTGAAAGCTGCAAAAAAACATACCGAGGGCAGGGTATGCATATTCCCTCCAGAAAGTATTGATTCAAGGGATGCAGAATGATGCCTATTCATGTCTCTGTCTTTTGTTGTTATTCTTGTGTCTCAGGTGCAAGTGTAACCTGCATGCCAACAGCTGTGTGTTTGACAAGGGGAAGCTGGGCTGTGAGTGTGAACACAACACCACAGGGCCAGACTGCAGCCGCTGTAAGAAGCACTACCATGGAAGAGCCTGGAGTGTGGGGTCCTACCTCCCTATACCCAAAGGAACTGCAAATATATGTAAGTACAGAAGCGCTTGTAATGCTATGTGGACAAGCACTGGCCATGCAGCTAATTTGCAAGTGGCTGGCAGCACATTGTTTCCACTCTTGCTGCTTGTTACCAATAAAGGGAGCCACAATGAAACATCTTTTTTCATTCTCTTTGAGAGCTTATTCTGCCTCTTTATGATTTCAGCTCTTTGCCACTGTACTGCATTTTTGCCAGATGCTGTTTGTAGCCTAGTTTTTTGACTATGTTTTCTAATGCATTGTAGATTTAACAAACTGCATACTGAGGACTTGCATGTCACATCATATTTGACAATGATCAGTAGTATAACTTGTATTTTTGACATTTGAGGTGAAACTCGTTAAAAGACCCATGTTTACATTGTGACAAGCTGACTGGTGAATAGCTGGGTATTCCAAGAGTGCACAGCCTTTCAACATAGTTTACTCAAATCATTTGTCAAGAGAAATTACAACATATTAGTTATAAACACAAAAACATTAAAATATGAAAAAAATTTCATAAATAAAAAGGGTGAGCTTTCATTTATTCAATATTCATTTCATGTAAAGTCAAATAATATAAGATTTTTTGTGTTTTCACAAAAAAACAATCAAAACTCAATTGTCTCAATTTATTAGAATAAATGATGTACAGCTTTCAAAATGTATGTCTATTTAAACATTCGGTAGATTACCAAGAATTACTTGGTAAAGTGTGGTGTGGTTTGGAGCAGATCAGCTTTTGGCACTGCTGGGGTGTTAATGAAGGCCAGGCTGCTTTAGAAGCGGTCTTTGGCTCATCTGTATTTCTGGGTCATTTGTTTCTTATCTGTCTTGACAATACCTGGTTCAAGTCTGGCAAGTTGGCTGGTTAGTCAAGCACAGTAATCTGAAGGTCAGCAAACCATTTGGTAGTAGCTTTGGTGGTGTGGGTAGATGTTTGCTACTGCTGGGAAAGGAAATCAGCATCAAGCTCGTCAGCAGATGGAATCATGAAGCTCACTAAAATATTCTATTAGATTGCTGCTTTGGAATTAAAACACATTTCCAGTGGCATGGCACAGCAAATCACTTCAGAGTGTGGAAACTTCACACTGGACTTCAAACAACTTGGATTTTGTGTCCCTCCACTCTTCATCCAGACTCTTTAATTTTAGGTGAAATTTACTTTCACCTAAAAAGTTTAGACCTTTTTCTCCTTATCCCAGGAAAGATGATTCCTGGGAATTGTCTCTGCTCAGAAGTGGTTTGATATTGGAAATATAATGAGCCCCTTTCCTAAAAACATCTGTCCATAGACCAGCCTCAGTCCACTACTTGTGAAACTCCTACATGTTCTTGACATTCCTCAAGGCTGTAGTCATCCCTGTGCACCTTTTCCTACAACACTTTGCCATTCTGATCAATCTTTCATTAATATGCCTTAATACAGCACTCTGCAAACAGTAATTGTAATTCAAACTCAAAATGAAACATTCTAATAGGATTTCAGTGGATTTCTGAATGTCATAAACTGTAACCCATAATAATTCAAATTGAAACAAAAATTAAGTCAGAAATATTTCACTTTGTGTGGAACATATATTGAATGTGTATATAAAATATGAAAATTTACCCTTTTGAATGAAATTTTCATGGTATTTGATTTCTTGATAATACTAGATGCACTAGTATTTGTTCTCGCTAATGATTTTTTTCAGATCCTATAATTTTCTTATTTTGATATTGTATTAAATTGCTACTTATAAATAATTTTAAAGTATTTCCAAGTAGTTAGCAAAGCCAGTATAGAAAAAATATAGAAAAATACAGGGAAAAAAAACCCTGTTCACATTCATGTTTTGTCAGACAAAAACCAGATGGGCCACTCAGTCCAAACATGTGACATATGCATGTATGTGTATGTAAAGGATTCATCGGTGTCACATTTAAACATACTGAGTAAGTCTCCATTTTTCAGTGTGAAGGGTTAATGTTGGGAAGGGGAAAGCTCCTGAGCAGGTCACAGACAGCTTTCTCCTGTCTGACAAACGTAAGGCGTACTATAGCAAGCTTTAACAGAGAACTTTAATCTCTCTGTGTCTAATATTGCTGCAGCCAGCCAGCAAGTCAAGGCACTGACACCAAAGGACACCTTGTCCATATCTCTGCATCTGACGGAATAGAAGTATTTTGTGCCCTGGCATGCGAACGCAATGGGATCACTGACTCAAATTCACTGTAACCTGTTAGTCTTAGGGTCTTTGCATCACTGGTAACCTATTTTCTGTATTTCATTCATTTAGTATTCACTATTAAATAAGTGTCAATAGTCCTCCTACAGTAGTAACACTTTAACATTGAATTTATTATTGCTACCTCAACTCCATGACAAGTGTGAATTTGGTATCTCTGAGGCAGAAGGTGCTCTTTTGCATTATCCCCATTATAATCTTGGACTGGAGTTGAGTCACATTTATCAAATCCCATGCCTGAGGCAGGGGGCTCATTGCTTCAATAAATCTAATACAGCCACGCAGGGATATGGTGGTAGACGGCCAGGCAAGGCCAGATGGTGGAAGATCTAGCCCTCTGGTCCCCCATTCGCTCTGATTCAGCCTCCAGTCAGAAACACTCTCATAGCAGCCGTCTGCTGGGATTGACAGCAAGTTCTTCAGATGTTCAGTTTGATTGTCTCACTTGAATTCTCAGACATCGTGTTATGATTAGATTTGTACAGAGATATGGTATTGCTATCGATCCGCTGTGTTGGTAAATTTGTGCAGTAACACTAGTTTTCTTGCTCTTCTAAGGGAAATTTCTCATTGATGGATTGGATGATTATTCGTTCATTAGAATTTTTTTATCAGTCTCCTGTTTGCATGTATGCACGCTAAGCTGTGTGCACACACACGCATGACATACACGCTCACGCACCACACTCGATTGTGTGTGGGAGTCTGTTTGTGGGAACATTTGTGAACTCTAAGGAGATATTGCTGGATTTACCCCTACACCTCCTCTGTGTTATGAATCTCCTGGCAATGTGGTGCTCACTGCCAGATTGACAGGGTGTTATTAAAAAATCCAACACTTGGCCGCATCTGCACTGAACTGATGAAACCAAGGTCTACCCATATCAAAAGCAATATTAGCAGTTGTTTGGAAGTGGCATAAAATGCAATAATGTTGCACATGGTAGTGACGTAACAATATTGGTCCCCCAGGTGTTGAACGAACACACTTTTGTCTTGAATGATTCTTATTTCTAAGCTTGGGTCCAATAATATGCCTTTACCTATTATGTGAAGCTCATATTAAACATACAGCCCTTATATTACCACAAATATGTGGAACATGCGAAATGTAATTACGATTTAATAGCTTTCATCTGTCATCAAGTCTTCCTCTTTAATCTCGGAAGTCATTTATCTCACCGCTAGGAACAGGGCAGGGTCTATTACATATTCAAAACCACTGTACATGCAGATATATGGACATACGTGACCCTTCATCTAATAAATTTTAGCCCAAAATGGTGCACTGAGTTGCTAGGGGCCATAGCTGTCAGCAGCAGAAAGACTGAGAGTGATTCAAATCCATGATTTTCTGAAGTAAATAGCTCTGTGTGTGTGTGTGTGTGTGTGTGTGTGTGTGTGTGTGTGTGTGTGTGTGTG
>NW_024582439.1:2094069-2214324 GCF_018398535.1 Haplochromis burtoni
GTGTGTGTGTGTGTAGGTGGTGGTGGTGGGGGAAAAGGGGTGTTGTCTGTAAGTTGCCTTCAGAGCAGAAGAGGAATCACTTCAAGAATTATGTTGACAGTTCACTTTGCAAAGAGCGTCAACTCATCTTGTGTTCCAAAGCAGGTTCAGAGGTTAAGGCAGGTTGGGTCTGAGAGTTTGATCAGACTGTAGAATGTGCTTTGGCTTCAAAGGGCAATATTGTTTGCCCTCCATTTCTCACATAAAGCTATGAGTGAGAAATTGTAGCCTAAATGTGCTTTTTGCAAATTGGAGCTCAGAATCTCTGATTTTCCGTTTTTTTCAACAGTTGTTGTAACAGGTAATTTAGTGATGAATAGGCTGCAAACAATATTAAAACCCCCAGTGAAACATAATCACGTGACGCAAGCTTGTGAAAGGCATCCAAAATTGCACTAATCCTGGAGTCACATTTGCTTGGTGATAAATATCACACAAAGATGGTGAATCCACAGCCAGATCGAAACACACATGGATTGTCAGGTTGTCATTGTTTGCAAATGTGTGTTTTGTTTTAAGACAGTTGAAGGTAATTTTTTGTTGTTCTTCTTCCCCAGTGTGTTTAATGAGCTTTTATCTCTCTTTTCTACATATTAGGAAGTTCCACGAACCTGACAATGAAAGACGATTACAGCAACTAGCATTTGTAGATGACGTTTGATGTGTTGATTCATTCATTCAAAGATGATATTGAAAAACGGTGAACATAAGCCAAAAGCAGATGAGAGAGAAAAACTCTGTTTATTGAAAACATGAATGAAACTGCTGATGACAAGACATTTTCAATAGAGTTTTGATTCGGTTGACATTTTGTTGCCAGCAGGCCTGTTATTATCATCAGAAGAAGGCGGAGTGGTCAGGTTCTCTTTAGAGCAATACAGTAGCTGCTGCTAATCAGCGAATGCACTGGAGATCAATGTGATAAGTGCTGGTGTTTTATTTTTTGTTTTTTCAAAGTAAACAGCACCATCAACAATATTTTCTCTCACGAGTAAAAAGAAATGAGTCGATGCGTTAATGATACATTATTTCCTTGCTCTTTCCGCAGGTATTCCCAGTAATCACGGACCAGTGCGTAAGTTGATCAGGCTTTTTTATTGGCATGCTGACTAATATTTTCCTCCCTCAGTCATGGCTAACTCTTGTTTGACTGATGATGTTGTGTGAGAAATTGTGCTGTACGTTGCCATTACCATTGATCAGCATGTTTTCCACAGTGGGAAAAAAAATCCATCCTACCAGGGCACTCATGTAGAATTGAATCCTAATACCCTATGCCTATTGAGGGGGTGAAACGATGCATGGCGTGAGGTTGAGTTTCTCCAGTGTAGTTCTAATAATGATCACTGACATAAAAGTAAGAGTGTTTGAAAACTTTAGAGTTTATCCTACTAATAAAAATTTAACCTTTTAACATTCCTCTAATTTATTTCAAACCTTTTCCACATTCCAGCAGTTTTTCATATTTCATGCTGCCGGTTTTCATAGTTTGAAATGATTGTTTTGCCATATTAAATGAAAAACAATGTGCATTAATTCCCATATGGCACTAAATCAGTTACACTTCTTTAAATTAAGCTATCAAATTTCTGGGTTTTAATTATACCATAAGCCAGTCTGAATAATCTTTGAGGTTTAAAACAAATTCAGATCTTAAGATTTGCCATATTCATTACTTTAAGCTATGCATAAATTGGATTGGTGGTTAGAAATATTATGTATATTTGGTAGCTATTATGTAAAAACTTGCAAAATAATGGTAACAATTGATACATCTTGGTACTGGCAAGTTTATAAAATATGGTGGAAGTCCTGAGTGTCTGGCCAGTGTATCAGAATGATTTTTCCTTTCCAAACTAGAATATTTGTTCTAAGCGCACAGACAGATATTTGCCCTAAAGAAAGGAAAACCTTTTTTTTTTTAATGAAGGTGTGGTTCCAGCCATGCTTCCCTCTGCATGTTGATGCCTGAAGGTGTCTCCACATACTGGATAACAAAAGCAGCTACCATGCATACACATTGCTATCTTTGTACTGTGGAAAATTCATTTAAGCTGCATGCACACTATTCTACATTAAGCCATTTACTACTCCAAATGTATGGCAGGAATCTTCTGGAAAATTGGACATATCTTTGGCCTGATAAAGGTCATTATTGTAAAAACCAGCAACTATGCATGCTGTCCCTGTGCTTTAACTAAATAACAGCATGACTTATTTGACAGCCAGTGTAATACATAACCTTTCCCATTTTTACACAGATCGGGCAAATGCTTCATCTCTTGGTGTTGCAAATCGTAATCAAGGTAGGCTTATTGGCTTTGTAACTTCAGCATGACATTACCCATAGATAAAAAATTATCGACTGGTTATTGATTGACCGTTTGGAAAAAAACAAAAGTGTAATGTAGAATATGCAAATTCTTGTGTGCAGTAGGTTGTCTTCCCAAAGCCCCAATGCTTTCATCCTGCATGCAAACAAACACACGCTGGTCCTTACAAGGCAGACCTTTTGTTGTGAGAACACTGCAGGGAATGGACCACATGCCTCATGATCACCGAGTCCACAGCCTTCTAACCCCTTTGATCATGCCCTTTTTTTAATTACCCAGTACGTTCTCTAGGGGTGCACCCTTTCTGCCACGTTCTGAAAGGAAAAAAATGAAGAAGAAGAAAAAAACAGGGAGAAAAAAGAGGAGAAGGAAGGAGAGAATAGGCTCCAGGGGGGGTTTATGTAGATTGATCTCCAGCTATCTCCAGATAATCCTCAGGCCCAGATTTTCTGTGTAGTGTGTGTTAAGTCACATCTGCACCACTGCTCTCACAACCAGGAGAGAAAAAAATTAAAAGAAGACTTTGAGGATTTCCACAACTAAGATGGGGAGGGGGGTTCCCTCTTTTTTTTTCTTTTTCTGGATTTGTAAAACTGTGTATGAGATTAAACAATAATCTAATCTTTCTGCCGTCAAAAAATAATTAAATGAAATTGGCCATTAAACAACAACTCCATCAAGAATTTTCTAAATCAAACGTGACATCTTTAAATGGATTATGTTACTCCACCAGTAGTTCGAAGCAGACAATGTTTTGAGTAATTATTTAGAAAATGATCTGTTAATTTTCTGTTGATTTGTGATATATAAAACTAAAACCTTAACCTGAACAGCCGCTGATTTAATTGCTCTTAAGTGTAAATAGCATTTACAACAAACCAGTCTGGACTATAATAATGGGTATATAGTTGACCTAATATTCACTTCTGTTGTTTGCCAAGACCCAATAAAAAGCAAAACACACAAAAAAAATCAACTAACAAACTACATTAGCAGAGGTTTCTCCCGTGTTTCCCGTGTGCTAAGCTAAACTGGTAGCATGTTAGCTGCATTGAAGTATAGCATATCAACATAAAAGTGATAGCCTTGTCCTCATCATACTGTCGGCCCAGAAGTAACTAAGCACATATACTAAAATTTTCTTAAATGCAACTTTCAGATCTTGCAGTTTTGAGTTGACAAGCAGTAACAACTGCAACATTCGAGTAAAAGGAAAATCATGCACTTTCTGTCTTCAGATCCTCACCACCTTCAAGTGCTACTGTACAACTGACAGTTTATATTGAACTTCAGAGCGCTGAATTACTGACTAATGATGAAGCCTTCATGCTAATACGATAACTGGGGATATGGCTGAATGAAAGTTTCAGCTTTCACTGACATCATGGCAAAAGATATTGACTGAGTGTAATTGAAACAACAGTATTCTGTCTCCAGGCAGATAATAAGATCCTGTATCTGACAACTGTCTCCAGGTAAAGTCAATTACCTGTACGAATCCATAGTTATAGAGACATTTTAAAAAATATTAAATGCATAACTGTGAATGAATATATTTTAAACTTTAATTAAATACAGGGGCATTTTGTTTCTGCAGGGTAGTCTTTTTAAAAAATTGGATCTTAAACTTTATGACTCACTTTCAGTCATCATGAGCAAACCTCATTCATGTAATATCTGATTGGCTGGTACAGACAGATGTATGTAACAAGATTGGATGTTCAATAGAATAAACCTCCACTACATGACATATCTAGATCTTTCATTAAAAGAGTGACACTAGCTACAGTGTGATCCAGCTTATCGATTTGTGCCTTTTAACTTATCATGCTGTGATTTTCGGTATCTCAGACACTTCAGCTGCGGAGTATGTGAGGACATCAAGAGTTCACAGAGATGAGAGGATAAAAGAACTGTCTGAGTGTGCTTTTGGACAAACAGACTACAATCTCCTTTTAAAAAACAGAAAAGAAGGATGATTAAGTCCAAAGTGTCACAATAGATTCAATGTATCCACAATAGTCTAATCCAGTTGTAGCACAATGCAAGACAGATTTACATTTAATTGCTTTAAATTGTGTCACAATTGCAATTCCACAAACAACAATGGGAAACATAATTCAGGTGTTTGTCCTTCCTGTCACTTCTGTGCTGTTGCTTTGGTAAATGTTCTCCATGTTGCTTCGTGCAGCACCAAAACCCCAGAGTGGCTCTGTCATAACAGTTATACTGCTAAAATGTCACACATCTGACAGAGGTGTGAGGTGCACATATGTCTCCCGCAGAGTACGCCGGTCCTTGGGTAGGACTGGAATTGCTGTGTCTTCACTTGCTGCACAAGCCCAAGAGTGAGTGATGTCACACAGGGTAAATTTGTAGACCCACTGCATTAAAAAAAAAGGGGGGGTTAATGTCCTCTGGAGGGAGCTTTACAAAGGCTGAAAAATAGCCCTTTAATGTTTTCATTAATTCCTCCGAGCCAGACTGAAGACTACAAATTTTAAGCTAAGAGCTGGTGTGGCATACAGTGAGGAATCTCTACAGGGACGCTCCCTACAGTGTCCCACGGTGTCCTTTCAGATTCCATTATTCTTACATGGGAAAGGCTCATCTTTGTAAATTGAAGATAGAAGGAGGACCAGCTCTGCCAAATTTCCCACATTATTACTGTGCTGCCAGCATCCGCTCCATTGCCTATTGACTAAGAGATGCATTTGTGCCACTGGATGGGTTTGAAGCAGGAGGACAGTTTAACTTTCACTGCCAGTGCACTTATTTAATGTGTCACTTAAAAAAGTAAACTACATAACAATCTAGCTCAGGAAATTTAAACTACCCATAATAATGAATTTCTCATTCACATCTTCCAATTCAAAAGACACTTTTCTCTCATGGAAGATGGTGTGATACCTAGTGTTAGTAAACCACATCTAATAGCAGGTCTTGAATAAATATTCATGTCAGGAATTATTTTAGATTATATGATCTTGCTGCTTCAGATTGCAGGCCTGGAGAGACTGGGTGCATTTGTTGTCTTTATAGAATATTTCTTGATATAACTTGACAACTATTATCACCACAGGGGAGAACCACAGGGGGAAGTAATAGATTTACTCTAATGTTTGCCCAATAGTTTTAAAAAATATTGGGTATATACGAAGACTTCATGATAAAAGTATTAGTCACTTCAGCGATAGCAGAAGAGCTGAGAAAATAAATAGGATTTATTCTTTTTTAAAAAAAGTAAGTAATTTAACAAACGTTCCACACCCCAATTTTAAACCTAGGGAGCACTCTGGGTTGAGGGCTGGGGTGGATGTAAGCCAATCTATTCTTCTTCTGTCTTCTGCTCTGTACACGGTTATGTGAAATGTATTGCATCCAGGTAGTTTACTTTGTGGATGTTGTATTCTACCATGCTTGGTTTGCTGTCCTTTGTTACTATAATACAACCAACTGAGAAAGTTTTCATTTCACTTTAGATAACAAAAAAATAATAATTAATTTATAGCGTAAAGCATCTTTTGTCACGACAGCACAACAAAGACAGAACAGTCTTAAGCCTCTGCATAAGCAAACTAATTGGTTTTACAGATGCTTTTAGAGAGGTAATGGTCCTGAGGGTCTGCTGGAGGATACACAGATTATCCTTCGGCCACAGGCAACAATGTTAATGTGTTGACTAAACTACTGAGACTTGAAGTGTTTTCCAAAACACACTGAGCAGGTGTTTGCATTAGCTGTTAGAATTTTTATTTATTTTTTTAACTGACTAGAAATCACTGATTGGGGAATTGCCAGAGGGCCATTAATGTTTGCGCCCACTCTGGACCCATAATTCATGAGTCCATTCCCACCACACCTGGTTAAAATATCTCCCCAGTCCTATTTGTCCCTTCTTTGAGAGCAACAACTACAACATTGTTCCCACGTGGTGGTCCAGTCAGTCAGTTTCACACAACAGAAAGACACGATTAATGCATTGACATTTGATTGACACCTATTTAGTTATGAAATGGTTGTAATCTGAAAGTCCCACAACATTCAAACCGTGTACAGAGACTGGATTTGCCATAGGCCCATTTTATTATTAATTAGTTTAGTTTGTTTATTGCATTTACATATATCTACATGTAAATTATATTCCTGTCTCATGTGTTACTTAGCTTATGTGTCATGCTTTGTTTTGCCCTGCCCTTGTCTCTATTTCAGTCAGTTTGAATGCTTTTCCCAACCCTGTTAGTTTTACTTGTTATGTTTTTTAGTCAGCTGTTAGTGCATGTGTGAGTTATTTTGTGTTTCCTGCCCATTTTCACTTGCTTATTTCTTTCTCTTATTGTTTTATTTGGTGGGGTGGGTTGTTTCTTTGCTTTTTATTTTATTGGCTTGTTGATATTACACGTCTTAACCCTCCAGCATCTTTTTGTTATTCATCTCTAGTAAATTTCATTAAATTTCACCTTTGTTTGCCTTACCCGCCCTTCTGCATTTGGGTCTTTTTTAGAACTCTCCTTTCCAGACTCATTCTTTTAAACAGCTACACAAAGAATAAAACGTTTGCATACAGTAACAAACTTACTATTAAAATAAAGGGTTTGACTACCATATTTGCTCGTTTAGTGCCACTGTTATTGACGCTTTAAATAAAAGCACAGAAAGGCCATTAAACATAACAAGGCTAACACAAAACAAGTCTGGAGACTGTTCAAAGAAGATGTAGACATGTCAGGAAAAGCAGATCTACCAGAAGCATCATTTCCAACACTTCATCGCAAAGTTATTGAAAATCCTATATTAAAGATAAAACCCTGTGTCCACAGCTGGAATTTCCATTTAAAGTGCATAACAGCAGTGGTGTCTATGTGCAGTGGGTGGGAATATTATTAAGTTAAATGCAATACCAATGCCTTCTTAATCGGTTTTGGCATGAGCAATGATTATTTGTTGAGTTTATTCTGATGCATGAGCCACATTACTGAAAACCAAAAATGTGATTACTATTTATGCAAGGAGAGATATCCAATTACACTGAAATCTCTTGGCAAATATTACCTCTTCCAGGATTTCACCTCTGCAAGCAGAGAGGCTTCCTGGGATAATTGAGTTGTGAGTTTTTGTCTGGAAATGTGGATATTAACTTATGTAGTCCTAATCAGTCTACATCAAAACAAAGAAATGTTTGTTAGCCGGTAAAACTCCAGCCACTGATATTACATCCTTCTTCTGACAATGTTGTATTGCTTGCTGTAAGGTTAACTACAGAGAAGAAAATAACAGCTACTGGTGAAATACCTGGAAATGCTCATTTGCATATGAAAGGTTGTGGTGATGTGATGGAGCCAGGTATCCATCCCGTGTCTTCTCCTCTTTCTGTTCTCTTCACCTCAGCACAGAGGGGCTGTTTCACAATACTCTGGCATCCTTTGATTCTCAAATAATTAAATTCACCTCATCAGAGCCATGGTTTGCTTGCTCTTTTGTTTTGCCAGAATTATTTGCTATAAAGTCCCTTTGGCGCTACTAAAAATATCCATGAATCCATACAATGTCTGTGTTCCTTTGTTAAGTATTTTCAGAGGCTGTTGGCAGCATTATATTCTTTTAATATGTACCCTTGCTGTCGGTGTCCTCTTCCTTTTTTTGCACACTTTCTGAAGTCCTTGGCTTTACCCTCTCTAATGTGTCAGCTGTGCTCTAAGGACACAGAGCAGTACAGACAGGACAGGAAGAGGCAGCTTGTGCCCCGTGAACCTGCCTGTTGATGTTCTCTGCCGCCCTATCACTGAGTGATCTATTAATCACGCTTTCCTGTCTCCCCTGCCCTTTCTGCTTTGTCTGTGCAGCTCGGGTGTGTGACAACGCGATGCTGCGCTGTCAGAACGGCGGCACATGCCACCACCATCAACGCTGCCATTGCTCCCCCGGCTTCACGGGCATCCTGTGCGAGAGAGCTCGCTGCCAGGGTCCAGGAGACTGCGATGACCAATTGTCTGGACAGGCCTCGCTCCATCATCGCCCCACAGGCCGCCACCACACTCTTACCCTTGTAGTGTTCCCGCTATTATTCGTTTCCCTTTGCTGAGGGACCTGAACCAAATCCTCAACCAAAACACGAAATGCTGAGAATGAACACTCAACCTTAAGGACATGAAGAACAAAGAATGTGTGGACAATGTGCTCAGCAGACAATATAAGCAACTCTTTTTTGTATATCCAAGGCCACAGTGGTGGATGGCAGTGTTATTAGCGCAAATGGCTGTGCACTGATGTGTTATACTGAATGATAGAAGGATTTATGAAAGGTCTGGTGAAATCACTGCTGTCTTATAACTTCCCAGAGGAAACGGTTGGAGCCTTTGCTTTGTGATCTTGTCATTGGCTTATACTTCAATAAAGGCAGACTGGATACTCCACTCAGATAAAGATACCCACATCCTGAGAGCAAACTGTATAAAACTAGACACATGATTTCTAAGTATCATCTGAAGTTAAAAAAAAAAGTATATATATATATATATATACATATATAATAGTGTGGACGGGACTAAAATCATGTTGCCTCACTGCCTCCTTCCTTACTTGCTACCATCTTCTCTCCTTTCCTCTTTTCCCTCACTTTCTCCTTCATGTGCTTTGGTGACCCTGGTGATTTTACTTTGCGGAAGGGCGTCTGTTGTTTTGCCAAAAGCTGCACATGCGTTTTTAATTCCCTAAAAGTACCAATCTAGTATGTTTTGGGTTTTTTTGGTTTTTTTAAGAGGCTTTGTAGTCATGCTTGAACTCACCTGTATGGGGGGAAAAAGGTGTAACATACTGTAACTGTATTTAATTTTGTATAAAACAGATATTTTCATGACTACGCAAAAAAAAAAGATGTATTACTTGTTTTCTATTGCTGGCGACCTGTCATATAGTAGATGTGGACTATGAGTGCGTAAGGAGTTTTGGTTGTATTATTTCTTTGCTTGTGTGGCACATGGTTCTCTTCATGGTTTGAGAACTGCTGTCAAAACTATGTTTACATTCCCACTTACACAATACACTTCCACCAAAGCGAAAAAGCGAAACATGTCTTTGTGTTGTTGTTGAACAATGGTAACATTATTAGAAACAACATATGTAGAGTTACGGGTTTATTGTTTCTAGATAGGTGCAAACCAATGACAATAGATGAATGTCATTATAAAGGATTTTAAACTCAACAGCAGTTGCTGATAATAATATCAGTTAACGCGTAACTCCCTGGTTCTTTGTCCATGGCTGGTTATTTTACTGTGCTGTGACACGCTCTTGTTGTGCTCATGAAACATGGGAGAATGAAAAGAAACTCAAGACAAAATCCCATCAATTTTATGTAAATTTAACAAGAAGATTCAAAGAAAAGGAGATTGCTCCGCTGTCACAGAGGTTGTTCAGCTCAAGTCTGTAATCAGATCTAATCCTTGAATCAAATGGGAAGAGGGGACGTTTTTCTGAGCTAGTGCGACTGAAAGCCTGCATCCTGCTGTGGCAGCCAACACAAAGCTACACGTTGAGGAAATGAGCTTTAATTCATGCAGGGTCAATGAATAGAAATTAAGATGCATCCCACTGGGTGACATATTGAGCACTGAGACCAATTTCATTTGAGAGATTAATTGTACTCCCAAAGGTTGTCATGAAACATCTAATTGTGCTAGAGTCTATTATAAGTGCCTCTCATTAAATTACTATCTATGATAAGAGTTGCAAATGCCTTTTTTGACAGACTCTTGCTTATAAAGCGTCCTTTGAGAACCAACACAGGGTATTTGAAAAAGGCTAATTCACTATATGTAATCACTAGAAAGGTATGGGTGTATTTTATTTAGCAAGGTTTAAAGTTTTGGAAGAGAAAAAACTAAATCTTTTGCTTAGAATTTCTGATGCAGAAAACACTAACAGACTTATCAGTTATTCAGAAAATGAGTCAGCAGCAGCAGGTTTGGTCTACACCCGACTGTATTAAAAACGCTAAATCTATGTTATCTAGTTGAGGTGTGATGAGCTATTCTGTTTACTTACAAAAAGAATACAGTGGAAGACCAGATGTCCCAGTTTTCAAATAGGACTTGAATGCAGCTTACATTCGTGGATCTGTGTGAAAATCTGTCTCAAAACCCTATGTGGGCCTGCGACTCAGTGCCAAGCCCGTGCCAAGCTACATCAGCAGCAGCACAGAAGGATATCAGCTGACCAATAAGGTGTCATCCCAATGGATCAGCAAAGAAAGAACAATCTCCAGGATCCTAGAGACTGTGATGACCAGCTGTCTGCATAGGCCTCAGTCCATCATCACCCCGCAGGCCACCACCACCACACTCTTACGACTCCTTGTTTTGATCTCAATATTATATTATTTGTTTACCTTTGCTCAGAAATTTGAACCAAATCCTCAACCAAAACGTGAAATGCTAAGAATTAACACTCAGCCTTAAAGACATGAAGTACAAAAACACATGTGGACAATGTGCTCAGCAGACAATATAAGCAAGTGTTTTTGCTGGCAGTGTTATTAATGCAAAGAGCTGAGCGCTCTTGCTCTCCCCACGTATTATTTCCAGGTACAGTTAGATCTATATTGTGCATGACATGTAGCTTTAATGCAAGGGGTTTTACAAAAAAACATATTAAGTGTTTGGGAATTACAGCCATTTTCATACTTTCCCCATTTCAAAATTAATTGATAACTAACAGCTGGCTAACAACTGACTGACAATCACTTTCATGACCAGCTGAGGCCTGTTGATGAATAAAGCAGACATAATATCTGAAGCTGATTAAAAGGGTTGAATTTTACGTTAGGCATTGCTCTTTCAATTACGAGGCCCAACAGTGCCATGCTGCCAAACTACTGCAGATGGAAATTACAGAAGGGAAATTACTTTTTACTATAGTTGTCCCATCCTCTGTATATTAATAATGACAATAGCCAATGTGACATCACCCACTGGTTAATGGAGACGAGTCATGAAGCACTGAGCTGAGCATTTTTATCTTGACAACACAAGTCAAGGAAACAAGGGATGCTGCACACCTTACCACTCCACCCTAAAAGCACACACAGCTATAGCCTATATAGGATTCCATGGGAGCAATAATGCATGATGTGAGCATCATGTTGTGTTCAACCAGACTTAAAACTAACAAATTAGACCACAGTCGTAATAATATCCAAAAGCTACGTCTCACTTTGAAATACAGTCATCTGACTGAGAGGTTCTAACTGAACATTACGCTAAGGATTGCAAGCTAACTATTTACCAGCAACAGCAATAATTGAGCTGCTTTTAAAGCCAAGGAAAATTTCATATTTTGAAAGTCTCTACTCAGAGTAGTGCATATACTGTGGTGTATTTGTCTAATGTCTGTAGGTGTCAGATTTCTGCCACAAATTTTATCCGACTTGTAGTTTATAGACTACTTGCAGTTCTGTGATGGATTCATGAAGGTTCACACACTACCAAATATCCAGCTCTGAGTTTATTACAGTTTTCACTAAAAGGGCTGTAATAATAATAAAAAAGAAACATACAGGTGGACAGATAAAAAACATAAAAGCCACGTTTTCTATCTTGTTTATTCAGGTATCCTATGTAGCAAGCAAGTGCGTAAGCTAAGCTGCTCAGCTATAATTAGGCCTGTGATTTATTATACTTGTTTTATCTTAAAAAACAACAGCTTTTTTATTTGAATGTCTGAAATCATTAGCTGGTGATGCAGACTTTTCCCTGGGACATACAGCTTTAGCTTCAATTATTTCACATTATATTGCAGGCATCAGATTAATGGAAACTTTCATCCTTTTTTTTTTTTAAATGACCTGATCTAAAGCAGAAAGAAGTGAGCCAGAAACAGCACTAGCTAATAAAATCTATTTGGTAAAAGGTGCTATTATAATTAGCTAGAAATGACTATCCATTTTTCATCCGGAATGACTAATACATTTAATGGTAAAGTTAGCTCCATTGTTATATTCACCATGTGAGAACAGAAGACTTCATATGTGTCTCTGCAGTAAGGGGATTGTGCTCAGCTCTTTAGGATGTGTGAGTAAATTGGCAAATAACTACACTGTTATCCTAAATACAGCAGCAACTTCATCTGTCCAGCATTATATCGCCTTCAGTGATTTAATACTTTGCTTCAAGGTTCCTGTCTCCGAACTGGCTTTGGAGAATGTGAAGTGGTCCACTTGAGGCTGTGGTTATAGTTCAAGGAAAAGAAGTTTTTAGAGCAGTGTGTGTGTAGAAAAGAAAATTACCTTTATGACATGTTAGTGCAATAAAACTAGTGCTTTATGACCCTTTCTCTTAGCTTTGGGCTGTATTTAGCTATTGCCACTAAAATGTTTTAAGGTTAAATCCAAGTCTCTTGCCCTTAAATACTGATGAATGACTGGATAGGGAGCATTGCTCCAACTCAAAAGCTGCTCCAACACTCTTGCAATGAGATTCACAAGGAAACAGTCTGCTTAGCACTGACATATTTTAATGGTAATATCAATATGTTTTTCTCACTAGTTTATCTGTCTTTGGAGAGAACAAAAATAAAGGTGGAAGGTAAATATTTTTACTCAAGAATTTTTACTAACTTATTGGTGGCAACAGTGGAAGTTGAATAACTGGGATGATTTTGTAAAGTATGATGATTTTTCGGTCACCAGAATTTAGACCACAGAGAGAAAGAAAGTTTTTTTTTCCTCCACTAGCTCTGCTCCCTACTGTTTTATGTCACAGCAACGCCTTGTCCTTTTTACTTTCACATCTAAGACTCAGGAGGGGGTATTAGGAGGACATTTTTAGACATGTGCAGTCCTTGTGTTCTGCCACTGTCAGCACTGGTGGCACCAACAGAAGGTTACATAACGTAAGACAAGGGGTATTCAATATCGAGGAAAGAAGAGGCTCAGCAACATGACTGGAGCACTGAGCAAACCAATATCCATATTCAGCTCTAAAATACCCAGCAATAGAACTGGTGCTGTTCCACCAGAAATCTCCACTTTTCTGTCAATCAGCATTACAGATCGTATTAATGATCTGCACTTTGTTATCCATAAACCTATCAAATTTGTCTAAATATTTGAATATTGATAAACTCCATTCTGTTTGCAACATGAACTCGTCCTTGACCCTGTCGCTTAGCAAGCTTCAACTGCTGGTTCAGCTGTCGCTGTAACAAAAGAAAGGATGAGAGGATGTCTTGTTCATGCAGCACTAAAGCAACTTTATCCATTGTGGTGAAAGTTGTTTTATTTATTCACTTACTAACTTATCGTTTCATTTATTGAGTTATGCTTACTGACTTACTTACAATTGCGTTGTTCATAGTTTTATTTGTTTGTTTTGCAAATGCTAGCTCCCATTTGAAAAGAAAAAAAGTTAAAGCGACTCTTCTTTAGACACATCAAATTAAAGGCATTTTTTGTACATTATCTCAATAAACTTTCTGCTTAAACTTTAATCATTTTTAGGATAAACTTTTGATTTGAACTTAAGTACAGTAATATTAAGTGTCAAGTAGTCAGGTTTAACCATCAGTTAGTGAGCCTAGTAAATAAGGGACACCACATCTCTCATAACTGTCTTAAAATAATTCCTTCTGTAGTTCAGTAGCATAAAATTTTCATTGTGGACTCTTTAGAGGAACCAGTGAGCGGACAGTCTTGATCCTTTCAAGTAAATCTTTTCATTACAACAGTCCTGTTTAAAATGATTTTACTTCAAAATTGGGTTCGTCTAAATGCTACCATGAGGAATAAGACCATGTAATAAAAATAATAATAATAATAAAAAAACCCATGTAGGTGCAGAAAACCTCTGCAAGGAGATATCTGCTGTTTTAACACAGCTACTGTATTCACATATTAGCAGAGCACAAGTCAGGTGTTTTGAATAAAAAAATAAGAGCATTTATTAAACAGATAAATGGCAGTAATGTTGTTTTGGTGCCAGAATTGAGCAGCATAATTTAGCACTTTTAGATATTTACTTTTTGAGCCAGCATAAAGAGGTTTAACACCTTATGTGACAGCCTGAAAGAAGCATACTTGCAAACCTGCATCACCTGTGCGCTTATGTGTACACTGACTCACCAGCATCTATAGGACTTTCCACCCCCTCCATCCTGATCAATGTTTATCGACTTCATTTATGTGACACCACATCAGGAATGGCACTTATGGAGAGGTTGGAGCAGCATGCCATATGTGGCTTTATCAAACTGCTATTCACATTCCTGACATTGCAAGGACAGCTGGTGGGTGGTTTGCTGGCTTGGCACAGAGAGCCAGAGTACGCTGGAATCAATAGACAAAACAAAGAGGAAGTTAAGCTGCCCCTGCTGAAGAAACCTTGAAATACCCATTTACTCTGTTCTTAAATATGGAAGTCCTTTTACTCTTTAACTATTTTGTGGAAGATGGGATTAATATTATTGATCAAAATGTTTTGATATCAGTCCTTGTGTTGTTGGACACTTGTGCTATAATAGTTGTCTCACTGAGGGGAAATAATTAAAAAATATTTCTTATTTGCTTGAAAAGCATAGACAGATTTAAGCAGAGCAGCGTCATGTTGTAGAGATTAAAAGAAACCTTACAGAAAATTTTGCTTAAATCAATCTGAAGTCCCCCTCACTTCGATACAATCTTTGCTACAGATTGCAATCTTTTTCAGTGTCAAACATGATCACAGCACTTGTCTTCTACTGTTTTCTTCAGAGCCAGATCCAGCACTTCTGGCCTTCAGTGCCACACCTAAATTGCAAATCAGCCCCGTCTGGGATTGGCACCACGAGCACCCCAACACCCTGTCGAAGAAATTATTTATGTATCACACCAACACTGTCCATAAATAAAAGATACCTTTCACAGTCTGTTCCAGAGTTCCTGGAGCTTGGAAGAAATGGTTTATCCTCGTTTTTTCGCATGCTGGTAAGAAAGTGTTTTTTTGTGTTGAACCCCTAGGTTGCATTACAAACACGTCTGACTGGAAAAATAAAAATAACGCACCTGGAGAATGTGTGAAAGATTGCCACCTGTTATTAAGTACAGTCTACACTCAGACTGTGATATAGAAACTGAGCTGCAGTTATAGGCTACATGTATATTAAGAAAATCTGAGTTGTTTTCTGGGTATGGGAAAAATATTTTTCCAAATGAGAGATTCAAATGATTGAAACTTAAAATTGAAGTTGCATTGATCCTTTTAGTCCTAAATTGCAGCTGTAGCAGGCCAACTACCAAGTCAATCAGTCTCTGACTTCTCCAGTCCAAGTAACCTTGGGTAAGTTACTGTTCCAGTACCTCCCGATGCATTCATTGGAGTATTAGAATATAGTGAATATTAGAACATGCTTAGACACATATAAAACTGATGATTGTGGGACCGGGTGAATGAGACTTCTACAAGAACACACTTTGAGTGCTCAACTGAGTAGAAAGAGGCTATTTAAGTACCAGTCAGTTTACCATTGTGGAAATACCTACATACTAAATACCTGAGAGATCCATCCAGCCCTTCAGCAGATCCATCGACTGTTCCCTGAAACCTGATTTCAATGGAAAGGTGGCTGTCAAGAACCCAATCTTAAGAACAGAGACAGGGAGAAAAAAGGCTGAGGTGCTCCAAATTACACAAGAAATATACTTGTGAAGTGATGAATATATATTATGAGTTTATGCTATGAAGGATGTTCCTCCAGCAAAAAATAAAGCTGAAAATAATATAAAGTTTATTTTTCATGCACGAGTGTCTGCATTTGGGTCCACTTCCTGCCTGCCCCAGCCATACATGACACAAAAAAGACATGCAAGGTAACTTAAACTGTTAGCAGTCGGACGTACCGCCCACGGGACATTGGATGGTTTAGGGGACTAATAGGACTGCTAAGGGGTTAATTAACTTTTTACTTTCATTTTCAACTAATTTTCCCAATTGTAAATTAGATTTAACAAAATAAGTACGTTACGATTAAGTTAAGCTCATTTTACACATCATCATTTTTTCATTACAGATCCCAAAGGTAAAATATATTTTTATAACTGACTAATAAGCAAAGGGCACAAAAGCACAATTCCTCAATACATCTAAATCATTTAATTGCTGTAGAAAAAGAGCCCTAGAGAAAAATTAAAAATGAACTTTGGATAGAGTGTGGTATTAGTTATGCTAAAATAAGGAGATATAAATAACAGTGAAATATTTGAACCGATCACTGCCTGTATTTTAAAACTGACCACACAGCTGGCTACAATAAAACAAAAATATGTTTTAATAAATTACTGTAGAAAGGTTAAAGTTTATCACCTTTTTCACATCTGCCTGCAGCTTCCCATGCCTGCCTCTCAGCACCATTCGCACCGCTCTGCCTCATTTTTGCAGCTTTTACATTCTCAGCTCTACTTTTCAGGCTTGAAACCATCTGATTCTTCTGCTCTGCTCCAGATTTAAATCTTTATTTACTCGGATTGGTTCCCCTGGTTCTCCATGTGTCCACAATCCGCTACGCCACAGCTCAATATTCCATCCATGACCCTCAGTGAGCTAGGTGCTATGTTGATGATAATGGATGGCTAATGTGGGTGATTGCTAATAAACAGCTAACATTACCTTGTGCACAGACCAAGTTAACATTTTATTTAGTTAATACTTGATATTGCTGAAACAGGAGCTTTACTGACCTTTGAAATTCCTCCTAAAGTGATATGAAACTACTTAACTACTAATTACGATATTCATTTGCAACAGCACCTTAATTAAATTTTAATGTTTAGTATGGATTGATGTTTTTTTACAACTCTATTTCATTGTATATGTGCATGTTTCAATAAATCAGTGCACCTATTTTCATTTTTCTAGCAACATGTAAAAAAGTGAGCTGTGACTCAAGACTGCTACATATCACTTTTTTCACACAGTTGCATAATGTGAATACACTGACTGCTGGAATGTTTTGCTTTTGGCAGGAATTAGCTACCTTCTTTATCATTTCCCTCCAATTAAAGCATATTTGGATCTTATTAATCTGTTCTTTACACCTGTAATTCATGTTGTCAGACATTTTTCACAGCCATAATCTTGACATGAAATAGTAGCATCCTCTTTTGTCACATCAACCATCTGCATTTCCTCCTTCACTAGATCCATGAATCTCTCTGTGGTCTTTCCCTTGTCCTCCTCCCTGGCAGCTCCTTCTCCAACATAGTTTGTCTAATATATTCACTATCCTTCCTTTGCACGTGTCCAAGCCACAATAGCCTCACCTCTAACTTTGTGTCTTTTACCCCCCTCTGATATACTCATTTTTAAACTTCCATCCTGGTCAATCTCAATTAAAATGATGAGATCTTCAACTCTGCCACTTCCACGTCAGCACCATTTCTTTTTGTCCGTGCCATCATCTCCAAACCATACATTATAGTGGATCTCACTACCATCTTGTAAATCTTCCCTTTCACTCTTGCTTGGTGTCCTTCTGTAACAAATCACCCCTGACACTCCTCTCCACCCACTTCACCCTGCCTGCACTCTTTTTCCTCTCTCTCGTGCAGTGTCCTTTGCTTTAGATAGCTGACCCAAGTTATTTAAACTCATCTACCCGCACTATCTCTACTCCTTAGACATTCACAATTCAAACACATGTATTCTGCTGTGCTTCTACACACCTCCACTTCTCTCCAGAGCATACCTTCGTCTCTCCAGGCTCTCTTCCACCGGCTCGCTACTCTCACTACAGATCACAATATTATCTGCAAACATCACAGTCCACAGAGACTCCTGCCTGTCCTCATCTGTCAGCCTCATACATCACCATTGCCACACTTACATACTTCTCTGATCCAGCCACAAGGGGGTCACATGCCGGTGTACATCTAGTGCCGGTCCAAGCCTGGATAAACAGGGAGGATTGTGAAAGGCCAGAATACTTTTTCCTCTGTTTCTGTCTACTGCCCTCACACAGACTTAACGTTATTTTATTAAGCATTTATTCGTGATTTATTACAAAGCAGTATTGACTTTGGCAGTTAGTGAATCAAAGGATTGCTATTACATGTATTAAAAGAAAGCTGGAGGTAGTGGCACAAATAATGGGGTCAAACAAGCAGAAGAATATAAACAGAGAATGACAAAAACAGAGTGACAAAGACCGAAGTAACATGAAGATAGACAGCTTAGATGCAAACAAGGGGGACAAAAAAACAAAAAAGGGAATCAAGTGGGAAGAAATAATAGCGGGAAGACAGAAACCTTCATCACAAAAGGCTGCCATGAAACAATGGTTCCCTGATGGAGGAGGCAGCTGTAAACATGAACACCCCCATTTGGCAGACCTGAAGGAAAGGGTTGGAGGAGAAGAGGTAGACATGAAGGGGGGTGGGGGGGGTGAGCAGGTGGGGTTAGAGACAGACAGACCCTGCCAAAGCAAGCCCCCATGACAAGCACCACCACCTCGTTAAACCTGTCCCCGGGAGTCACAGGCAGATGCTCTGCTTTTCCTATGATAATGACCGACCTGCTAAGCAGCTACCAGCGTCACGCTCCTGTGAACAACTATTGACCTCAAAGCTGTCACTCGCTTTCACGCCACTGCTGCTTCCAACTTGCCACACTCAGAAGGGGCTTGTTGCATCATTCGTTTTAATGCAGGCCTGGACATTTTAATACTGCCTGTTATCAAACGTTGTATTAAATCTCTTCCTGCCGATGCGGTCCTCAGAGGTTTTGTGCACTGCATGTGGACATCAGATACAGCGGCTACAGATTCGTGATCGTCAATTATGTCTTAAGAGCTTTGAAAACATGCTCCCCAGCCTGTGCAAATTGACATTAAGGATATGAAAGCATTACCCATTAATACACATTTATTCACCATTTTACATTTAGAAGACCCACCGCTGTCAAGCATCAAAGCGCAGTCAGCACATGGAGCCCATGAGTCAAGAGGAAGTAACTGGGGTGAGGGAGACACGGAGAGAGAGACAGACAGAGAGCAGCGGTTCTCTGAGGATTAGCTCATTTAGACTGCTTTGATCTGTGAGATCTTAATTGCTGGGTAGCACTGATAGAGTCCTCATGGAGACTTAGCAACACCATACAGGCGAGCAGGGAGGAGGGTGGCTGTGTTCTTACCTTCTCTTCTTCTCTTGTTTTACTGATTAACTCGTCTCAGTTCGACAGACCATTCAGCAATGGTGGCCTATGGCATACTTAGCAATCACTGCATGTGACTACAGCAAAAAGAATTAATGAGCATTTTTGACTTTGTCACCGATACTCACTAAGTCTTCTGTATAATTTCTTCTTTCCTTGATACCTTTCCTCATAATGACATTTTTGAAGCGTTAAAGTCAACCGCTCATACTTCTTCTACTCTCTTGTAGGCACAGAATTGATCATTTCCCTAGGGTTTTCAAATAGGTCATGTGACTCAGGGCCTTTCTCCTAGTGGGCCAAGTAACTGTAAGGACTTCCAAAAAACAAAAGCACTGTGGTCAGATTGAGTTATTTTCTAGCATATAAATTAATGAATTAAGCAAAACTACTGTTCATGTTTGCTCATGTTTCTAAATGAACAATCAATACAGTTTTTTGTTTTTTCTTATGAGGGCAACTTCCCCATAAAATCCCAGTAAGAGCACTAAAAAGAAGAATAACACATTATTTTCAGATTTTAATCAGAATGTTTTGCATGTATGAGGTGGAGCTGCCATCAGATCATATATGTCATGTTATAACAATTCAATTCATCCACCCATTTTCTTCCGCTTTTCCAATTCAGGGTCGTGGGAGGTTGCTGGAGCCTGTTCCAGCTGCTATGGGGTGAAGGGCTAACACAGGGAGAGATTCACTCTCACATTCATATCTACAGCCAGTTTAGAACTGGCAGTTAACTGAACCCATTGCATGTCTTTGGACCGAAGCCAGAGTACACAGAGTGAACTCACACAAGCTCTACATACAAAGGCCGCAGCTGTACGACCCCAGCCGGCAGATTTAAACCCTTCTTGCTATGACGCAACAGCGCTAACCACTGTGCCATCATGCTGCACCCCTACCCATCCATTTCCGTTCACTTATCCAATTCAGGGTCAGGTTTGGGTTTTCTCATAAGATCTGATAACTTTTTCAATCATTCCCTTTTTTCTTGTGAGACATTTTATATGCACCTTCCCTCAGTGAAGAAAAACATTAGCTGCAGTTTTAGTTTGTAAGAGGTTTCATGGTCAGAAGTCATCAGTTGAATGTAAATCATACTGTTAAACTCTCTCAGAGAGCCGAACCCCTTTGAGGGGACGTGAGAGCTCACTGTATTTGCAGTTTCAGCTTTTGCTAAACTCCCTTTTAGCCCCATATAGAGATCCAGAGGGACTGACAGGTGAAGACTGGGGTTAAGAAGATCATCCCAACAGATGAAGATGATGCAGGGCCTCCTTTGCTTTCTCTTTCTGCCTTTGTCCCTCTCTCATATCCATACACACTATCGTGTTTCTACCTGTTCTTTATCTCACCATACTCCATGCAGCCTTGTACATCCATTTCTCTCTCTCTCTCTCTGGCTGGTGTCCAACTTCTCTGTTGTCGCCTTTCATCTCCTTGGCTAAGACAAGAACAGACAGATTAAGGAGAGGAAGAGTATTAGGGGAGCCATTTTTTCTACCTCTTTCGTGATGGGAGGGTTACTGTTAGCTGAGCAGAACCCTCCCTCTGCTGGGTTTGGTCATTAGAGTGGCTGCAGAGCAGTGGGGGGAAAGAAAGCCTGAGGGAGTGTTTACATTACAAGAATACTGATACTGTGAGGCTCCAGTGTGTAAATCAATCCATTGTTATATTTGATAGAGAATTTCATCTATGGTAATATATGATCAGACTGTATAAAACAGCAGGAAATCCACATTCAGTGATTAAGAGAACTAGCTTACTGCATCACGGCATTAAAATAAACCGAAACCAGTAAAACGAACACACCTATAGATAAAAGAGCACTAGATGCAGGGTCATCAGGATCACAAGGGATTAACTGGAGCATTTGCTTAATTTGTTTGCTTAAAATACATAAATTTAGCTAAATGTAGCAAATTCTGACTTTTGAAGTCAGTGAATACAAGGTGGAAACAATAATGTGAACCATGTCATCTCTGTACCAGCAGTCCCTCGAGACTGCCTGATGTGCCCATCTGCACATCAATAAAGACCTTTCCGCTGATGTTGTGAAACTGTTTCTTTTAGATGGTATTTTGATGCAGTTGTTACCATCTCTTACTAACATGACACATAAGAGCTGCGAAGTATAGTAGTGTGTAGTGTCTACAGCTTAGACACAAGTTCAGCAGTGAAATGCTATTATAGGCACCCCTGTTTTTAGTAATGCTAACAAAGACTTTCTTATTTTATTTATTTAGGTTTTGGTTTTCCATCATTATTTACTCAGTAGGACATTTTTCTGTAATGCTGACCTATCAGCCAGCCCACAGTCCTATGACTGTTTTCTCTATAATAATTAATCTATAATCCACCTCCTACGCAATTATTCTAATGCCCACTTTGGGGTGCCTGAAGAAGCCCATCAATCCTGGCAGACTCCCATGTTTAATAACTTTAGCAAGACAAAATGCTAAAAAGACTTCAAAATGCAGGGTCAAAAACACTGTGCGACATCATACTGGCTATATCTTTTTTTTTTTTTACATATACTATATGATTATGACAAATACATGCATGTGACAAGTGTAAAAGAAAATCCTTGCATTTGCAAATACTGGAAATCCTGCAGTCACATTCTTTTACTTTAATTGAGCCATTGCGCTCAAGTTATAACTAATTTAGGACAAAGGATCAACAAATATAATTTCCAAGAGAGGAAATATGTTGCAAATTTTAGCCTGTACAATGCAAATTTGCTAAAAGTGGCACTATTTTGTGCCAAATTTCAGTGTGGCAAAGAAAAAAAAATACTGTTCTACATCTACATGTTCCTACATCATAACGGTTTTCAGTCGTCTTCCCTGTTCTGTTTGTTTGGACATTATTTGAGCACTGCCTGTTCTCCACTGCGCCTCCAAAAACCATATCAGACACAGCTGTGATTTGTGATGCAACCTCGCAGAGCCTTTGTTCCTGCAATGTAACATTTGTCCGAAGAGGGAATAATAGCCTATCCCATTTTAAAAGTGCAATTCAAAGAGCGTGCTTTTATTAAATATTTATGTCAAACACATGGTTAGTGGGGTATTAATGTTTGAAGGAAAACAGCATCACTTAACGCCCTTGTGCTACCTTGCTCTACAGTGAACAGCAGTTACATCACCCTTGAATCATTCATACTGAAACCAAAAAAAAAAAAAGAGAGAGAGTTGAGGTAAACACAAAATCCGTGGAATGCAAAAGGGCTCTCTGGTTTCCACAGTAAATGATCAAAAGATCAAGGAGCTCATAGTGAAGTATAGACCTATCCACACCACACATGTACTTTTAAAATGTATTTGGCTTTGTAATTCCTTTTATGCATACACTTTTTCTCTTTGATGTCTAAAAATGTATGAGTACTGGGCATTATATTTGCTCTAGTGTCATCAAATGGGAACACTGTGAAACCACCTTTTTCACTGTGACAAGTTGCCATATTCATTTGTAGTCTTGTAGGCCAGGAATAACCACGGCTGGAATAGGTTGATATTTTGGGAAATGCTTATAGAGTTCCTTGGTGAGTGTAACAGAGGACTGATAACTCTTGTGTCTTTCCACTAAATATGAACCTGCAGCCACAAGGAGGTTAGCTTAGCTTAGCATAAAGACTGGCTTCAGTAACGCAACTTGCTATGGAGATTTCAATACCCACCTACCAGCCCCTCTTAAGTTCTCTAACATCACTCGTCATCACTATGGGTTTGCCAGACAACCCACAGAGACATAAAAAAAGTCCCCACTGACAAGAAAGTCCAACACATATACAAGTAAAACCGCACATTGAATGTTTTACAGTTTTGCTTTATTACAAATTGAACAAATGAATTCTAACCTCTCAATAAGTGAGCCTTTATGCCAATGACTGTTTCATACTTTATATTAAACAGACTAAATTCAGACTGGTATTAACCTTCTCATCTAATTTTGCCAAAGGAGCAAATAAGTACATTTCTCAAAATGTCAAACTATAGCTTTTCAGGCTAAACAGATTTTTAATGATTTTCATCAACTCAATGTTTATTGAAGGCTGCACTTAAAGTTGAGGTGATTATTTAAATAAAACAGTATTTAAAAGGACAGGAATCTAATTTGGGAGATGTAGCTTTATCAGTGGCGTCCTATGGCCACATAATCAGCTGTTTCTCTGCAGATGTGCATCACTTCAGCGTCCACAGGTCCACTGACTGACAGATCAGTCCATCATGGTTCCATCCTTTTTCTCCATGTTCCACCCCTTTTTAAAATTAGGGTCAAATTCAAAGTTTGGCAGTTACAGTTTTATCAAAGGTTTGTGTCCACGCAGTTTGGAATGCAAAAAACAAGATTAAAGAGAACTGAACGCAAATATCGACACAGCCATGAGGGCTATAGTGTTCCAGGAAGAGTCAAAAACTTCTCAACACTTTCACTTTAATTTGGTACCTGAGCAGGGCACTATCAGCAGAATCTGTGGTCCAGCTAGATGATTGAGCCTTGCTGACCTCGATACGTGACAACAACGAAAGGCAAGACTCATACCAGATGATGGAGTCATCAATAATAAGAGAAGTTGAGTGGGAGAGGAAGGGAAGGGGGAGGGTTATCTAGGCACAGCACATGTACTTCCCAGTGGGCCGCAGGGGCAGACAGGACTGCGTAGAGGTAAGATATGGCATGACGCTCCTGGAATCTGTGATTTGACATTTCTGTGTGAGAGTCTGTCAGAGGACAGGAGAAGGTTTTTAAGGGCACTGCCACCTCCTCTTGTGTCCAAGTCTCTGGATTTTTATCAAAGAGAGATATGACTGTGGGCCCAGACAGTGGCAGAGCAGCATGGCGTTCACTGGAGGGTTTCAGCCTGAATGGGTGCTGAATACACGTTCCAACAAGCGAAGTCAGTCCTCCTCCTCCACATAAGTAGAGGGAAACCATCCCACCTAAGAAGAGAAAAGTAGCATCTAGATCAGCATTTCAAATTCAACCAGACCTCCGCTGATCTTGTGAAGAATTCTTCTCCTGTCACAATGTACAGACTGTTATATGTAGTCTTGATCAGGATGGGTCAATAATTCTGACAATTTGGAGGTGAGTACAAGAGATAATTCATTGTTAACTCTAGGATGAGTGGTAACTGTGATACTGTGCCTGCATGGCAGGGTTGGAGAAGTGTGTTCACAAGCAGTGCCATACTCAGATGTGAGCAAATTTAGTGGCGAGTCGTTGTGCATCGAATTGCATAACAACTGATACTTTGGCTAAACAAACCTGGTAAAAAAAATAATAAATTAACTGACGGACGTTTTGTTGTGCCAATGTGACATGTCCCATTAAAACTAAGGAGCTTTTTTCCATTTAACTATAGATGAAGTGGTTCACCCTTCATGACATGCACACTCACAAGCTCCCTGCCAAACAGCCATTTACTGATTCACCCTTTTTAATTTAATTTTTAATACAAAATATTTGTGAAATATTTATTTGTTGTCCCACTTTGAAACAAGTAAAAAAATCCTGCCAGCTGCAAAGAGCAAGTTTGTCAAAGACATACCCTGCCACCGACTACTCCCTTCCACCACCCATTGGGCATCTTGGTGTAGATAGTGATAACGTCTCCCTGTTGCAGAGAAAGCTCCCGCGTGTCTCTGGAGCAGAAGTCGTAGCGTGCAATTGCATAACCCACCACTCTAGGAGAAAAGACTGAAACAGAGAGAGATCTTATATTACTTTTGGACCCATTTACAAAATTTCACCTTATCTTAGACTCTGTGAAAACATCTGCTGACACTGATACAGCAAGAAATATCACACTTACAGATCAGAGTTACACTCCTTACAAAAATGTAAGCTGAATTTAATATTTAAAGACAAAGTTTACAGATGTACTGCTGTTTTCAGGGTGAGATTAAACTTTCATGCTCACTTACTGTAAGAAAACTAACTAACAAGGATCAAGAGAGAACTTGAGCCAAACTAAATTCAGTTCATCTATATAAAATTATTATGGTTCATTGATTTTTTTCTTTTTTTTTAGTACAAAACATATTCCTCACAGGTATTAATCGTAGTAAACTGACTATGTCATTTTGTGAGAATGATAGGGCAGCGATTCTAAAAAGCCTTGACTCATGGGTTTGATTCATGTAAAAGCAAAACCGCAGAGACAGAAATGAGATAATGCTTAAGGTTCGCGGGTGAGAGAGGAGAAATGTATCCGACAGCTCAGCTTGGTGGGTCCAAGCACGCAGCCAGGATGAGAGAACTTGGGTTATCATGGTCATGTGTTCATCTTATTAAAAGTTAAAGGTGAATTCAAGCGATGCATCCAGCACTTATCAGGTTATCCAAGTTTGTTCCTACGCATGCAGGTCAGGGCTCATATCACACGTGAACACGGCTGTGCATAGGTTTGTTTACCTTATCTGTGAAAACACAGATGACACGACTGTGCAGATATGCTGGACGAAAGGAATACATCTATCCTCTCATGCACACAGACATCCAAAGTTAACCCACATCACAACAACTCAGGTGCTCAGTTCCACACACGCATGCTTAAAGTAAGCACAGAGAGAGATCATTTAATTCTTAAATATTCTTAATAAACTAAAATTTTTGCATTCGTGTCTTGCTGGAAACACGAAAATGTGAAAAAACCTCCAGTTATTCTGACTCGGGAGCCCTTACTCATTATTTCAAGAGGGTAACCACCACTGTTGGCCTTAAAGTCACAACTTTTAATGGATACTAAAGCTCAATTAACTGTTTTATTGTGTAACATATTTGTCACAGTTCATTAAGTGAAACCATACAAACAAAAGCGCATGTCATCTTTTTAATTAGCTGAATTGATAGTGTTATTGTTGGATGTAGTAAAATGTAAATGCCAGCAATGGTGGCTTTGCAGCTCTTTGCCAGTGGTTTGCTGACATTTCTGCAGTTATCTTGACCAAATGGGAGATATCATAGCCGGCAGAAATTCATAACATCTGTGATATTTAATTTCCAAAAGACTGATGTGAGGGTTTTTCCCCAACGGGGTGACTTATACACTCTGTGTAATTACCAAGGAAAAAAAACTGCATTATTTAAAAGAGACAAGAAAACAAGACAGCTCATCTTTAGAAACGTGGAAATGTGGACATACAGCGGGGGGAATTCAAAGAGAGTAGAAAAGCTGTACCTGTACCTGACCAGAAAGGCGAGGAGGAGGGAGGAACAAAGCTGCAGCCGCCAGGAGAAACTACAGAGAAACGAAGCGAGTGATGGGAGGGGGTTCAGGCCGTAGTGGGAGCAAAGAGAGAACATAAGCAAAGTAAACACAAGTTTGACAGAAAGAGAGCGTGTTTGTGTGAGGGTAAAGGAGAGAGAAAGAGTAAAAGTTGTCAAAGTCAAAGTACAAGCAAAAAAGCAAATAAGGTTGGGGATACGCAGTGAGAGAGGAGGGCAAAACAGTGAAACCATCAGACAAATTGTTACTGCCCCGGGCACATGCACAAAATCTTACACAGCACAAACCGCAGTAAGGTGGGTTAAGTGAGTGAGCCTATAATGCGTTTTGATGCCTGAAAGTCAGTATAGGTATGACTTTTTTTTAACACTTATATGTTGCTTTTTATGCCTCAGTACCAATTCAGCAAAATGTCAGTGGTAGGCAATGGACCAATATTTAAGACAATTGTGTGCTTTTGACGTAGCAGAAACAAGTCTGAGAAAGTATCATTCCTAATTCAGGATAAAAATGTGGAGACAGGAGCACTACAGTGTGGCAGTCCTACGCAGAACTGCCAAAACTGCCACAGCCATATCAAGACATTACAAGATATTTCACAAAATGCTGTATAATGTCCTTTATTTGGTTACCACTTCTTCTCTAATTGTGGTCCAATCCTAAAAGAGAAAAACTTCAACAAAAATAATCAGAATATATAATTTAGTTTGCTTTGGCATACTAATATAGCAGGATAAAATGAATGATAATGTGTTTTTCACCAAAGGACCTAACCCAGTGAAAATGAAAAATTGATGGGAGACACTTAATTTGGAGATGGTATGAGCAGGACTGCTGGTCTGAATACTAAAGACTATTTGGGTATACAGATAGATCTACTTGTTGTAGGAATTTCTGTAAAGAATCCCTTTGCCTATTAACGTCCATCATTTTTGGTTTACTATGCTGAATAATAAGTCTCGGATGTAAACTTTTGGCTACATAATGTGGCTTTCTTCAACTTTGTGCTGGTTACACTGCATAAAAATCAGCAATAGCAAAATTTTCAGCTTCAGACTAAAAAAGCAGCGGCAGCTTGTGTGTAAGTATACGTCTGAGCAGAAGCACGGTGCTGTGACAAGGCAGCGTCTGGGATTCCACACTGCAAAGCTAAGAGCTCCTGCTCCCATATGCAATCTCACCTGAGCCAGCAGACCCTCATGCTCAGAAAACAACTCCCGTCAGCACAGCAGTATGGTTTCATGCCTTCTCTTTGTACCGTACAGGCAGAGACCAACATGCGTCAAGTGTCTGGCCAGAGTTCGCACAACTATTAACATACTAACATAGCATGAGTATTTATACTTTACATGAAAATATTTTTGATTCTTTTAGACAAGAACATATGTGCATGGACCGTGCACAGGGTGACATGAGTTTCTATTATTTAAAATATGCTATTTATATCAATGTGGGCCAGAGAAATGACCACAAAGCTACAACAACTGAATGCTAGAAACCTTATGAAAATGTATTGCAGGGCTGATGTATTCGATGTTTTCAGGTGAATGCACAAGTTGAGTATCTTAAAATTCTTTCAATAATTCTGTCATAAATATTTTTAGGACATTATACATCAAATTTAATGATATTGATATAAGATAACAGACTCTGGTGTCCCAGTAAAAGTTAGACAAAATGATTACCCTGACAGACAACACAAGATCATTGCATTGCTAATTAGTTCCCAACTCAAGCTTTCACACACACAGGGAAATGCACTCAGTCAGACTTAATTAAAAATTCTAGCTGGGGTTTTTCCAAGCAAATTACTCCAGAGTTTTGATGGCTTTACAGTAGTTCCGCATCTTGTGATTGTTTACTCAGCCTTGCATTCTATTTTCTTTGCTATGAGGTGTCTGTTTTGAGATTGTTGTTGTTTTGGCATGACATCTGTCTTTCCACAGAGGCTGTTTACCAGACAGAGAATACGGTGCCCACTCTAAGTCTGTCTATGGGGGTGGACGACTTAAGGCAATAATAATCTATCCCAGAATGCAATGAGGCAGCGGCAGGTCTGTCAAGAGTTTTTCAGAGACAGCGGCGCGGTGAATGGCAGCAATGCACAAACACGGTTCTTGCAGAGCTGCTTTGAAGCTTTATGCGCTAGGAGACCGATGCTGACAAAGGAGTGAGAGGGACAAGGATGTAGCAGAATTTTACATCCGAAAAGACACAAAGGGCTAACTTTGACTTTGTTCCTGTGTTCAGTTGCTTGCCTCTGCCACTCTTGCGGCAGCTATGGTTGTTTACACATACACCTTTCTTTAAGTTAAGACAGTTTACCTCCAGCTGCTTCCTGCTCTTTTACATCAGATCATATTTGCAAACTTTTCCCACTTTTGCGGAAACAGTCACGGTCTCTCGGTTGGACCAAGGGTATCCCCCAGGTGTGTGTCAGCAGGCGGCTGTCACAGGTTTTTTTTTCCACGGCAAGCCCAAGTAAAATGTCATGTCCTGTCAGGAAAATTGTGAAGCCATCTCAGAGCTGAGCAGAGTGCGGAGTGTGACGTTTGGAGTAGCAGGCTCCTGGTGCTTGCCTCGGGCACTGGGCTCTAACTGGGACCTCGCTTTCCCAAGCCTGGTGAGCTGCAGAGGCTCTTTTATATTTCTCTCACTCGCTGTCTCTGACTCTCTTTTGTGTTTTCCTCTCCTATCTCTCTGACTCCACATCCCTTTGTACTCTTTGCCTCTCTTTGCATCTATTAAGATGCAGTAAGATGTATAGGATGAAAACATACACTGATTAACTTGACGCACAAATGCACACAGAATAAATAACAATTAGAATAGAAGTAGATCACATATAGGTGGCCATGAATGTCACAAAATCAATGGATTTCAATGGGGTTTTTTTTCCAAATTAGTCATCTATAACTGTGAGTCATTTACAATGAGGGTAAAATCAACATAACAAGAACAGCTATTAATAGCCAGCGTAAATCATCATCATTATCCAGATTACGTATCCGGATGCATGTTAATACAACGTATCATCTTTTGCACTGCATTCTCTGTCTCGCCTGTTCTCGCCGTCTGCTGCTGTTATTCTCCGTCTCCGGGCTTCCTCCAAATGTCTATCCACATTTTCTACTTCTATTTTCTACTTTCTACTTCTAGTGTATGCTTCCTTCTTCACTGAAGACAAACTGAACAAATAATTAGCACAGAATCAATTAATGAAGTCATGTTTTTTATATTCTTCATTTAAAACCTAGATTATACACCACTGCTGATACAGACAAGGACAGCTGGAGAGCCAACTGCTGACTACTTCTTTGAAGTCTGCCACCTGGGGCACATGTGTAGTTGTTGTACTATAATGTAAATTCTCTACGGAGTAGTCTGTGCAGTCACAAAAAGCAGGCAGGCACACTGACGGTCACATGGACCCTCGTGCTCGCTGTCTGATGACGAAATTTACGTCAATGGGACCCAAGCGGACCCTAACAGGCTTACTGAACATACAATCGAAAAAGTTCATGCTGGTTTTTATAGAAAGGTGTCAGAATACAAAGTGCAATGCAGTTTGTTGTGTGCAATGCAGCTTCTTGGTGCTACATACAACAACACACCTTCAGGGGTCTAGTGAAGTCCATACGTCAATGGGTCAGGGCTGTTTTGGCAGTAAAAGGTGGACCAATACAATATTAGGCAGATGGTCATAATGGCATGCCTATTAAATATACCGATCAGGCAGTTAAATCTTAAATGACATGAGAAGACCAACCAAGCAAAAAAAAAAAAAGAGGTTCGAAGATAAATCTGCTGCTGTCTATGCTATGCTATTCCAAGGGGAATCATGTTAGCTCATTACGCTGAACTAAGTGTTTCTAACATGTCTCAAATGTTAGGAATATGACAGCCTTGGGTATCAAGACAGAGGTATTAGACACTTAAGTGTCTAATAATGAAACAACTGCTTTGTCAGCATGTTTATATATATATATAAAGCAAGAGTGTATAGTACACTGACTTGACTGTAATGTAAGAAACTGTGTAGTAGGTGAGAAACTGATTACAGCAAATGGTTTTGGGGTTTAGAGTGTTTTATGGTGTCTATGAGATGGCATGGGAAATATAGACCACTGACTATATCCATCATAAAGACAGGTCTAAACTTCCCAGGGAAAAAAAAAATACTACTCGCCTTGCTTTATCTGACCTGGTCTGTTGTAGCAAAAGTCTGACCCTCTGGTCCTCCAAACAGGTCAAAACAAACGCTCAGAATATCTTTCAGCTACAACTGGATAAAGCTCTGATCTGAACTTGGAGCTTTTCAGCCTGTCATACAGATACCATCAGGAAAGGAACCTGAATGTTTGCAAAGCAGACTTACCACTCCCGACCTTGGTAATGGCCGTGGGCACGTTTCCATTGGGCTGTTCCCTGTAGGGGTGCTGTAGAGTGGTGTCGAGACTGCTGAAACCCTCCTTTAGAGAGTGCTGTTGGTAGTATTCCACCAAGTCCTGTGTCAACCACACAAGAAAAAGAAATGTACCCAAAGCACCGCTAAGCCATAAAAATACAGACTGTATAGTGCACAAGTCTATAGAAGTGAATGCAAGGACAAGTTGAAAGGTTAGCTGCTCATTATTCTTGACAGTACAAGCAATGCAAATACAGAGAGTATTACAGAGAAAGTGTCCATGGGGCAGTGTACCACAATGTATTTATTTTTTACACCAATGTCAAGTGCAAGCACTGAATACATTTGAATATCAGCTGCTGCGATACAAAGCCACAGCTTTAAAGCATGTCCCTGTGGCTTTCTAAGTGGGTACAAACATGTCAAAATAAACCAGTGGTAGTTATATAATTTTAATTTTAAAAAGTACATTTTTACTTGTATGGAAATTGCATTTTTCTCAAGAGAGGTCTGCAAAAATAGTGGAAAGTAAAAATGATTATGCTTATTAATGCTATAGCAGATTGTAGGCTGCAAAAATCCATAGAAAGATAAAGCCATTACCAGCACAGTTTTGAAAACCCGACTCTCGGCAATGTAAAAGCCTCCATCCTTGGTCAGAATCTTAATGTGCTTGACTTTATCATTGAACCTGTGGAGGATGAATAAGACATGGGTTGTTAATCAAGTAGACATGCTTCTGCATCAGTCCAGTCTCTATGATGAACTGTCACTAAGGTCTGTCTGTGCTGAGAGTTGGTTACTATGCTGAGCCAATTTCTATCTCTTACCAAAGCACCGTATAGTCAAAATTATGCTAGAATTAGACTGATCCTTTTATTATAATTCACAAAAAATGTAGAAAAACTAAAAAATGAAGCCAGGGGCTTTGTTCGGTGCTGGCTTTGTTCAGTGCTGCCAAAAATATGTTGCCTACCCCAGCTTTAAATACATTAGCTGACACAACAGTGTCACAACTGTGCTCAGGGTTAGACAACAGTAATTATTTTACTCATAAATTATACTCCGTAACAGTTTCTAATCAGCCAGTCACAAATAGACAGAATAACAAGAGTGTCAGGCTTTTGACAGCCACCATAATACCAAAGTACAGCGTGCCCTCTTTTTACTAAGGAATGTGAATTCTGCAATAGAGTTGCCTAATTACTGCTGCTGATTGTATGGACTTGGTGTGTTTGCCACACTGAAAGTTAGTACAATTGCATCACAACCAAATGTAAAACATAACAGTTGCAATTGAGTGATATTGTGGATTAAACGACTAAATCATCACTCAGTGCTGTGCAAAAGTCTTGAGCCATCTCTCATTTCTTTATATTTTTCAACAGCTGTCCAAGGATCATTTATTCATTCATTTTCAGTGCAGTCTTTGAACCTGACCGCTTTCAGAGGAATGCTTTTTGTTTGTATATTTTTTACTACGTCATATAACATTGAATCTTAGTCAAAGAGCAGCTGTTAAGAAGCGTTTCCTAATTAAAGGAAACAGGCTGAAGTATGGCAAATTACACAGAACTGGACTGAAAAATCACTGGCCAGGTCTTATGGACTGATGAATCAAAACTTTACATTTTTGCTGCATAGTTATCATACAGTATGTACTGAAAAGAGTACGACAGAGGACAAATGCTACAGTCATGGCTTGGAGTTGCACTTAAGTCAAATTTTGATGATCTTGACAAAAGTGATGAAATTATAAATGTAGAAACTATTGTCAGATTTTGATTCGGTGTGTAATACCATCTGGAAAGTATCTGATTGATAAACTTCTAGCATGACAATAACCCAGAACAAACTGCCAATGCAGCAAAAGAAGACCTGGATAGAAAAAACAAACAATTGAATGTGATCTACCATGGATTGGGCTCCCCGGGGCTAGGACCTCAACATTAATGTGATGTAAAAAGAAGAAGAAGAGTTTTAAATGTCCTTCAAGAGGCATGGACAACTATTCCTGGAGACTACTTAAAGAATATACAAGAAAACCTGCGTATGATAGTTCAGGCTTTGTTGAAGAATAAGTGTGGTCTCTAGCTTGTTAAAATTGGACAAACCTTTTTTTTGCCTTGTAGACTGTATTCCCATGTATGTTTGCAAACATTTCAATAAAACACTGCATCTATTTGAGATTATAATACTATATATAGTTCTATGTTTTAATGTAGGAGTGTTTGAAGTGGTAGTGAAAGTAAGTTGGGAGTTTGAGCCATTTCCTGTAGTGTGCTGTATCTAACATGTCCTTAATATTAAACGAAGGCAGACTGAAAATCTCTCAGTGCAGTGTATAACCAATGAAAAGAATATTTTCAAGTTGCATGTACGACTGTATGGATGTACTGAATGTATGACTGTACTGTAAGTAACATGTTACTGATTTGCAGTCATAGGGTGCCTAACACACAGAGACAGATAACCCGTTTGGTGAAGGCAAGATGTTTCCTTCCCTCGTAAAGGCTCGCAAGGTGTTACACACATGCAAACAGCATTCAGCACACACAAACTGACCGCTTGTAGTGTTTGACACCAGACAGTTCCAGTTGATTAGTAGCAGCTCTCTGTGTAAAGCTCCATTATCTCAAATGGCCATCCTGATAATGATCTTAAGCATTGAGACAGGCAATTAGGATTGGAGTGTTCAGAAACCGGCCCTGTACATCAAAGCTTTGAATGAGGAACGGTATGAGTCCACCAAACCAAATGGGCTGGAATGGTGTGTCACAGTCTGAATAGTCTTAACATCCAAACACTATTTCAGAGTGCACCCTCACTTGTTATAATCTCTTGGAGCCATCATGGCAGGTCAGAGGGACTCGATAGTCCTTTCTTTTTTAACAGAGTGAACAAGCTTTGATGTGCCCTGAAACGTATTCACTAGTTAAATGGGCAGGGCTGTGTTTGAAAAGAGGAGTACGCAGGCACTCAGCTTGTAGATAAAGTAGTCATTTGTTGAGGCCTTAAGGGAAGTATGTTTTATCTACAACTCAAGTGTGTTTCTAGCCATCTTTTGAAATACACAGACTGATAACTGAAGAGCATCAAACAGTCTGATGCAACGCTATCAAGTTTTCGTTGAATATACGTCTGAGACAGATGGTGAAATAGACTATCCGATTCCCCCTCTTTCCCATGCTATATTCAGTTGAAAAACTGTCATACAATAACAAAAATGAACTTCTACAAACTTTAGGCATGATGTGCAAATGCCGGACAAGGTCTCCTTCACCAAAAAATGTTTTTAACTAAAACTAGAAAAGTTTTGAGAATTTTGTACTTTAGCAGTGACAATTGAAAAATGTGTCTTTCAAGAAACATTATTAATCTAACTCTATATTGTCACAATTACAGGCGTTTGAGAATCAGAGTACAAATACAAAATGCAGCTTTTCAATGATGATTTCATTCATTAAGGGGAAAAAGCCATACAAACCTACCTGGTTAAAAATGCAAAAAAGTAATTGCTCCCCTTGTTAAATAATGAAATAACTGTGATTAACTTGGTTTTTTGGAAATCTGAGTTCAATTTCATTAGCCACACCCAGGCCTGGTTAAACCCACACCTGCTGATTCACTTAAATAGAACAGCGTCTCAATAACTGCAAGCCTCACTTGGCTCAGTTAAAGTTTTTGTGATTCAACAATAAGGAAGACGCTGGGGAAAATGGCATTCATGGGAGAGATTCAAGGTAAAACCACTCCACCACGAACCAATATAAACACTAAGGTTCGACTCAAATTTGCTGAAAAACATCTTGATGAGCTACAAGACTTTTGGGAAAATATTCTATGGACTGATGAGACAAAAGTTTAACTGTGGAAAGTTTGGGTCCCATTACATCTGGTATAACACTAATACAGCATTTATTAAAAACAATGTTATACCCATAGTCTAACATGGTGGTTATGTGATGGTCTATGGCTGCTTTGCTGCTTTAGGACTGACACGACTTGCTTTAATTATTTAAACCATGAATTCCGCTCTCTAACACAAAATCCTGAATGACAATGTCCGGCCATCAGTTTGTGCCTTGAAGCTCTGGCGCACTTGGGTTATGCAGCAGGACAATGATTCAAAACACACCAGCAAGTTGACCTTTGAATGGCAAAAATAAAAGAATTGAGGTTTTGGAGTGGCCAGACTTAAATCAGATTGAAAGGCTTTGTTTTGATGTTAAACAGGCCATTCATGTTCAAAAACTCTGCAGTGTGACTGAATTAAAACGAATGTGCAGAGAAGAGTGGGCCAAAATTCCTCCACAGTGATGTGAAAGACTCATTGCCAGATATCGCAAACACTTGATTCCAGATTGTGCCACCCTCTGCAAATTTAGTGGATAATTACTTTTTCACATAGGGGCAGATCGATTTGGATGGCTTTATTCCGTTACAACATGAAATCATCATTTTGAAAGCTTTATTTTGTATTTACTCATTTATCTATCTCCAGTACTATATTTCTAAGTACTGCAAGTACTATATTTCTAATTAAGAGACCAGTAAGCTCTAACTTGACCTTATTTTATTATATAAATTTATAATTATATAACTAGAGAAGGGCCAAGTTTAATTAATTGTTGTCCTTATAGAAAAGTTGTAAAATAAAGCACAACAATGGCAAATGCAGTTTAGCGTAACCTTGAATAATAACTGTTGCATGAAATAAACTGATGAAATTTAACCCACAAACGCACTAAAGTGCAAAATTAAGTAACTGTGTAAAACCATAACAAGATGCATCCCTGGATCCATTTCAGCGAGAGACAGCGTTATAGAAAAATCCCCCAGGACGAAACTCCTCCGATTTTAACCAACAAAGCAACAACAGGATTTAATGAATTCAGTTTTATTTCTTCACGCCTGTAGAGCAAACGGCGGCACTTTTTGCTGGGTGAAGGATTTTTTTTCCCTGTGAAAATGAATTTTTAATTTGTTGGATGCTTGTGTCAAGAATAGTGAAATTTTTTCGTTGATAAGATGGTCTCTTAGGAAATTAGCTACCTCAACAGTCAGCACTGATGCATTTACATACTAGGAGGGCTGGGAACAGTATGTTTTCTCCCAACTATTTTGTCAACATTTAGAAGCTTGTTAGAAAATTAGGGTGAAAGCAGACACTTCAAAACTTGGACCAAATAAGTTTATATTGCTAGAACAAACCCTAAGAAATGTTTATTTTCTCATTTTAGACCTTTAGAAGCGACACTGCTTTTCCAAACATTTGCACTTCAGTATAAACTGTGACTCATTACACCAGACATGATTTTTTTTTGTCAATCTTCAGTTACTAGATGCTGCTGTCACTACAACTTATTTTGCAGTGACGACTGGAACACAGCATGATCTCCTTCTGCTGCAGCCCATCCACTTCAACATTTGATGAATTGTTTGTTTTCTGAGTTATTTGCATGTGGGCATTTTGTTTGCTTGAATTATTCCCACCATCCGTCTCTCGCAAGAAGGTGTTTTTGCCCACAAGACTGGTGCTGACTGCATGTGTTGTGTTTATTTCATTTTTATTTAATTTTTTTGGTAAAAGAGTGAAAAATGTCGGAGAAAATAAATAGAAAGCAAGATGTCACTTACTTTATGCTGATTGCATATTCAGTGCACTCTTTACTCCTGTGCCGAATCAGATACGTGCTGTTTTCCCGGTCCAAGAGGGCGACCTCAGCTTGGCATCTTTCCATAGGCCCTGCAAACCTCAACATCCATAAACAGCTACTGTAATTGCACTGATCCACTCACAATGCATTGTCATAGACAATGTATAGCCAACATTATCTATAATCTGGAGTAAGAATGAACAGTGGCCATCCTTAGACATTTATTTTTGCCACTTACCAGAGCTGGGCAGAATAATCGACAGGTTTTGGAACCTGGCATAGAAAAATAATTGTGGTTATTTTGAGTTTTGATTGAGTCAGATCAGAAGGTAGAGGTCATTTATGTGATATTCAAGGCATATCTAATAGCTAAAATCCATCTTCTACAGTGAGAAAACTGCAATATAAAAGCACTACATTCTTCTGCCAAAACATCAATACACTGAATGCATTGTAATGATACTAAATTTGTCTTATTGATCACAATAAACATGCACACTTACACACGGGCAAGGCCTCACAGCATCGCTTGGAAAGAAGCCAATCTTGCTTGTAGCCAGATTTTTGCCCTGCAAAGGCAACCGCTTGTTAATCGCATTATATTTGTCTGGGAGCAACTGCACCTCTCTCTCTCTCCTTCTCTTCCTTTTCTCTTCCCCTCCCACTCTTGCCTCAATAAATCCTCAGCAATTAGCACACAACAAGCACTGCATCTAATTTGTAGCCCGAGTTAATTATGGTTCAAACTCTGCCGGCAGTTAGATTTGTACTGCATCAAAACAAGAGCCTCGTTTAACACTAAATAATGGATCTTATTCTGGTCTTTGAATATCCAAACAGCGTGAGCTCTAGGGTTGGTGCTAAAGACTCACAATTGCATTTTAGCTAACCCGCCTGAAGCAACAGGCTTTATGTGAAATCATTAATTCCTCCAGCAAACATGGAGTAACAGACTTTTGTTCTCCAGTTAAATAAACCAATTTGGTCAAACAAATTACTTGTTGTTGTTGTTTTTTTTTTACATAGACTTGTCTCTACTTGGATTGTTTAGTTTATTGTATAACCTTGTTTCTCTATTATGTACATTGTCTGGCAGACAGTAATAAGAATATGCATCAGCATTAAGCTGAAGATAATCTGAGTTTCCAGTTCCAAGTTAGAGGTCAATTTGAAGTCCATTGAGCCAATCTGAGAAGACGTTGAGTGGTGAAGGCATGTGGAGCTCTTCATTCGCCTTCCTGCCCCATTTATGCTTTCCTACTCACTCCTCCTTATTAGAGTATAAAATGCTTTTTGGGACCGTGCAAGCCCCGAAAGTAACTAGATTGGAAAGCAAATCTTTACCCATCTCTATGATTCATTCTGTGTAATAACATTTCATCAAAGGTTTTTTGAGAGCCCTTCTCTATTTGTTATGCTTTCGATAAGCGTATGATAAAGATTAAACTTATTACTCTGTTGGCATAAACAGGCAGGAGCCAAGGGATCAAATGAAATTACAGTGATTGATTGTATTGTTCTGCCAGTGGGATGGGGGATAATTGCCTTCTGGGTAACAGGGGATATGAATTCTCAATGTTCTGTAATTCCATCCTCTGGCGCCACTGGGGACATTGGAGATTAAAGATACCCTGTGGAGTTTTCATTGTAAGCAAACATGACTTTGTTAGGATTCAGGGTTTCTTTCCAAAATGTAGTGTGTGACTGTAAGACCTCACAAACTTACTGAAAACAAAACCTTCTATTCCTTCTTTTATTATAGGTATCACAGACCTCTTCTTCAAATGTAAAAAGTAACAGAGGCAAAAATAAACATTTTGAGGCTATATAGTTAATAATAACAAGAAGAAGAAGAAGAAGAACAGAATAAAAGGCAATACTCTTTAAACTGATCGACATAGTGTTGAAATGAATGAGCGTGGTTAACTGATCCTTGCTGCATGCAGAATGCCAGATAACCAGAATGGCCCAGAGGTAAAAGTTCCAGAGGAATTTATCCCATGGAAAACTAGGCCCACATCATTATTCAAAACAACCACCTTTAGCTGCAGAAACTCAAAATAATCATTTCTGTGTGACTGATCAGTTTCTCACATTGTTGTGAAAGAATTTTGGTCCATTCTTCTTTACAGTGTTGATTTTGTTCAAGCATTCATTTCATCTGCTCTCCCTTATGTAGCAGGCTTGTCAGAGAAAAACTTTCTCCAAGTGTGACAATATGGTGCATTTTTATGACAGAGCAACAGCCTCAGACATAAACTGGTTTATCCCAAGGACAGAACACCCAAACACAGGGTAAAAAACAGTTTATGAGCTGAGTGCAGTGAGGAGTGTTTGGACGTCTACATAGCAGAAACCAAACAGGGACTGCACAAATGCATGGTACAACATAAGAAAGCCACCTTAACAGGACAAACTTCAGCTAGGGTGGCCGTAGTTCAGGTGGCAGAGAGGTGACCTCAGAGTAAAGATGGACAAAGATGGACAAAGATGGCAGATGGGTTGAAAGAACAGTAAAAAAGGCCATCTACATCCACTGTGAATGATCAGCATTGAACACAGGTGATGGCTTACGACACCAACTATCAGCCACCTGCAATCCAATTCTGAGATCCCTTCCCAAGTACGTCAACCCCTATTCACACTATGCCTAAGGTGACCTCAATAGCTCATGTGATGCTGGAGTGGGACAATGTCTTACAGTGGTTTCACCTGTCAGCCCCGGTGACAGGAATGGCTCATGCCTTTTTTCACACCTTGGCTCACAGAACACACCTCAGAACCTCCTCCAACTCCCACTAGGGGTTTTTAACCTGGGACTCTCCATCAGTTGTTTTGAGGAAACCTCTTGGATAAGAGGCAAAAAAAACCCTAAAGAAGTCCAGTTTCTTTCTTTTCGATTTCTGAAGGCTGCCAATACCAGGATGCCAATGAATCTACACAGTCCTGATAGATGATAAACTTCCGTAAAAGAATTTCTTGAAACATCCATTCACACCACTTGAAAACTTGTACAGTCATATTACAATAAGGTTGATTACAATAAGGCGGGTGTTGATAAACCTGGAAACTGCTTGTGTAGCCACTTCTCCCTGCTTTCATAGAGTGCTTTAAAAAATTCTGTGTCAGTGCACGTGTGGAAACCAGCTTCATATTTAAACCAATGGAAAAAAAATGATACAAACATAACAGGAATCCGCTTATCAAATACTGCTCTACTGCTCCACTGTTGGTTATAAAGTCAACAGGACAGCTTTTAGTTAAGCTATTTACATTATCATTATGCAGAGCTCAGGAATACACAAATGTGTTTTATCAGATAATTCCTGTGATTATCCCCTTCCAACATGCAGGGTTACCATGGTAGCAAACAATGCAGTGCCATCAGGTCTGTGGCATGACATTCTGGTCGCTGCTCTATCAGCTTACATGAAGTCTCATGGCATTCATGTCCTCACCCTCCACTATGTGCTCTGTCACAACAGAGAGAAACATGAAGCACAGGAAATCGGGCTAACTGCCTACTTCCAGCTGCGCTGTTGGCAAAGACTGCAGTACGATTGGACCTGTACCAGAGGAGAAGGATGAGGCTTTAGCACCAAAATAAAGTAGAGTGAGAAAAAGCTAAGGAGGCTGCCGGAAGACCCCAGATAAATCGCTATCCCTTCAAAAATAGAAAAGGTCAAATGCTCTCAACCGCTGGCTGACCTCGTGAGATGGTTGTTAATGTGCCGGTCCCCGAGGTTGCACACCACCATTAGAAAGTCCTCCAGAGCCTGAGCTGTATGCCGTTTTATTGTTTCGCCGTGGCAGTCAATTAATCAAGTGGAGCCACTAATTGGTTAGATCATCTGATGTAGCCTCTAATTCAATCTAAAGAGTGAAAGAACAGCCAAATACCCTGTTTGTAATGTAACAGGGGTCCAGTGAAGCTCATACAAATCTTCAGCTGATATTTTTAATTGGAGCTGACCTCATCATACTGTCACATTTGCGGCTCACCTGATAGGACACCCGATGTGATGAACAACAACAATGCAATTAGTGATTTATAGCAAACGGCGGCCAAAGGGAGATAAATTGTTGAAGTCACCACATTAATCTACATTTTTGAAAGCTTTTCTGTCACCTAACGGCGTCATCCAGCATTAAAGGAAGATGTAACATACAGCACAGATTCAAAGTCATGACAGTGCAAAGACATTGCGTGCACCACACCAAACCTAGTCAGCCATAACATGTTACTTTTTCATAGAGTCACAGATGTTGAGATAAAACAAGGTTGAGCTGAGTGACACGCACCTGCCACCAAGAGCTGTGCAAGTCGGCAAACATCAGTTCAATGATATCCCCCACGTGAATACTCAGTGGGGGCCCACACTGAGAAGAGGGGATGCCACTGTAGTCTCTGATCACAACCATCCTGGGCAAACCTAACAGACAGGGAGCGTAAAGACATTAACACTCAAAATTAGAAACATTTTGTGTGACTTTTTTGAGCAACATAGAGAACTATATAGGGATATAAATAGTGCAGCTACATGACCGAGAAATGTCATGAAAAAGGTGCTTTTGGTTGATTGCTCAACAAGCAGACCTGGGCTATGCAGTGAAAGATATGAGAAAATACACCTTTTTTTTTTGGGAAATTCAAGTGAACCACCCATTCCATCATTTTATCCACTTTCACCACTACATAAATGCCCAAAATAAATTTCCTGTATTCTTCTTACCCTGAAGGTTTAAGCACATTCTCTAACCTGATGTGTAACAGGTACATAACTACACAATTGATGACAGTGGATTCTGTCAATTTTGATAACAGCCTAAACTATCATACTGTCACTATTCTCAAAAGCAACAATTTGCCATTGCAGGAAATTCATCTCTTTGATTCCTGAATGGCTCAGTACCAATCTTTCCACTGCATGGCAGACAAATACAGCCATGAGCACGGGGCTAAGGCTAAGACTAAATACCCCTGCCAACTTAAAAGACACAGCCACTTACTCTCTCCTGACTCACACATCTAGACTTCTCAGTCGCATCTCCCTTCCAACCACAACTGCCTTGCAAACCAGCCTGGGGAAACTATTAGCTGGCTCTGACCTCAGATGAATGGAATATCTCACATTCATGTTTTTAATAAGAACAATAAGCACAGATGTCTTTCTCATAAAGGCCCTTATGGAAATTGATTTATCACAAAGGCACAGCTCAGCAGTTGAGGCTGAGGCATATAGACTGCTGGAAGTGTTTTTCTGCCGACATTTCTCCTGCCATGGTTCTCATAATGATTCCACCCACACCAATTCATCTCGGTGCTGTCTAGAGTTTAAGCATCACGGCATGAAGTGAGAAAGAGGTTTCTGTGGTCTGGTTAAGGATTTCTTCTGCATTCTATTATTCATTGGTTATTCTTGCTTAAGTATATTTGTCAAGAGGAAACTGTTGCTGTTCATTACCTCCCTTTAAACACTGCATGCATGTGAGCAAAAGAGATTTGAGTATTTGTGCAGAAGTGCATTTCTAAGGAAGAATCTTGAGGATTTTTTGTGGCCAAAAAAAGAAGCATTTCAGTTGAGTAATATGTGATCAAAAACGAATCACAGCATTGAAGGGTTAGCTTTAAACCACCCTCTATCTGTTACAAAACTCACTCTGGCCTGTGACTAACCATCTCCTTTTCATCCTGTCTGCGTTTCTGTTTTGCTACAGAAGTGAGATGAAAGAAGCTTAAGAGGTACCACGTAAAGCCCTTAGCAGGTTCACAAAAGTGGTCAAGCCATACTGACCTGGGTCCGCTGGTGTTGTGTTGTCCTGTGAATGGAAAGAGAAAGCAAGATGCAAGAGAGAGAAAAGAGCATGAAACCAAGAAAGGAAGAAAGAAATATGGAGGAAGGAAAAGATTGATAAATATAGAGGCAGAGGTTTCTTACTCCCCGTGTAGGATCAGCCTGACCTGCACAGTGAGTCACATTCTCAATACATCATTCTGTGAGTGTTCTATTTTTAAGGTGGTTAGTTAAACAATATGAAAAGTTAAAGATGGAAATCAAGAGTAAATTGTTAAGGTTTCATCTTTTTAGTATAATAACCAAATAAAAACTGTAAAACACATAAATACGGTATTGTATTATTTTATCCTTGTTATGACTACAATAGATTGTCTGCAAATTATGTGAACACTGTCTTTATTCTGCAATTGCAGTCAAAGAAGGAGAATGAAACTTGGCCATTTAAGGATATTTTTGAGGATTTTCTGCATAAACAGTTGGCTGTTACGTGCCACAGATTTAGCTATGGACTCCTATACTTCTTAATTGAGGCTCTGTTTCAAAGTTGACACAAAGACTGCCATCTAAATAGTCAATAAAGACTAAACTGGCGAGATACACCAGCTGCTGTGATTGGACAGCTGTTACATGCTAGTGCTCTGCCTTGTATTTCATTCAAATTGTAGGCGCTACACTCTGTACAAGTCTTTCAATTAAGGAGAGTCTTTAAATCAGTGTAATGCTTCTGCAAGACGAGGAACAATAAAATTACCACTTAATCAAAGTTTTCAAAAGGGAGTTGACATTTGTATACCAACATCTTTTATCAACTTAACAAGTGTAAACTGTTCACTAGTATGACCAACTCACTGGAATATCAGTTTACATGGGCACAAAATCATTCCTCACTTATATCTGTCCATAGATGAGAGTGCTTTTGTGCTCGGCGCTACAGTTCATCTGTCTCCATAATTATGTTAGCTTAAGTGTCTAAGTCACAGAAGAGAAACAGACCGGGTCTTACCTTGGGTCTCAACTTGACAGGCTCTGCAGTGAGGTGAAGAACAGCTACAGTGAGAGGAATACAATATGAGTGCATGGTGGCTTTCTGACATGCAACCTCAGCTGTCAACCTCTGCTAGCCCTCATCATGCCTCTGAATGCATAAAGACCACAGCACTTCTGTTAAGAAGGCTTGTCAAAGGCCTCAGCTAGCTTTAGCCAGCCTGTGCATTCAAGGAGAGTAAAGAACTCAAACTACAGCACCAGAATGGTGACACAGGCCCACAACTAGACATAGGAATAAGATTCAGCAAGTAATAAATGAAGCAAACAATTATATATGTAATATATATAATTATATGTAATATAAATATTTGTAATTTGCTACTTTGTTTGCTACTTTGCTACTAATACAGAATTTAGATTTTCCTTCAGGGAGAAATAATCCTATCTGTACCTTTTCAGAGGAGTAACAGTGTGTGAAAAACTAAGTACATCGAATTAATCGGTAGCCTTTAGAGCTACCTTTAGCAGCAACAACTTTAAATGACTGGTTTATCTCACATCATTGTGGAGGATTTTTGGCTCCCTGTTGTTCACAGCATTATTTCAGTTCACTGAGATTGTGCATTTCAGTCAGGTTGAGGTCTGCACTTTGACTGGGCCAACTTCATTTCTTATTCAGCCATTCTATTGGAAATCTGCTCATGTTCTGGGGATCATTGTCCTCTTAGATGACCCAGTTTTGGTCATTTCATCATTTTCATCAGCATTATGGCCAAACATCTCCATCTTGTCTGTCCAAAGGATACCGCTCCAGAAGTTACAAACCTAAGCCATGCTGCCATGTTCTTTTTAGAGAAAAGGTGCTTTTTCTTGTCAACTCTCCCAAAGGAGCCATACTCGTTTAGTCTTTTCCAATCGTAAAAAGGTGATGTGTCTCTGAGATGTGTCTCTTGGGGTTCTGTTTTGGGTTGGGTTTGTTTTTTCAAAATTTCTCTTGGGTATTAAACGGTCTGATCTTGACCTTGAATTTGCCACTCCTGAGAAGATTGTGGCATTGTGTTAAGACAAAGATGATGAGTTAATTAAGTTCCTTTGATTAGCAGCAACTGGCTTCTACTATCTCTCTTAATTCTTATAGCAGCAGTTTAGGTGTACTTAGATTTTTCACATGACTGTGAAAATCCACATGGCTGTAAATTTTCTATACAGTTGCAAATCTGGTACGAGTGTTTTATACCAGAAAAAAACTCAAAAGAGTGACCAAACTGTTAAAAGGACTTTCTCTAAGGAGCACAAATGTGCTCGGTCGACTTCATGGGGTTTTTTTTGCCTTTTAGATCTTTATATTTTGTGTGTTTTTAATCAAAACTGTGGCATGATGGTGATGACAAGGGTCACCCAAAATGTGGGATTGAGCAAAACAATTGGTTTGAGAGGTTTTTCTCTCACCTGTTCTCCCACAGACTCCCAGTCGACCCAGACACTCTTTATGAGCCCCCAAGCCACATTTTAGACAGAGATAACCCTGGTTAAAGATGCCCCTGGAGACAACACAGAATATATTTCATGTACAACAGCACCCTTATAAGAAACACACTGACATTTAGAATTTGCTCTGAACACCCTCAAGATAAGAGGAATGGTACAGCACGTACCATTCAGCTTTAAAACTGATGATTTCTGTCAAACACTGAGATTCAGTTCAGTATTGTGCTCTTGATAAAATAATACTACTAACAATTAAACTAAGCTCATTTTAAAATAACCTTCTTTTCCCCAGAAAAAGTGACTGAAAGCCAAAATATATAATGGGTCATTATGTTCCTTCATGCATTCAATGGAAAAAAGATTTGAAAGTTATCTTAAGAGAGCTATCAGTGAAATAACACATGATGGTTTGCTATCTTTGAGCTATTCATGTAGTTCAAGTTCATGGCAACCCTGTTTCAGGTACACGAGTGTTTGAACTTCATCGCAAAAACATAATCATCTTAAAAAAAAACAAAAAGAGCTCACTGACAATTAATCTTACCTAAGCAAAAGATGACAGAAGCTGCAGGAAGTGATCCTTTCAAACGTGTGCATCTTAAAATGGTGGGAGTTGTGGGTGGCCTTCTCCGGTCGGATATTTGATCTAAGACAAAGAAAAATGAGCAAAACGTTGCTTAAACACTAAAATGAACTAGCAGCTCTGCATGGTTGTGCTTAACCAGAGCGCGTTAATGCTAACAAGCATGCATGTGAATATGGTTACGATCACAATGCTACCATATGCTTTGCGGCTTTCATGTTTACCACAACCTCTATTGTAAGCTGTTTCACATATGAGTGTTCTGAAAATGCCGTAACAATCAGGTTAGAGCTTGTCCAAAGTTGTCCTTCCTCACATGTAGCACACAGTAGAAGCTAGCACATGTCAGCCACATTATTACTGAAATATTCTGTTTTTTTAGCCAAGTACTGGCCAGTACTTGAATGCTGTGACCACAACATTGCCTGCATTACTTTGAAATTGAACACCTGACATACTTTGTTTGAAGAAGTCGACAGGTTAAACCACCTAAAATGGTTCCCATGCACCTTTTTCAGGTAGGCTTAAAAAAAATCCAGAGCTGCATTGAATATGCACAAACAGCTTTAGTTTAACGTGTGAGGATGCTAATATTTGCTAATTGTCTCTAAACACAAACTACAGCCCCAGGATCATGCTGCTCATATGGCTAAAAACATGTAAGGACTACGTTTGTATGAGTGGGCGTCTCAGTAGTGGGAGCAATTTTCTTCCTGTTTACTCAAATACAATTCATTCTTAATAATTTCTTCATCAACTAAACAGAGCAACTTTGTTGGGGAAGAACAATCTTTAGTTTATTCCTTCAGCTGATTGAAATAAAAGCAGTTTTACCTACAGTGCACGCATCCGAATAAATGAAGAGGACTTGAATGAGCCCAGGCAAATCTAATTTTGATCTGCATGTGTGCATCTGCACCATGAGAGGTGGAAACGTGAATAGCAGGAATAGGCAGCCTTTCTGGAACGTGAATAAACACACAAAACATTTTTGTATTAAACACGCCATCCAGAAGCCACTTAGACTGAGTGCTCCCATAAGTGAGTCCTTCATCAAAAGCCCACATCCTCTTAGGTAGGTACAATTTTCACTTTTTGAATTGGCCCCTTCTGGTGTCATTACTCAATGCACAGAGGCACAAGTCGCTGTTTTCAGGTGCAAACCCTGCCCGTGCGGCAAAACAGTTTTAAACCTGGGGTGAAAATGGATACAGCCTTTTCTTTTAAATTTTGGAAATTACACATTCAGTTTTTAGTGCCAGGGGCTTAATGGTAATGGAAGTGTAGAAATTCATACGTCACTGCATAAAGTTTAAGTTCAAGGAAAGACAGAGAAGTACTAAAACTGCACATTGTGCACTGTACAATTTGCATTGCTGGTACAGTAAACATATCAAGAATACTTTCACCGAGAAGTGTATTTAGAAAGGCCACAGCATACAGTTGGGTTTCACATATATATACAACCCCAACAAAAAAACATTTGTTCAGTCAGAGTGTGATGTCAAAACAAGGCAGTATTCTTCCAAATCAACATAAAATAGGATGTGGATGGGATATCTGCCCGCAAAAGCTTCCTACTGTTACAAAATAATATGAAAGATATATCTCCATAAAGCACTGATTTGAAAAACCATCGAGGCAGAGTGACTTCTTTGTAGTTCTGCAGCTCTCTGGAACAGTTTATGTTAACGTGCAGCTGTATATGTGTGTGTGAGTGTGTTATCTTACTGTTGTCAGCAGTGTGTGCTTGGTAACAGCTAAGACCTGATCAAACAGTGCACATGAAAGAGTCAACACCTCTTTTGGCCTTGGAATAACACACATGCAAACAAAGACAAATAAACAGCGTACACACCCACGCATAAGACCAGTGTGATTACGTGTCTGCAGCACGGCTACCAAACTGTCACCGCTGTGGTGTTCATGTCTCTGTATACTTACATGGCCATTTCAAACTGATCCAGCCACTTCTTCTTCAGCTCTCTGGTCTTAAAAAATAGTTCAAAGCCCGTGTGCCCCTGCTGGTGTGTCACATAGAACCCGTAGCACCACTGTGGGGTTCAAGAAGAAGGAAATAATCAAATTCACTAGTGTGTTTTGTTTTCTTTTTCTTTCTGATGCATTTTGGGTGCAGAAGCATTTATGTGTGGGGCTAAACTGGCTAAATGTATACAGGAATAATTACCTCACAGAATCAACACTTTCGTGGCGGGGGACACAGTAGTTTGGTTGGTGAAAATCTTTCTTCACAGCAAGAACAAACTTTTCATCTATGTCATAAATCCCCAATACCATGACAGGTTGTTGCAATGTAGTTATCCGTTTAACTGTAAATAGTGCAACGTGCTCTGTAATTGGGATGGATGCATTGTCTGAAATACCAGAGAATGACTACTGAGCTACTGGCTGTTAAAACAGCTGAATAAAAACATTTAGGGAAAATAAAATACACCCAAGTAAACTCTGAGTGACTCCATCCGATGCTGTTGTTTTACTGGTTATCATATATTCCAGTTTGTGAGTTTGTATTTAAGTTAGGAATGCAGACGCCCACACGGTCTTTTGTCAAGCTGAAAATATTGTTACACATACGATAATAATAAAATAGCGCTGCATTTTGGGAAAACATGTTTATAGGCCTTTTTTTCTTTTTTATGAAAAAACAGGACAATTTTTACATTATTAAATATGAAACTCAAGTCGAGAGACAGTGACCTTAGCTTCAGTTAGTCTACACTCATTTTTTAATTTAGACTATAATTCAATTCAATTTACTTACAGGGAGTGCAGAATTATTAGGCAAGTTGTATTTTTGAGGAATAATGTTATTATTGAACAACAACCATGTTCTCAATGAACCCAAAAAACTCATTAATATCAAAGCTGGATGTTTTTGGAAGTAGTTTTTAGTTTGTTTTTAGTTTTAGCTATTTTAGGGGGATATCTGTGTGTGCAGGTGACTATTACTGTGCATAATTATTAGGCAACTTAACAAAAAACAAATATATACCCATTTCAATTATTTATTTTTACCAGTGAAACCAATATAACATCTCCACATTCACAAATATACATTTCTGACATTCAAAAACAAAACAAAAACAAATCAGCGACCAATATAGCCACCTTTCTTTGCAAGGACACTCAAAAGCCTGCCATCCATGGATTCTGTCAGTGTTTTGATCTGTTCACCATCAACATTGCGTGCAGCAGCAACCACAGCCTCCCAGACACTGTTCAGAGAGGTGTACTGTTTTCCCTCCTTGTAAATCTCACATTTGATGATGGACCACAGGTTCTCAATGGGGTTCAGATCAGGTGAACAAGGTGGCCATGTCATTAGTTTTTCTTCTTTTATACCCTTTCTTGCCAGCCACGCTGTGGAGTACTTGGACGCGTGTGATGGAGCATTGTCCTGCATGAAAATCATGTTTTTCTTGAAGGATGCAGACTTCTTCCTGTACCACTGCTTGAAGAAGGTGTCTTCCAGAAACTGGCAGTAGGACTGGGAGTTGAGCTTGACTCCATCCTCAACCCGAAAAGGCCCCACAAGCTCATCTTTGATGATACCAGCCCAAACCAGTACTCCACCTCCACCTTGCTGGCGTCTGAGTCGGACTGGAGCTCTCTGCCCTTTACCAATCCAGCCACGGGCCCATCCATCTGGCCCATCAAGACTCACTCTCATTTCATCAGTCCATAAAACCTTAGAAAAACCAGTCTTGAGATATTTCTTGGCCCAGTCTTGACGTTTCAGCTTGTGTGTCTTGTTCAGTGGTGGTCGTCTTTCAGCCTTTCTTACCTTGGCCATGTCTCTGAGTATTGCACACCTTGTGCTTTTGGGCACTCCAGTGATGTTGCAGCTCTGAAATATGGCCAAACTGGTGGCAAGTGGCATCTTGGCAGCTGCACGCTTGACTTTTCTCAGTTCATGGGCAGTTATTTTGCGCCTTGGTTTTTCCACACGCTTCTTGCGACCCTGTTGACTATTTTGAATGAAACGCTTGATTGTTCGATGATCACGCTTCAGAAGCTTTGCAATTTTGAGACTGCTGCATCCCTCTGCAAGATATCTCACTACTTTTGACTTTTCTGAGCCTGTCAAGTCCTTCTTTTGACCCATTTTGCCAAAGGAAAGGACGTTGCCTAATAATTATGCACACCTGATATAGGGTGTTGATGTCATTAGACCACACCCCTTCTCATTACAGAGATGCACATCACCTAATATGCTTAATTGGTAGTAGGCTTTCGAGCCTATACAGCTTGGAGTAAGACAACATGCATGAAGAGGATGATGTGGACAAAATACTCATTTGCCTAATAATTCTGCACTCCCTGTATATGCCATCTGCTGCAAGTATAGTTCTGACTATACATTCATACAGTACGTTAGAAACCAATGCAGGCACAGTGACACCGTCTGCACATTGACAGACCTCGGGGGTCCAAACCTGCCCAATAAAGTCCTTGGGGCCCCTCTAGTGAGACCAGTGACACTTGAGTTGTAAGTTACACAAACCCATACAAAGTGGCAATGAAAAACTAAAGACTCATATTGCTGATAAGCTGCAGTGTGAGCTCAATCGATTCAGCTCCCAGTAGTTGCTTCTAAGTGAGGACGATGGGCAGGTCAGACTTTGAGAACTACCCCTTATCTCGCTTTAAAACTAGCTTGTGAAGCTGTTTCACTCAAAAACTACAAATACGTTGGAAATGTGTTGAGGACACTGTGTGCTCACAGTCGTTGGTGATTTCCCTGATCCATTTCTGCACCTACAGAAAATGTCTCTCTTTTCTTTTTTCTATTTTGCCTCTGCAATCAAAGACAACCATGTTTGCACTGTTATAACTATAGCTACATTTATCTATGATTGTACTGCATGTATGTGCCAGTGCAAGTACAAGTGCAATTTTTTTGTTTTCATGAAAAAGCAAAGTCACTTGAGCCATTTTGAACCACCTTGTAATTTGTAATCTTGCCAATCACACATTTCTTTTAGTTCAAACAATGACATGACAAGATAGACAAAAAGAGGAAGACCACAGAAAAAGGTTTAGAGAAGCAGTGACAAGAGGACAAGCAGATTGTTGGTGTGACAGAAGAGAAGAAGATGATGAAGGTGGAGAAGAAAAAGACAAAGAATGGCAAGGCAAAAAGAAATGCAGACACCACCCTTCTAACATAAAGCCATAACGCTTTTATCAGTCTCCACTGACGTCTTTGTGCCAAGATGGCTGCCACCAGCCTCACAGATCAGTGCATCAAGAGAGCAGCAACAATAAGATTTTAACACGTGCTCTGCACAGAGAGTACTGAATGACTTAAGCTGTGTTAACATTGAGACAGAGCGTTCTTAGAGAAACTAGAAAGCTTCGGAAAGTCCTAAATTTCAGAACATAACTTCTAGGCCAGAAACCAGCCAGCTATACCAGATCTTGACCACGTCTTCTGAATTTTAAACTGACAACTGTTTGCTTGTTGTCTTCAGAAGCATATTCAATTAACCAGCTATCCTCAAATGCATTTTTTTCAACCACTAGCTACTAAATAGCTCCACAGCAGCACTTTCAGTTTAAGTGCCTTGCCCATGGGTCCATTAAGGGACTTTTTAAATCATTTCCCAAACCTCTTGGCTTTTTCAAGTCTAATCTGCTTCAGCTGATTGTATCATATTTAATAACAGGAAAAGTGGTTGGGCTTTACCTGTCTGTGACTGGCTCTGAAAAGTCCTGAGAGTTTCTGAGTGTTAAATCATTGATAACCGTGAGGGTGCTCGGTGGTCACAGCGCTCAATGAAATCTACCAAAAAATGGGCTGTAGCTTTAAATGGCCTCGGAGGATTGCGCACATCCTTCACCTGATATTAATATCGCTGTCTTGTGTGTTCATGGGGGTAGGTACAGAGTATCTCTTTCTCTGACTATTAGCTTTTGGGTGCAAGTCTTGCGACAAAGAAATTCTTACACATGTGTCTGTGTCATTTTGTGCAGCATTAAATAAAGGTCGTATGTGATTGATGGAGCTTTAGGTTGAAAGCGGGATAAAAATGACGGGTAGAAATGTATCCGACCGTGTTAAGAATCATTAAGGGGTTTATGTCACTGCATGTTTCAGACGAGATTTTTAATTCAGAAATATTGAATAATCCTATCTAAAATATACCAATCACTGTCAAACGGAAAATAGACAATAGAGTAAATGAGGATGATAATAGAGTCTCTTTGAGAAAAACCACAGAGCCATTTCATTCTGGCAAGCTGTCACTTTCACATTAGCAATCAGCAGCAGAGTGAGAAGACACCATCTGTGGGCATACATCAACAAGACATCAACAAGTCCACTCCACTACAATACGGCCTGCAAATGTTCCCACAAGCCGAAAGATAGCATCGTGTGTAAACTGTATGCACCTTACATTCTTCTACATCCGTGTTTGCCAAAAAACAAATAAACGCTACAGCCAAACTGAATGACAACATTCCTTAGTGTATTCATTAGCGTAATTTACAGACAGATAAAGATCCATTTCACAATAAAAGATGACACAATAAAAATACTAATATAGTACACCGTGTCTGACCTTTTTACCCTCTCTGTCAGGCGTGGGGTTGTTTGTGATCTTGAAGTAGTTGAGGTCGAGTATGTCTTTCATCTCATAGTTGTCTCCTCTTCGCTTGCAAACAATGACGGCCACATCAAATAAAAAGATGTGCCTATGAAATAAGAAGACAGAGTGTTACATTGCTTCATTATTAACATGAGTATATATGTCACGTACAGTTGTTGCAAAGTAGGTTTATTTTTATTGTTGTTACTTTCTTGCCTTAGAGGTTAAGAAAGCTGACACCAGTATTTGGCTTAACTCTGAAGGTAAATATATCAGATACCACAGTTTTAGTCTGACGTTTTCTTGGATGCCTGAAAGTGTTTGTATCCCACAACTTTTGTTGTAGGGTAGGGTTCTTTTTTGTTGCCAACAAAACAAGAACCCTATGACCCCAAGTCAGTAAACTCAATATTGCTGATTCTTTGTTTCTTTTTTTTATTTACAAAAATGAAACCAACTTATTTTCACTCCAAATTCCACATTTTTCTGAAAATTTGAAAACCATTTCATTAAAATTAATTTAACATGCATGTGTTTCCTGTCTGCAATCCTAATTTTCCTTCCCAAACAATGAACTTGGAGGTACAACAACCTGTCCTGTTTCTTCTTGTCAACACTGGAGACTATGCGCACCTCTCCATCTCCCTTTGGCCGGCCGTAGGTGACTAGCGGCGTGTTCTGCAAACAAAACACGAAGGAGGTAAAAACGCTAGACTATACACTTTGGAGATCAAGCAACTCTTAAAATGTCACGGTTCATCTTTCTCAAGGCTTGAAAAACATACAAGGATCATATCTGATTAAGTCAACATTTTGATGCAGAACTGGGACCTACCAACTGGAATCCAAGCGAAAGTTGAATTTAAAGAGTTAAAAAGAAGAGAAAAATAAATGAAGATAGTTTGAGAAAGCAAAAGGTTTTAATCACACCTAACAGCTACTTCAGGAATGCAATATATATTCATAAAAGTACCTAAAAGTATACTAATATGAATCAAATCCCCATAAAATATTAACTTCTGCAAATAAATTTTCACATAATATTCACAATAAGACATCAGGTAGGTTTTTGGACATTCAATTGATTAGATCAGTTGATTCCTGCCACCTGATTCACTGATTAAAGTTGATTCATATGCAATCAGGTCAAGACAAGGATGAGGGTCTTTGTAATCTGACAAGCTCTCTTGTCTCTGCTGCTGGGTTTCATGACTCTCTGTAACCTCCCTGTTTTTTCTTTGACCAGCTTCTCTCAACTACTGAAACCTTCAGAAATGTAAAAACATAATTTACATTTTAATGTCAGCGGTAATGCTGAACAATAATATAAATATATTTCAGTGGATGCAGCTAAATTGCATTAATTATCCATAATTATGCAGATTACTTTTAAATCATTCTTATCTAAAATGTTTTATTATCCCATCAGACATTTATTATGATTCTGTTTTTAATCACAGTTGAAAAATCTACAAAAAAAAAGAAAAGTTCTTCACATCTCGCACCTAAGAAGAATGACTGAAATATTTAGTAAGCTATTACCCAATACATTTTCTGTGGATAGTCATCACTGCAGCTCTAAATGGTATTAGCTTTCTCTAAATCTCTGATATGGTTTAAGGCGGGATTTTTAAGACCTCAAAGATACATAAAATACACTTTTTACCTCTATTATTAGCCTTATATAGTGGCATCTTTTATCATTGTGCATGTTTGAGCTGAACTCTGTTTCGTGGTGGATTCCCTTAGACTACATTAAATTTAGACAAAGACTGGACTTTTTAAGCACTTGCGAAAACTGAATGTCTTCTAAAAGAAAAAACATGTTGCAGTGATATTTTACACTCTTATGTGGTCAATCCTAACAGCTGCTGCTAATTGTTGAAAAAATCTTTATTTTACCAGGTTTTCAATAGACCTCTGGTACTGGTCGATCTCCCTTAGAGTCTCATTATCTCTCTTCACCTCGTTGACGTACTGAGCCAGGTCCTGACAATACAGACCCACACAGACACAAAAACACACATATTATGCTTTGTAAGTTCAGTCTGAAGGAATTTAAACATGTAAAACAAATCGTGTTGTAAAGATAGTATCATGTCTTTTGTGCTACATTTTGGGGAAATCGCCCATTTAAAATATGTGCATGTTTCAGTGCTGAGAATTAGATGGGGAGACAAAGTGAATGACAATATTCTCCACACCTTTATTTTAAATGGATAAATGCGTGTTTGTATTGTAGTTTCTTTTTCTTGTTTGTTTCTTCAGTCAGAAAAGCCATCATGTCATGTTGTGTGTGTGTGTGTGTGTGTGTGTGTGTTTGAGTTTGCTTCCTATTTTTATTTAATATGTATTGATAGCTGAATAGCACAGACCGTTTGGAATAATCTGCTGAATCAGCCTGCTTTTGCTAACAGTCTAAAATCACTATGATTACGTACCATTTACCATAAGCACTGCACTTACTTTCATGGCATCAAGAGCGATCTTCAGGTTGCTCTTGTCAGCAGCATCCTGAGTGTGTTTGACTAGCTCCTGTTAGAGAGGAAAAGAAAATAAGTGGCAGACTACATCCACTAACAGAACTACAATTGCATAGGCAAGCACATTTAGCATCACCACATGGATTGATTTTATATTAAGGATCACTTTTAAATTGTATGAAAGACAAGATTCATCCTATACCAAATGGGTCCCTTCATATTCAGAGGACAGCTGTTAAAACATCAGGATAGCATCAGGTAATTAGATAATTATACTCTGAAATCAAAATTAAATGAATGAAGAAAGAAAGGGAGGGTTTCTTTCTTCTGCTTTGTTTAATTTTCAAAGTATATGAAAAAAAAAGCTTCTCGGCAAAGACTGGTGATGGGATTTATCAAAGTATAAATATCATTTGAAGCAAATGAAGTAAGTTTAATTCTCGTCCATGATCTTTCAGAATGAACAATTAGAAATACAATACTGTGCAAATGTCTTGAGTCGTTCCTCATTACTTTATATTTTACATGGAAAGTGGGATAGTGCAGTGATTCGCTGAAATGTGCAAATATTCATGGAAAGTATACAAAGCAAAACAGTTCTAATGAACATGAAATTTTATATTTGGTAAGATCAACTTTATTTTTCAACACAGCCTAAAATCTTGTGGGCAAGCTTCGGCTGCTGCTGCCTTTTGTTACATTGTATATGAAGTTGAGTCCACACTGCTTCACTAATGTTGAGGTTTGGGCTCTGAGGAAGCCTATAACTGACAATGTTTGTATGTTTTCGAATCCAGGTATGCTTTTACTGCATTGGTAGTGTGTTTGGGATCATTTTTATGCTGTTGCAGTTGGCAATCAGATGCTTTTCAAATGGTATTGCGTAGGAGAGCAAATTCTGATGGTACTTTTCTCTGTTTATACTTTCATCAGTTTGACAAGACCCCAACACCATCCATCGCATTTGCCTCCACCAAGTTTTAAAGATGGCTGTAAACACTCACTGTTGCTGTCCCAGCATCCTCCTTAGTGGAGATTAGAACCAAAATTTTCAATTTTGGATTCGTGACTCAATAAGACCTGCTGCCACTTACTGTCAGTCCAGTTTCAGTATGGCGCATAATTGATCTCAGTTTTTTTGTGCGGTTTCACATCCTCAAAAATCCTTCCGTGACAGCCACTCTTCCACCGAGACCATTTTTGATGAGGCTTCAGTGAGCAGTAGATGGATGAACTGAAGAGTCAGCGGCATCTCTCAGGTGTCGTGTCAGGTCTTTGTTGACTGTCAGATACTTTTCAACGACTGAAAATACTTTTTATGCCTAAACCTTGGCATTTTGGGGAAATTCGGGAAGAAATTATGTGGTCTAAGGCGTTTGGAAAGAAAAGCGTCTAGACTTCCAAGAAGCTTCTTCAGTTCTAAGGTCAAATTTTGGAGAGTCCCAGACTTAAGCCCTGTGGGAATGTTCCCCCAAGAGGGACAATGGACCCCTAGTAATCCTCTAACCTAATCACACGAACCAAGGTGTGAAAACAGGTGTAGGTCACAATCAGCCAAGGTTTCGGGTGAACTCATTGTGAAACCTAGCCCCATGCTATCATGTGATTTCCTGAGGTCAGAAGGCCCAGGATGTGAGTGGGTGTTAAGGTGTCTGGGATCCTACACAGACAAGAAATCGCGTGCTTCTGCAACAAGCTGCAAGTAACAAAGTGCCTAAATACACTGTTTAAAATAGGTTCTTTGCTAAGTTGCCTGTTATGTGTAGACACAACATTGACTCATCTGATGAGTTGGCCAAGAAAAATAAATAAATACATTTTTAAAATGGTCAGGTACAAGGACTGGATGCAAAATGAGTGAAAAAGCAGCCAATGTCCAAAGATAAATGAGGAAGGAAAATATAAAGACTTGAGGAGTGGCTCAAGACTTTTGCACACTATATAAATATCAGTAATGTAAAGATAAAGATAATTAATTCCATAATATATTCATAAAATCCATTATATAGGTAAATTTGAAAGTGTACATCCATCCATCCATTCATTCGCTTCCACTTGTCCTCTTTCAGTGTCGCGGGGGAGGGGGAGCCTATCCCAGCTGTCTTAGGGCGAGAGGCAGGGTACACCCTGGACAGGTCACAAGTCTGTCACAGGTCGCAAGTCTAGCACATAGACACAGACAACTCTTCGCACTCACTCATAAAACAGTTTTAAATTTTAAAGTTCTTCTGTTCTTCAAGCTTGAAGTATAAAGATGAATACACGCATGGTTTTTCTCTTCCTAGATGCAATAAACAAAACTCATATGAATACACAGCACTGCTGACATTCAAATACTATTGAATGTCAGCAGTTAAAGTGCAGGAAGAAAAAGGGATGTCACACACACACACACACACACACACACACACACACACAGAAGAAAAAGGACACACACACACACACACACACACACACACACACACAGAAACATCTATTTCTTTAATCACATGGAAGTTACTGTTGTGAGCGCAACCTGCACAGGGGAATCAATCTGTTGATGAAACCTGTCCACAATCTCCCATGGAAGACGTTGGGTTCATTACCATCAAAACAACTGTTAAGCAATAAAGAAAACATGCAACAATTCTAGACCACAGTGAATTGTTTCCACAGCAAATAAGACTACGTACTTGAACAGAAAACGTGTTTGCTAGCATTGTGCTTCATTTTCTGCTGACATTTTATTTTTAATTCTAGACAGATGCTGCTAGTTAAAAATACATGCCGCCGATACTCTGTTTGCTGTGTGTGTTTGATGTTCGTGGCAGAAAAACTGCGTTAGCAAGATTTAATCATTATTACAGCATTATGTATATTATATGTGCTTAATATTAAAAGTGGTAGAATGACTTTCGATGTGACTAGCTCTGTGGTAACGTTACACAATAAGAGATTAACTATTGTTCAAACTGGTGTGTCTGCGCCGTGTATGGCACAATGCTCTTTCCTAACTGTGCTGTAACCTCTTTCACTTAATTTCCACCTCATCACTTCTTTTCCCCTTTCATTCTTTTTTGTCCCTCCATCACACAGTTTCTCCTCAGGGGTGTCTGAGAACTCCCAGGATCAACACCATTCACCATGGAGGGCTTTACCTTCCACAACAATTTTTTTTTAAAAGCTCTCTAGGCAAAGCCCTCATCTATCCTGCCAGCTGTAGTCTGACCTCTGATTCATACTGAGCTGGGGAGATGGTGTCATACAGTAAATCAGTATGCAGTGAAATCTGTGGGAATCTAACAAGCTTGAAGTCTGGAATCCAGTATGTGAATGAATACTTTATGTACAACCGTCCTGCAAAATGTGTAACAAATCTACATAAATTCTGAGAATGATTTAAAACAATCTTGGTTCAGTTAATTTTGGAGGAAAAAGGAGAATATATCAAAATGCACTAACATAATGAACTAAATAATAACCTAGACTTTTTTTGAGTGTGGATCTTCTGGGATATCAAAGGGAGAGAACAATGAATCAAATTTGTGGAGGATGTCGCCCTCAAGTGGTCACTGACATGCTACAAGGTAGTTGGAGCAACTAAAATAAAGTTGACAAAAGCCCTTTTCACTCTGAAGTGATTAAAACTTGCACCAAATGTAAAAAATATTTTTAGTATTAAATAAACATCAAACTTTTTATGGATTTTTCTAGGGCACACATAGGAAAAACCAAACAACATCTGGAAATTCTGGATGTTCGTTCCTCCCATAGCAACAAGTAACCGTGCAAGCACCCCAGCAAGAAGCTGGGTTGCAACTGACAACTGTTTTTATGACCAGTTGATGAATGCTTTAGTATTTAAAATATTTGCAAATGATGATAAAATTGGAACAACCCTATTTTTTTCAATTTGACATTTTTGCTTTCTTTTCTGGGATCAATCAACTAATCTTTCGCTACACATAAACATAAATTATTCCACTGAAATTGCTCAGTATAAATGTAGATGTATATAAAGTGATAAGTGAGTCATAGATATTAAAATAATACCAAATACTTGTTAGCCCAAAGAAAAAGTAACAAAGCCACAAAGACTTTTCTGTCACATGTTATTTTTATGCTACTGCGTGAGTCAAACATCTCTACCTGCAAAAGGAGATGATACTTTAGGACTCTCTGCATTGGGACAACCAGCAGGTCCCTCAGTGTAAACTTCCCATTGTTGGCCCTTTTGGAGCACTCCTGGAACAAAAATGTAGTAACTGAACAGTACGACCTAGAATGCATCAAATACATTCACTTTAAGTGTCCTGTTGATGTAACTCTGACTGGCAGTAAGAATGACAACATATATATTTTAAATTCTAGTATCATTGTTGTTAAAGCGGAAGCAAAGGAAGCGCATAATGCATTATCTAAAGACCTGTAAGTGTAGTGAAAACAGTATACACTAGAGGTCACTGAAAGCTTGATCTGTATATCGGTGGTCATTGCATGTTATAGACAGGCCCGCTTCTTCTAATGTCTCACCTCCAGCTTCAGACGAACATCCTCCTTCTCTTTGCAAATGAGGTCTAAAACGGCGATGGCAATTTCCACTCGACTGCAGTATATTCCATAAATGAGCAATCTATAAAAATTCAATGGAAATGAGGTCATGATGAGTGTTGACTAGCAGGAAGGGACATTGGGTGTGCACGGAGGGCCACACATGTTGTTAAGGATCATTTCTCAAACAGCTGTATATACATATATATATTTAGTTCTAATCTGAACCTTTCTGAAACACACCTGTACAAAGTTTAAGGACTTAAAATGTGTGGGCTTAAAGAATGATTTTTTTACACAAAACTGACAGCTTTAATATAAATTTTGCAGATAGCAATCAATGAAAATTAAATTACTACAAAAATCAGCACTTCTGTAGTTGCATATTTCCACAAGCGAAAGTTCAACTCAAATAACTGAGACTTTTCTTTTTTGTTACATGCAACATGTTCATAATTCCTCACATACCTCTCTTTGTAGCTGATAAAAATCTGGTAGAGATTTAAGGCATTTTTGTTTAAGATGGAATCCTGCACTTCAGCCATCAGGCTCTTGTGAAGTCTAACCAAGTCCTGCATCAGAGAAAGAAGCCGTCAGTATCTGAACAGAAAAGTGTATCTTTCAATTGTGTGTGGCAAGAGTGAGAACTAGCGTGACTTACTGGAATGTTTACAAAAACTTTGTCTATTTCAGAAGTAGAGAAGAATTTCTTCAGTGGGTTCAGGAAATACTGGAGACAGAAGCATTGAAAACCTAAATGAAACTGAATTCAGCTCCTCTTCTTAGGCCATTTTACTTATTTACTGTACAGCTGGAAACTACAAACAGCGTGAAAGTGAATTTGTAAATAATTTATAACTCATACTGAAACCATTTACACAAGTCACATAGGATGTTTGACAGCAAACAAATTAGGGAATTGGCAACTGGGGATTTCCCCAAAATTCCCCATAAAAACCCCAATATTGTGCTCCGTGTGTTGTATAAAATTATAACAATTACAGCATTTACTGTCACTGAGATTAGATTTAGCATTATGATGCAGTAAATCCATCATTTGTTAGTTCAAAAGTTCAAAAGAGGAAAAACAAGAGCTCAGTACCTTCTCAATTGACTCGAGGGTTTCCGTGTATTTCTCCTCTGTCTGTTTAATCTCTGTAAGGCAGCAGCTTCGGATATCAACCTCTGCTTGCTTCTAGAAAGACAGATATCTTAGAAACTGTTGCTTGAATGTTTAAAAGAAAAGAAAATCTTTTTGTTATTTCTATCTGCAGACAGGAAAGCAATGTTTTAACAGCCACCAAACAGAGAGTAAGGTGCAGCAGGTGGCAAGTGAATAGATGAAGAGAACAGAATTAGGCCCCTTCAAACCAAAATTTACTAAAATACTTTTAAAACTATCAAGAAATCGGAAGAATCTGCCTTTGATATGCTTTAAATTTTAGGATTAGTTAGGAGGATTTTTCAATTTGCAAGTATAACCAATATAAAATGTTTCAATAGTTAGATTTATTCTATTCTTTATTCTAAGTAGTAGGACTAGTGAGGTATCTCACCTTATTTTATAATGTAATTTAGTCATTCATGTGTGTGTACATGTTTAGACATCTTTGTGAGGACAGAAAATTGTCATGCTTCTTTACTTGTGGGGCCCCACAGTCACTTATGGGGACAAAATGCCCGTCCTCACAAGTTCGAAGGCATTTTTGAGGCTCAAAATGTGGTTTCAGTGTCAGGGTTACAATTAGGTTGTGGCTAGTACTTATGGTTAGCAGGTTAGTACTTTTTTTCACAAGACTTACAATCCCATGAAATTTTTCTACGTGACTCTATAGAGATTAGGGGCTGCAGAGGGACTACTATAACATATATGTCTCTTAACTCATTATATATTAGTATATGACTGGAACATTTTTTTACACTGTGGAAGTGTAAGTTATTTAAATTATGAGTCTTGCTCAGTAAAGATGTTGCAATGCTGAGTTTTAGAGGATTATCCTGCACCGGGTAAGAAGCTGCACTAAACTTTTAGTAATTAGGATTTTGTGGAGTTTGTTTCCAACAACGCCCACCAACTATTCGACATGTGAGTTAAAGGTATTCAGTGTTTTGTGTGGTGTTTGAGAGGTGTGTGTGTGAGCGCTGACTAATTGTGGTACCAGTGGGGGAAGCTGCTCCGTTCTCATGAGGTCTTCATAGATCTCGCCACCAGCATAATCGTCTTCTAGGCCATAGACCGCTGCATACAAGTCATCTTCGTCCTCAGGAACATTCTCACTATGACATACACACACAAAAAAAATAAACACCACTGAAATCTGCTGATTATCAGTTAATTTTTGCATTCACAAGAGATGCAAGAAGTAACCTTTGTTACACTGGTTGAGTAACTCAGCATTAAATAACAATCACTGCGTTTAACATTCAGGAATTATGTATTTCCAAAAGGAATGATTCACAGAAATGAAAATTCTGGAGATTATTAAAAGCCTTATTTGCTACGAGCGTAATGCAAAAATTGCTCTATACACCTGTGATTACTCTTCTCTGTCGATCAATCACATTGTCAGCAGCACCCATCCAGATCCCTGATGTGGGTGTGCAAGCACTCAGCAAAAACATGTAGAATTACTCATTCATTTCCTCTGACAGTAACATCGAAACGGAGCCAAGCCAGTTAACAAAACATGTGGGTGTCCAGACCCCAGGAGAGCATGGATGATGAGCAGAGCTGGTTCTGCTACTGAGTGAAATAATCACGTTCTATCAACACTAGTAATGGGCCCACAGAGAGAAGCTTCATACATACTCAATCATGTCTTCCAGATTGTTGTAAATGTCCTCGTTTTGTAGGCTCTCGTCCGTTGGAAATGGCCTGGAAGTGACAGTAAAGTAGTATAAGCTTCAGTATTTAACAGAATAAATGCTCCAGTCGGGGGGGAAAGCACTGCTGAGTAACTTAGGACAAGAAAATAACTTTTGATAAATCAGCATGTATTTAGATATCAAGAGCAGTCTAATAGAAAAAGATGGAAACTTATAAAACCAAGTGTACTTTGTTCAAAAGAGGAAGACTTGCAATTGTTTAAAATATATTTTACACTAAAAAATGATTAATGATCACTTGTTAGAACTGCTGAACTGATCGTTGAGATCAACAGTATCTATTCTTAACTACTTTGCAGCCTGTGCTTCATTTCTGTTTTTGACATATTGATTTTGTATACTTACTCAACAATTATATCTTGTCTTTTAATTTAATACCACTGCTGTTTGCACAGTCAAGTATAAATAGAAACATTTTTAATCATTAACTAAAACAGCTGTTAAAGATGGAAATTAGACATAGCTATAAATGTGCTTGCAGTGTGGGTAAGGTGAGAAGGAGGAGGAGATAAGATATAAGTGAAAGGAAAGTTGACATGGTTAGATGACCTTTTTTTCCTAGAAATAACACTTAGAAGCAATTTACTGAAAACTTGATGACTTACTTGAATCCTCCTTGCTGAGCAACTGTCGTGTGAGAAAGCTTGGACAGAGTGTCCATAACCTGGAGAAACAAAATGTGAAATTACATTTGTTGGTTTGGTATAGAGAGACAGAAAGAGAGGACTGACTGAAGAGAGAGAGAGAGAGATATATACATGTTTAATAATGCAAATATATGACACTTATTGTGATTCCCAGTTTCAGAATTAAATCGGATTCACTGAGTTAAGCTTTCAATTTAAGCTTTAATTATCATATGAAAGTCAGATTTAAAGCTCTGATAGATTTCCTGCTTAATAACAATACCAGCTTGCAGGGTTAACAAGCCAAATCGAAACAAATATGGGTGCTTCACATAATTAATTACTTTTATCCAAATGTTCCAGCGTGGAAACAAGATGTATCAGGGTCTAATCGCAAGCAACACTGTGTACTTCAACCAAGACAGAGGAGCTGTCACAAAAACATACAATTAAATAACTAGCCTTCTTTTACTAAATTATGTATGGATGTGTTCCCATAGCAACATAAAGGGTCAAAATGTAGCTTTTAAGAAAATACTGAGCCCATGCATTTCTTATATAACAAATATTAAGGATGAATGGGCAGTTGCTGGGTTATTCTGTGAAGGAAGACTCACACACTAAGCTGAATGCACAACTTGAGGAGTTTGTCCCAAAGAAAAAAAAATGCCACTAATTGGAAACATTTTTGGCTTTAGTAAAGAAAACAAACAAAAGGAAGACAACAAAAAATGGTTTCTGCTATCGAAGGTAATACCACCATTTATTTATTTATGAACAAAGCAGGACAGCAATACCACAAAGGTAATACCACTAACCTGTTACAACACTTGGAGCACAATTTCAATAGCTGATTATATTTATAGTACAAACCTAGTGAACTATGAGTTTAGGTTATGTCGCCCTGGAGCTTACTCAGTCAATGTCTTGGGTGTGTCATTAATCACAATCTTTAATGAAGGAGCATTTTTGATGAGTTTTCCACTTGCAATTAATACGCATACAAATCTATCCCATCCCTAAAATCTATCTTTTGACATGAACGCAGCAAAAACCAACGCACAAACAAAAAGAAAGAGGCCACATGGAATTGCACAATAGATCATGTTATGACCATGTGAACAAACCTCACTTGCCCACAAGTAAAAGTTTACACTAAAACCACCAGTAAATAGCTGTAAGCCAAACTCACTGACCACTTTTAATGATGTAATGGTGTGAAGCACTGAGCATCATTTAAACGCCACATCTGTCCATCGCTTTATGTGTTTCTTGAACGCGACAATGAGTTGTCTGCACTCAAATAGCCTACAGTTACCAGCTCTCAGTGCAATAGCGCATCTTTGGGAACTGCGGTGAAACAGAAAATTCACATTATGGATGTGCAGCTGACAAACGTGCAGCAACTCTGTGATGCTATCACGCCAAGGCTTTCCAAAATTTATGACGAATGTTGAACATGTCATCAAGAATTAAGGCAGTTCCTAAGATAAAGTCAGACCCCACCACGTACTAGCAAGGCAGTCGTTAACGTATACGTGGCAGTTACAACAGTTTCCTTCACCAAAATAAAAGTTAGCTTCATTCAATTAGATTTTTTTTATTTCAATTCACACAATTATGTCGGGAAACTTCATTAAAGGTCCCTGTTAGTCAATATTAAGAAAGAAAACCCAGAGTGAAAAAGCACTTGGTGAGAACAGGTGGAAAAAGCTGCCTTGTGATAGGAATCAGTAAAATTATCAACTATTAGACTCTTCTGTATGGCTGAAAGGAGAACAAACGGGTCCCTACTAGTTAAACACCACATGATAGTAGCAAAATGTGTCAGCGCATGACACATGACAGATACACACGACACAGACGCAGCTGTTCCGAGCTGTCAAATTCACTGTTTCTTTGATTTTCATTTCTTTCTCAATTCCATCTTCTGTGGTTGTTAAATTACATATCAACTTATCTCACATCATAAAGAGAGAATTTTTTGTAACAGTTTACTCTCTAATAGCAGTCTCTGTGCACAGAAGCATTGCGCAAACTACAAGTTATTCTTTGCCTATATTTAAAAAATTTTGTATTTATTTATTTACTTTATGTGTTTTAATGTGTATCGTGATTAAAATTCAAATTATGAATGCAAAGAGGGAAAGGCCGACAGTGACAGGGAGATGAATTCTCTGGAAGGAACGTTAAACTCACACCATGTGTTACACTTTGTAATGTTCCATAAAATAGTCAAATGTGTGTCAAATTAGTACAAATGTTGTTACACTGACACCTCAAACAGTGCGTATCTGTAGGGGTGTGTGCCGAATTGCATTAAATCACTTTTGAGTTATGTGTTAACTACAGAAATACATGATCACCCTGCACATGACAAGGACATAAATACAGGTAATTCGCAGCTGTTCATCCTTAACATAAAAATGTAAACTCCTAATAATATTAATGCATGTGCAACACTGTTATCAGAAAAGTATTTGTCATATTTACTCAGAAAAAGGATTGGAAACATCACTTAAAAAAAATCACTTAAAACTGTGTAATTATATTTTTTTAAGAGGACCTGTAAAGATCAGTTCATGGACACTGATCATTATTTCTTTCCGCTGAGGTACTTGCTCATTATGAGATGATTAATTTCTTAAACTTGCTGTAGTTAGTGTCAATATATAGTCTTGCCAAAGCTTACAGTGCTGTCAGAAGTCTCTACAAGTGAAACATTGGAATGTAATGCAATGTCCCAATTACGACAGAAAAGTAAAATAAATACCAGTTATCTCATTCACATCATAGTTTCTCTCTATGATAAATTATCCAGTGACAAAGCTGCAAAGTTCGCAGTTACATTTTTGGATTTGCAGCTAAGATAGTTATTTGGGTTAGATATAGCAGCCTTTGAATCTTGAGTTTATCTCCCCTTCCTGTGTGAATAAGTCCTGTGGCTTTGGCTAAACCCAGGTGTGCTTATGACTTGAAAAGAGGCCCGTTTGTAAAGTGTACCCAGCTTTAAAAGTGCAACATTGTGATGTTTGCAGCACTGGAAATGTTTTGTTTGTTTGTTTGTTTGTTTCCCCTGCATCACTGTTTGCACTTAAAAAAATTAGATGCCATAGTGCAGCATAACGTTCCACAATGCAAACAATTATATTGATCTCTGTGAAATTTCTGCGAAAATCTAAGACCACTGATGTAAATGTAACCCTGCCCCTGCACACTTTGTCCACATCATAGCTGGTTTACTTCTAGTGATAGTGATAGCTACTGAATACAAGATTGAAAATCTAAAGAAACATATTAAAGCCAAACTTTTTTTTAGATGGATTCAGTGTAACTTGCACAAGAAAGGAGAAAGATCTCTTGTGAATACATGAAATGAACAATCTAACACTGGTTTAAATCACATTCATTTAGTGAAGTGTAAATCCTTCTAGGCTGTCTTTTTTAAAAAACAAGTTGTTCTCACACCTGACATGTCTGAAAGCCATTTGGCTGAAGCTACATGTGAGTTGAGAAGCAAAGCCACAAGCTAAGCTGAAGACCAACCGCCTTGGTTAGTGTGGCCTATTTACGATGTCTATCGTAAATCCCCGGAGCACTGTGAAAAAGACAGAGAGCTGTAACATCGGATAAGAAATCAAATGTTCATGTTTGCCACTCTGCAGGTGCAATGCAGTCACTTCTCTGTGAAACTTGTTCTAATTTTAGCAAGTACAAATAAATTCATCACACATTCTGCCCTGTGTTGTTTTTGAGTCCCCGAAATAAAATAGACGGTCCATCAAACTTCTGTAAATGCTCTCTTGTTTATGCAACTGCACAAAAGTAAAAAGATTGAAACTTCATAAAGGAGAAGCAACTTAGCAGTGAGGTGATTATTTGCCTCCTTACACTGGGTTTCAGTCCATTTCAGGATCCATTTAAAAATTGTATTTCTTGTTTTTAAGACTTTCGATGGATTAGCACCACCTTCTATTATAGATCTTTTGAAAATCCACATACCAGAGATCTATGAGCCAAATGCTCTTGATATCTTCCTAGATCCAGGCTTGAAAGCAGAAGTAACAGAGCCTTTTCAGCAGGGCCCTCTAATCTTTGGAACAATCTGTTTTCACATAAGATCTGCCCAGTTTGAAACTCTTAAATCATTTAAAAACTCTTTTACACACACACACACACACACACACACACACACACATATATATATATATATGGAGAGAGAGAGAGATTAAACTTTGACTTTACTTGACTAGTGCAGCTGACAATGATCATTTTTCATTATTATTAACACAGAAATAACGGCACTAAATATAAAGGTGAAACTTTACATGGTGTGATGATACTAATGGACCATACAGTGATAATCTCTACATGACAGATTTTCAGTTTGGTTAAAGGAATAGATTGACATTTCAGGAAATACATATATTTGCAATAATCAAGGTTGGGGAAGAAGATTAATACCACTGTCTAGTTTGAATGCTAAATATTAGCTTTACCCAGAAATAGGAACAGGCAGTGTGACAGTGTAGCTCTATCCAAAGGAAAAGCATGTTAAAAGACATGTTAATTTAATCGTTTTGGCAATATATATATATGAAATTCATATTTCTTTTGTTTTGTGAAATTCTGTGCTGAGACAGACACCGAAGTTTAAAATGATAATTTTCCTGGTAGCAGACGGAGATTCTGATATTTTTTTCTACTTCTTTCTTTTATTTTCCAAGTTATTTGTTCAATATTTAACAGCAGAGAAACAAACTTTGCAGAGTTAAGCATCAAAGCACACATTTAAAACGGTATTTTCGCATTCTTCAGTGTGTGATGGTACCAACTGATCACACAGTGATAATCTGTGCATGAAGGTTGCATTTCGCAAGTTAAGGTAAGAAAACCGACAGCGCTCATATTTCTAAACGCTAAATATTAGCTTAGCGCAGAACAGTGAAACAGATCGCTTGATGTAACATCCACCTACCTACACTTAATTAATTAAATTAATAAATATTTTATTTGTTTTTTATTAAATGATGGGCAGATATGGACATTTAAGTTTAAAACAACAATTCCCCGACAACAATTCCAGTTATCCATATGCTATCAGCGTATTTCTTTCATAACAAAAACCTGAATGGTTTAAATCGTTTTGTGTTTTTCACATTTTTATCACACAATTTTCAAAAAATTTGCAATTGCAAAATTGATGTTTTGCAACAGATAAACACTGAAAACTGATATCGCTGAATACGATCCTGTTCGCCGATATGCCGATACCACTCAACAACACTGACACTGGCCAGAAATGAGACTGTTAACACTTTAATTTCATTTCTACAAAGATTTGAATGTAAAATATATCTGTCAAAAAGCTCAAATAATAATGTTTAGAATGTATAATAATGTATAGATACAGCAGTTCTGGGGTAGGCAGGTAAGGAATACACCATGCATAAATATGTAACATGATAATTATTTATAGTGGTAGGGAATTTTACTGACGTCTTTCAATGTTTTTAGCTTAAGCCAAACTAACAGGTTGCTAATAATATGATTATATTTTATGTGCTGACATGTGTTATCAATGTTCTTATCTTACTCTCAGGAAGAAAGTGTGAAGTTATTTCCCAAAAAGAAAAACCGCATGAACTTCGCACAAAAATAATGTTGTTTTGTGAAAATATTAATAGTAGTTTATACTGAAGGAAGAAATAAACACAATTCTTGCCCCTCTGCTTTATCTCTCTAGCCTTCAGCCTTCTACGTGCAGTCAGTTTGACTCCCTGCAGTGAAGCCTGTAGTAACTCAGCTGAGAAATGTAGGTTACAGAGCTCTCATTAGATATTCAGTGGACTAATACTCAGTCCACAGGCAGAGCTGGCACAACTCGACCCCAAGTGGATTACACTGGTTGAGATTTGAGATGTTCCTTTTTTGGATTTTTCTGTAAAAAAAAGAAGAGATTGAGCATTTCTTCTTTAGACATACAGCCCTTCATGGAGCCAATCCAACCCAACTGCTTAACCTACAGTCACCCGTATTTCTAACTACCAATAAAAAAAAGCAATGATCTGGTGCAATCTTTATCCTCCAGAGGCTTGTTTGTTTGATGGACAACCCTTGAACATGGCTGAGATTATGCAGCCCGGCTTGGATGTAGTGTACATATTTACAAGCCCTACCTCCCCTGTGGGATTATCAGCAGCCAGATTAACTAGAAGCTTCTTTAGAGCACAAAACACTGAACTGAAAGAAAAGAGAGCCTGAATGAGAAACTACACACACAGCTTGGTATGCACTCTCATAGTTCACGTATAACCACTTCCATTCTACAGAGGGAGGTGAATTCACTATTGCAATCATATATAGTATGCCTAAGTTATGATGTATATAAGATATATGGTATTACTTTACCAAACTAAACTCATGAGATACCATATACATTATTTAGACACGATAAGCATTCAGGCAAAACAACTAAATGTAAAAGAAATGTAACAAGAGACAAACAAGCCTATTTAAGCTTCAATAGACTGGCGAACTGGCCCAGGTCTGCCCTGCCTCTTGCCCCATGTCATGTCAAATAGGCTCCGGCCTTTCTGGAACAGTGAAATGGATAATGAGTTAAGAAAACGCATGGATGGAGCCCAATCTTATGTACTTCAGAGGTAAAAAAAAAAGTCTCAGATAAAATACATTCAGCATAGATTAATACATATGCTCCAATAGTTTTATTTTTAAAAAAAAAAAAACTATAATTTTCTTCAAGCCTCTCAGTGCTTAGACAACTCATAATGCCCCCAGGTAAAATGGTGTACTTAAATAGGGAAATGTGGGAATAAGGCTCCTCAGAGTAAGTGTGCTTTCCGTGGCGAAGTTAAATTAGGCTCCTGTGCATTAAGCGACAGTCCGCTGAGTGGCTGCACAGAGCGCACTACAAACCCACTGACCTGGTAACGCTGTGTACACACACTGAAAACAGGTCCCACAATAACACAGCAATAAAAAGAAGTCAGCCAAACCCTTCAAAAAGCTAGGGTAGGCAAACAGCGAACGCTTTCAGACTCACACACAGAGAAGAAGCACACGTACACTATGCTTCCATCATACCTCAGACTTGTATTTTAAAGAGTTGGCAGGATTTATAGATCAATTAGGACAGAAAAACAGAGCAGGTGTGGCATCACTTACACCAAAAGTCAGCTACGAAGACAATAATGCAGTGAAACATCACAAGCGTATTGCTTGTTTTGAAAACGTTATCATCTGTTCAAGCTGTTTTGTAAAACACTGGAAAAATTATTTTGTCAATTAATTGTTCTTTGACTCTTTCTTTAAAAAAAAGAGATCCGTTACAGAAAATTCTCTTTTTAGACTTTTTACATAATGATTTTCTTTTTTTAGATGGATAATGTCTAAGTTTGGACAAAATCTATCATAACACTTACTCTGAACTATTACTTATGTCTAATATCTGAGCAATGGAGAAAAACTGTAAACTGGTTAACTGAGACAGACAATCTGCACAGTTATTATTACCAGTTCAAATGTAATAGTGCTGTGACATGTAATGTATTCACTCAAACTAATTTACAGACTTTTATAAATGATTCTAATAACTGTATGAAAGGAGAGAAGAATGTCATGATACATGAAATTACTGGGCTGTTTCATAGTGCAATGTTAGAAAATCATAATGACAGAAATGGGTGCTACCTTTCCAAAGTCTCGGACATCGAAGAGATCAAAGGCTTCAAATAAGTCACTCTTCTTCATCCCAAACACATCACAGCAAGAGGCCAGAAATGTCCGGATGTTTTTCAAGCACAGGAACTGCAAAGGGCAGAAACAGACTGTTATATAACATAAAAAGTTGTATGTAGATAGATTTCATTTTACATTGTTTACATTTTTTGTAACTAGTTTTTGTTTAAATACATATGTGAAAACATAAAAAGTTGTTTTTAAGGTTATCTCAACCCGAACTCAGTACAAATTACAGGTTTCAAGAGGGTTTTATCTCCACAAGATTTTTAACACTCATCATAGCGAAAAACTAACACCAAAGTACAGTAATCTGACTTTTTTTTAAATAAACAATTTTACTTGGAATTATTTTGAAGAAACGGATCTTATGTTCCAAAACTGCTGACAGCACTGTTTGCGTTTTTTCCTAGAATAACAGTCGTGCTGTTTCTGAAAATACCTGTCGCTGTTGAATTAGTTACGTGGGATCTCATTTAATCTAGAGCTAGCAGACAAAAATTAAGTCAAATAAAAACTAAACTACCAACATGAGTAGATACCACAGTAACATTAAAAGTGTACTTTCCGTTGTTTGGAAAATAAAAACAAAGTCTTTAACCTCCTTTGTAATGTAAATCAAGTTTAATTTACAGCATAATTTAAAGCACCAAGAATTTAAAGTCCCTTTTCTAAACATAAAAGTAAACTACAGCCCCTACAAACTGAAAATGAAAAATGAAAGTTTTATACTGTGAAATGAAACCGCCAACTATGTCCTCTGTTGGTGTCACTTCCTATTAGGATCTTTGTGTTAGTGGGAAGACAGCAGCCAACAGAAACATTGGACATAAAGTTATGGTTTAGAATTCAAGATACTCGTCTTTGTCTAGTTTGAGCACTTCAGTTAAAAAGAAAACGTATACAGCACTGTTAGATCGCCTCAGTTCATTTTTCCTGTCAAACACATTGCTGAGAAATGGCTGATTTAGAAACTGAATATTTAATAACTTAAGCAGTAAGTAAGAAAATTCTTGAGAACAGATAGGCTTCTTTTTATCACATCAGCTCATCATGGAGACGCCTGTAATCACTCCGCCGCCCCCAGGGGCCCTGTTTGTCTACGGAGGAAGTGCAAGAACATGATGGCTTTGCACCACCAACAGCCTCATGCTTTTGAACACAGTCACAGCCCTGGTGCACATTCTTTTATTCACATTTAGAGTAACACCCAGAATCTCTGGCTCCGCGATAATAAAAATACTATATTTATACACCTTTTAACTTTACCATTTTTCATTTCTCATTTTCAGTTAATTGTGGTCTGTTTGTGATTTGTTTAGCTAAGTTTACTTCCTGTTATATTTAAACTAGAATACTTTAAAAAGCTTTTACTTTGTATAACTTTGGAAGCAAATAAGAGAGGCAGTGGGTACAATGCGTATTTGTTCATATTTGTTCATGACTGACATAGTCAAAATGGTTATGTGAATTGTTATTTGAATTTGTACCAAAACTCAGCATACAACACGGGTCTTGGGTAACCTTTCATCAGTGTACACTTTAGTCGTGTTCACCAGTGCCCTTGTTTCTTTTTTCGAAGATAGATGAGAATGAAAGAGCCATTTAAAATATGGAGCCCACTGACACACATGCCTTTTGCAACCATTGCCAAGTGGCCTACAGCTACAGGCTATGTCCATCCATTGTTTGGCCTGTTATGCCCTGGGTTTGCTTTAACTCTCTTTTAAAAAATATTAAAGAAAAGCACATAGGCACTGGTGAAGCAGATAGTGCAAAGCATAGCACATGTGCATAGTACAGTTTGTGAGACAGAGCCCAATCACTCATGCAGATCTATCACTACAAAAAAAATATCATCATGATGATCATATCATGGTGGCAGCTCATTTCAACCAAACTGTATATAATTTGCTTTTAGTGCCTAACTATTTGATGTCAGCTAACAAATTATAAAATGTATTTGTGTGTGTGTGTGTGTGTGTGTGTGTGTGTGTGTGTGTGTGTGTGTGTGTGTGTGTGTGTGTGCATCACGTCACTGTCTTTTTATGGTGTATTATTAACGGTTTCTTTGACTTTAATCGTTCATTACTCTTTCAACTAGATGCAGAAAGATCTAATCACCTGCCTGAGTCTGCTGCTGAACAGGAAGTGCTGCTGTTACAGTAACGTAGGAGCACAGAAAAAGTAGAAATATATTGGTAACCACGGCAGGCTTTAATTATGTTTGTAGGCACACCTGCAAATACATATATTACACCAAGGAAGATGCTTTTAATTTAAAACATTAAATTGTTATGTTTTGTTTTATTTTATTTAACTGGCCAAGACAGTAATGCAAGAGATTTAAATAAAAATTAGCTTAAAATTGGCTTATTACACATGTCATATGCCATCAAACCAAACGGCAAGCCACTGCACAAAATGTAGTTTCCCAACTAATGGGTGGATCAAAGGCAGGATTTTATCAGATGTCTCCAGAGCCTTCAGCTCCTGAAGGGTTACTGCATGAGCAAGGAGAAGTCTATTTGGACAATTTTTTAGTGTTTCCCAAACCAGACAAGTTTCACACAAGCTAAAGAACTTTCTCTCCTATCCAGAAAAAAACAAAGATCAAGACACCAGAACAGGACACAGAAAGTGAAACATCATCTTCACAATAAAAGAAAAGGGTGAAGATATCTGTCAGAGGCCACTCCACGGCTTTAGTGAAACTTATCTGTTGGACCCAAAGCCAAATAAGACAGGACACAAATAAAACGGTGCGTAACAGATGGAAATAATCTAAAGCTCGCCTTAAGCTGCAAATCCTTAGAATTTGCGGTTTTATTTTGAAAATATGGAATAACTTAAAGGGAAAATCTCACCTAAGTCTAACCTTTAATAAAACTGGAACAGGCTTCTGTACCCTAATTACTGTAGCTCCTTGCAGGCAGAACAACAAAATATAAAACGCTCTAATATAGCTTCCACCATTTCTCTTCCATGTATTTAGGAACCTTATTTAGAATTGCTACAGCTTGATCTTCTTAATAAGGAGCTGCAAATATGTCTTTGTCCACTTTCACAAATTTTTGATTAGGCGTCCTCTTCCACCAGCGGAACTACTTTGGTTCTTTACCAGTGGTTATTGGGCTAATAAACTGACTTTTCCTGGACACCACTATAGGTTTAGCTTATGGCATGTTAGTGAACGCATGAATTTGATTTCACAATATTTTTTACAAGTAATTCGTAAAGTAGCGCATAAAATGATGGATGTACCTGTGACATTTGTGGCCTGAGATTGATCTCCTTTAGGTTGATAGTGTGGGGTCTTAGGTTGTTGAGTAGCTGGCACAGCAGCACCCCGTCCCGCAGGGTTTGCGCCAGGTCGAACACCTGCGCCGTGTCCGCAGTTACCCGGTGGTTCGCAGGCAGCACGTTGCAGCTGATCAGCCACATCGCACATTGCCTCCAATACTCCATGTTGGCGAAGAGCGGAATAAACCGCAGGCCAATGTTAAATTTAAGAACTTTGTCCGCTTATGAAGTCTGTGCACGGCATGGGGAAGAAGCTGCGTCCTGAGCCATCCTCATGTCTCTTCAAACTCCAGCATCGCCTCTGGAGGACAGACGAGCCGCTACAACTTATGAAAGCTGCACAGATGGGGGTGGCTGTTCTGAAACCCCCTGTGTTTGAGTGAACTTCCTCTTCCTTATTTTGTAATCTTTCCGTTCCTAAGCGTCTTATTTTGCTTGTTTGTTTGTTTGTTTGTTTGTTTGTTTGTTTTCTTAGTTATGTCCCCTTATTTATGAAACGAGTCATGTGCAGAATTTTACGAAAAAAAGTTGTGGAAAATCAGGTCTTTGTAAGGCGTCTGTGCTTTTAACACATGAGCAATTGTTTAATCATACGTCTGTGCAGAAATGTTCTCCTGTTCGCCACATCTCTGTGAAAGAACATTGATTCACCTTTTTTTTTTTTACTTTAATTTCTCTACTAAAGTTGCAGGCAACGGATAAAAATATTCTTATTTACTCATAGATTTGCTGGTTTCTTTGTATTTGAGGAACTGTCAGTGATCATTCGCATGTTTCAATTAGAGCAAGGGGCAAATCACTTGAAACAGGTTTAGTTCTTCTGCCACCATAAACACCACTTGAAAAGTCAGACGACCGCAGTCAGTGCCCTATACTGGCCAGACGGCTATGCACTGATATAGGGAACAATATAAAAAGACGTGGCTTCCATTGTGCATCAAAAGTATTGGTAGGAAATTTGTCAGAACTCAATAAGCATGCGTGCAGTTATCGGATCGCGATTTTTATGCCGTGATAACGCCAGAGCATTTTACAGCAACCTGTAGGGGGCGCCAGAAACGTACAAGCTTTCTTCAAAATCATTGTGGATTACAGCCTACTCGACATAATTGTCATTTCATGACAGTTGTGTTATTTGTAAGCCCGGGCTTTGTGGACACATATCCCTTGGCCTTATAGGTGAAAATCAAAAAGGTCCCAAAATTAATAAGTCCCAATCAGCCACATGCACTGAAGTTCCCCTACCCAGAAGACTTGGAAATTTAAGGCTACCATGATGGATTGAGTCTAATTTACATTATGTGGAAAATTGAATATGGATAAACTGAGCAACATACACTCAACAGTCGCCTCACAACAGGCATCTCGGTGAACTGTATAAATGAATGAATACGCTTGTGCTAGTAGTATCATCGTTAGACTGAACTTGGATCATTGCAGTCTTTGTTCTGTGCTCTAAAGAATCACATGCAAGTAAGTGGGTGAATGAGTGTTTGGGGGGGAGGGGGGGGTGTTCAGTGGTTTGTTAGGCTATTAATATGACCTTGTAGCCTCCGGTGTTATTCTTGCTGTTTGCAATTGGTCTTGACCTTAATAACCTTTACATTTTGTTCAATGGAAAAACATTTAAATGAAATAATTAAACATTTGCAATTTCTTTTCAGTGTTTTGCAAATTCTGCGTTTTGCTGATGTTCAATAAATTAAATGTTCACTTGAATTAAATATAAACTAATTTTAAGTATTATTAATGTGTTCTTATTTTTATTATCATCATCAATGTTATTATTATTATTATTATTATTATTACTGTTGCGGAGGAAAAGAAGCGTTGATATGAAATATAACTTGTTCTCATCCACTAGCTTGTATTGTATTGCTGGCTTTTTTAAAGATAATCTCACTTTGTGTGCTGTAGAAGAGATTCTGCCTGTTTCTTGTACTGTAATTAGTCAATATGACCCATCCCAGTGGTCTCAGCAACTACAGGACAAAGGTTTTTGCGCATATGGTCTTGTTCATATTATTATTATTATTATTATTATTATTATTATTATTATTATTATTATTATTATTATTATTATTATTATTATTATTATTATTGTCGTTGTTGATGCCGATGGTTAATCTCTGCGTACCAAACTTCCGGTAGAAAAAAAACATGCGAGCACGAAACCGGAAATGTAACTAGAAAAAAAAAAGAAAAAAAGAAAAAGCTGAACCGTCAAAACATAAACAGAGCAGGCAATCTTATGTGAACGCAGCTAGCTCGCAATATAGTCTGACTTTTCAAAAAAGCTTTATGCACGCATTCCTCATGTCGTGTGTTTTTCGTCATAGAGTTCCTAGTCAAGGCACTTAGCTCATTTGCTGAGTAGCGAGGTGGAGCAAATAAATCTGCAATAAAGATTAAGACTAAACTAAGAAGTACGCCTCGTCGGGCCTTCGACTACAGGTAACGCTAGCTGTGCTAGTTAGCGAGTATAAGCAATGCTAGCCGCTTGTTTGCATTTTGACCAGTAGCTGGTTAGTTGTGCAGCACAACTTGGAAAACTGTGTTTTAGTTTCGACATTTGTTAGCCTCGAGTTTGCTAGGTAGCATTAGCTTATGGTAATAACTGTCAGGCAGTCAAGCAGTTCTTTTATACAGGACAATACATAGTTAAATATCACAAAGCAAAACAGGCCCGTGATTCGGCTAACAAACGACTTCGTTTGTTTATATCTTTACATGCAGCGGTGTATAGCTTGTAAAATTAGCCAGACTGTTAGTTTGGAAGCTACGGGGCTAACAGGTAACTTGTACCCTATTGCAAATAGTGTCAAGTCGCTATTTGGCAAGAGCTTATCAAATGAAAGCCGTGGCGTCGCCTCGTTTATAGCACACAAACTGTCCAGTCTGATTTTGAGTAGTTGTCAATGCACCATTAATTTTGTTTTTGTGTCCAACACGAGGTTGTACCTCGGGTCGACGCAGGACTTCACAGATACAATGGCTGAGGCTGACGGCAAATCCACGGTGCTTAACGGTAAAACAAGTCAGTTTATATACTAATGACAGCAGTGCATGGTGTCATACTCCGCAGTAGTCATCAGAGTTCATCAGAGAAAATGTTTGGCTTCAATAGGTGGCTCTGAAGAAAAGGAGCCTGGAGAAGACCGACACAAAGAGGGGGATGCCTCTGGAAGCAAAGAGGGGCAAACACAGTCTTCCTCTCAAAATGGTAACTCTTATAGTTTTAGTACGGTGGAAAAATTTCATAATGAGTTTTTCCTACTATATATGACTAACCATCTACATATTTGTCTTTTTCTTTATGTATTTTATGAATTTCCATAGCTCCCAAAGAAACAGCTGAAGCATCTGGAGACAAATCTATGCCAGATGTAGAAGGAGAGACGGGCACAACCAGGGAGGGAGAAGAGGATGAAGATACAGACAGCATGGACGGCAGCGGCCTGTACTCTTTAACTGAGGATGGTGAAAGGGAGAGCGAGGGAGGAAGGCGAGAGAAGGCCAAAGAAAAAGATGGTGGGAAAAGGGCAGCTAGAAAGAGAAACAGACCTGGCGGCGGCACTAACCACTCCTCAAGTTCAGATGATGATGACGACGACGATGATGATGATGAAGAAGAACAGAAAGATGATGATGACGACGACGATGATGATGAAGCTATGGAGGCATGGCTCGGGGCAGAGCTCCGTGACATGCGTGGTCCTGTGTGGCGGGCGGTACCCTCGCTGCGCTCCAGAGAGATCGGCAGGGACTCGCACCAGTTTGTGAGGCGCGTGTGTGGGGCTCGTGGCCTCGTGCAAAGGCTGGAGCTCCAAGGCCGATTAGAGAGGCATACAGGTTGTGTCAACACATTGCATTTCAATCCATCAGGCACACGCCTGGCATCAGGCAGCGATGACCTGCGTGTGGTGATCTGGGACTGGGCCATCCGTCGTGCTGAACTGGAGTTTGACAGTGGACACAAGAGCAATGTCTTTCAGGTAAAACACAAAAATAGGACTACAGTAGAGGTTCATTATTAGTTAGTCCTTTAGTTATTTTTCCAAATAAATGTTAGTAATATTAATGTGTTAGTGTTCGATACAGCAGAAGGAAAAATCTGTGTTTTTTTTTTTAATGTTCTAAAAACTTCAGTTTCCTTCAAGAGTTAATAAGATGATGTTTAAATTATTGAGTAGTTTTTTAATATTCTCTTCTTCTCTTATTTGATTGTTTCATCTGTTGAGACAAAATAAGTAGCTTTCTGGGACTTTTTCCTTATAAGAAGCTATAATCATTATACCACAGAAACAGTGATAAAAAAGTAGAATGTGGAAACAAGACTAAGTTAGAGACAAGCAGTAAATTGCTATTTGATGATTTATTTATTGTTTTTATTATTTTATAATAATCCATTATTAAAAAAAACCAAACTTACAAGACAGATTGAAGTGACTAATTCATGAGCATAATTTAATCAAGTTAAATTGTGGTTATAAAATGCATGATTGGGCTACCCCTGGCTTTAATTTAGGCAAAGTTCCTGCCTCACAGTGGGGACTCCACCTTGGCCATGTGTGCTCGTGATGGTCAGATCAGAGTGGCTGAGCTTTCTGCCACACAGCGCTGCAAGAACACGAAACGGGTTGCACAGCATAAAGGCGCTGCACACAAGGTCTGTGAGAGGAAATCTTTGTCCAGTGGTGTTTAAGACTCTTAGAGACAGCTGAATTGGTATCATATCAATTTTTTGTTTTGTATTTTTTAGCTGGCCCTTGAGCCAGATTCACCTTGCTCCTTTCTGTCAGCTGGAGAGGATGCTGTTGTATTTGGTATTGACTTGCGTCTAGACCGCCCTGCCAAGTAAGAGTCAAGATTTTTTATTATCATTATGTATTCACATAACTGAATTCTGTGCAATGGCTCTCAGCTAAGTACTATTAAGTTTCACATTCAGCTAGTTTTGTCACAGTGAGTGTAGAGTGAGACTTGCTGTGGATTGACAAACCTGTCTTGCGCACCATGTGAGCAAAACACATAAACAGAAATTTTAGGTTGATCAGTGGTAATACTTGTGTTCTTTTGTGTCTCCTTGTATCTTTGTGGTAGTAAACTGGTGGTTGTAAAGGAGGGTGATAAAAAAGTGGGGCTGTACACCATCTTTGTGAACCCAGCAAAGACACACCACTTTGCTGTTGGCGGGAGAGATCAGTATGTGAGGTATGAACCAGGGAATAGTAAAAATGCTTTTTTCCCCACTCTAAAGAATCCATTATCATTGTGGTATGATACAATTTTGTCACTTAAATGTTATTCTTTGACTCTTTTTCTCTTCTGACAGTATTTTGTTTTCACTTTCTTTAGGATCTATGACCAGAGGAAGATTAATGAAAATGATAACAATGGTGTACTGAAAAAGTTTTGTCCCTCACATCTGGTATCCAGTGAGTCTAAAACCAACATAACCTGCCTTGTGTACAGTCACGATGGCACAGGTAAAATAAGTTTTCTCATTCTTTTCTTATTCTATTATGAACATTTTTAGAAATATTTCTTAAAAATAAGGACACAGACCCTTGATAATTCCTCGATCTAGTCTTTTTTTTTCTTTCGTTTTTTTTTTTTAGTTCAAACCTCTTCCCTTCTTGTGTGATGTGATGCAACCACTGTGCAATCTCAGTGACATTGAAATAGAACTAGGAGTTAGCTCACTGACTAAAATTCTAGGATTTTTCTTCTTCTGAAATGTGTATCTTTTGTAGAAAACCAATAAGGTCAGATAAAGTGCCAATTACACCAATTTATCAACTTTTGGCTTGGCATATATAAATGATGTGTGTATAGTCAAAAGTTATGAAAGTCATGACTAACTTCTGCCTTTATTGCATTAAAGGAAATTAAGCAAATGGCTGTTTGACATTTTCTGTATGTCCAGAGCTCCTGGCTAGTTACAATGATGAAGACATCTACTTGTTTGACTCCGACCACAGTGATGGGGCAGACTATCTCAGGAGATATAAGGGTCACCGCAATAATGCCACAGGTACTACTTTTTAAAATTATTTTAAATAAGCTGTATAAGGTATAGACAACTCTACAAAATAAAGCTGTCAGCAGGTCATTTTTGAGTTTCGGGCATTGATATAATACCGTCCTCTTGCTCACAGTGAAGGGGGTGAATTTCTATGGGCCATGCAGTGAGTTTGTGGTCAGTGGCAGCGACTGTGGGCACATCTATCTATGGGACAAATACTCTGCTCGTATTGTCCAGTTTATGGAGGGAGACCGAGGAGGAGTGGTGAGTCAGAGTGGGAAAGTACCACAGATTTTTTTTTGAATGAGACAACTTTGTAAGACCCTTTAGATCAGCGGTCCCCAACCCCCGGGCCTCGGACCGGTACCGGTCCGTGAGTCGTTTGGTACCAGGCCGCGAGAGTTGAGGCTCAGGTCTGAAATGTATGGTTTTCAGGGTTTTTATCATTTTTCAGCGTTATTTTGTTATTGTTTTTATCGTTAACTCGGTGTTCCTGAGTCTTTTCGCGTGTGTTATGAATAAATCTTCTTTTTTTTTGGTACCGATACTAGTTTTATTTTGTTGTATTTATCCGCGACACCTTAAAGGCCGGTCCGTGAAAATATTGTCGGGCATAAACCGGTCCGTGGCGCAAAAAAGGTTGGGGACCGCTGCTTTAGATGTTGAAGGGTTCACTCCAATAACTTGTTTTTAGTAGCAATTTGCAGCATCAGACTTATGTATTTATACTTTTAAGTTTTAATTTTTATATATAAATTAGAACATCAATGGTGTTATCTGCTGTACGTTTGACCTTTGAAAACCACAGGTGAACTGTTTGGAGCCACATCCACATCTGCCAGGTATGGCTACCAGTGGGCTGGATCATGACATCAAACTGTGGGCCCCCACAGCTGAAACCCCCACAGGACTCAAGGGTCTCAAAGAGGTATTGTATCCTGTTTTATTGTGTAAATTCAGACAAATGAACGCTTTACAATGATGTAATTGTGATATTGCAGATACTCACACAGATTTTTAATGAATCCAGTTTAAGATTTTATCTAAACTACTGAAAGTGAAAACGGAAGTAAATGTGCCCCAACACATTTGCCTGTTTGACTGTAAAACCTAATGTGTACAGACCTAATTTCATCTGTACAGTTGCTATTTATGTGAGAAGTCGACCGCTTGTGTGTTGTGTAACTCCACTTTGTCCACTCTGTGGGTAAAAAGTCCCCATTGTTTAGCATTAGAGGACCAACGTTGAAACATGGAAGCCTCACACCCAGAATGAAACAGATATGTTATAACTGTTTTATTTATTTATTTATTAGTCACCGTGATAATTGAAAATTTTCATCATACAGTACCTTTAGACCTTCCTTCCGGGAAATCTGACTGCATTCTTAGGCCGCTGCGTTTTTTTGTTTGGTCTGGAAGAGGCATTACACCAATTCTTTAGAAAGAGATCAGCAAATGACATTTACTTGGTTCACAAATGGTAATGAAGGATTTAACCTACTGTAATGGGTAGATGAATGTTGGCTAAACAACCAGTAACAAAACAGCTACTCTTGGTCTTAAATTAATTTCAGTGGTAATATAATTGTATTAAATCTTACTTTATAACATATACTCTCTTTGCATCAAGGACATGGACATGTTAGCTAATATTACACCCTCTCTGTCCTCCATATTCACACTCATTTTGTTTTGTTTGAGAAGGTAATGAAGAAAAACAAACGGGAGCGTGACGAGGACAGTGTGCGCCACGGCGATCAGTACGACACCCAGCTGTTGTGGTTCCTGATGAGACACATGAGAAACAGGAGACCTGCAAGGGTGAGATCTCAACAAGTCCAAAATTACTTTCTTTTTTGGGGGGTAGGGGTTGGACAGGGATTGACAGGGAAGAGTTAATATTTTTGAAAAAAGTTATGAAAAGTGTCTTTAGGGAAGCAATTTTCTAATACATCTATGTAATGTCTCTGCAAAAATAATTTATGTTGGAAGAAAATCTGAAAAAGTAACAATCCAATATGTTGAAAATGTTTCAGTTTTCTGAAAAGAACAGATGGGATGTTTTAGGGCTGTTCGATATAACGATATATATCGTTTGACGATATAAAAACATCTATCGTTTCATTTTACACTATCGTTTGTTTCGTGGTGTCGCAAAATAAACTGTTTACGGCAATATTTTTTCATCGTTTTGATGGTCACTGTAGTGGCTATATTAATTTCTTAAAGTTCTCTCTTTCTCTTATATGTAATATAACCACGCTACGGACGGACAAGCGCCTGTTTTTATGCGTTGTGGTTAGCAACAACGATGGTAACAGCATCGCGTGTCCGCTTGTTTATGTTCCACATAAACCTTTCACAATAAAGCTCAAGATCCTGTTGAGACTTTTCAAAATAAACTGAATCACGTGAAAGAGCAGATTATTTACGGATGAGAAGTAAAAAAGAGCCGCCAGGTGCTAAAAAATAAACCTTAGACTCAAACGTTAGAACAGGCAACCCGCAGCACGCCGTGTAATAAATACAACTTATGTCTAAAAATGTATAGTTTCATGCATCGGTTAAAACACTCGACTCCGGGTGAAGGACACGCAGCTGGAAACACTTCACGCAAGTCAAGTTGCCTGAGATTCACAGAATTTACAGGAAATGTTAAATTTTTGTGATTTATATTGTTATCGGGACGATGGAATTCTTATATCGGGATATGAGATTTTGGTCATATCGCACAGCCCTAGGATGTTTGCATGTGACTCATTTAACTTGCTCATTGTCACTTTTCTCTGGCTCAAATCCAGGCCCGCCGTGAGGGTGCAGATGCAGACACAGATGATTCTTGGAGTTCTCCAGATTCCTCAGATGAAGAGGACGGAGGTCCAGATCACGTCCAGTGCATGTCATCATGAGCCACACACATACATAAACACACACACACATACATAAACACACACACATACATAAACACACTTTATTGCCCTTGAATTGATGCACATAGGCAAGCACTATTGACACACTGGCACAATCAAACACTGACGAGCCACAGACTTTTTTAACACACAAACACAGATAAACACACATTTACTTAAACATACTGTTGAAGCAGAGTGATAGTGACAGAGATGCTTAGCACCAGGTTTCTCAGCAGTTACGAGTGTGCATATGGCAACTACAGACACACTTCCAGAATCCCTTTCTAGTTTTGTTTTTTTGAGACTTTTTCAAAGAGGTGAGGTTAGTAACTGCTTTTACACCCCTATGAACCATTTGGAGGTCCTTGGCTGTCCATACATCAATTAAATGCTCTGTCTAGGCCCAGAATGATGTACTGTGTGTATATGGCAACATATACATCCAGCTTTAGGCAACCTGTAGTAAGCTATACATCACCAGCACACAATCCCCTTTCTCTTAGTAACACACCTCTTGCTTTTGACTTTTCTGTGTTGAGGAGGGGTTTATACACTCAAGCCATCCCCTAAATGTGACTTCCTTTAAGATATGAACTTTGAGGGAGAGCCCAGCGGCCCCCGCTCCCAGTATCATACTGATTCTTAGGCTGTTAGCTCAAACAGCTGATTGCATCTATCACTTGTTTGCTCCCAGAGAAGTACTAACTCTCTACGTGCTGCATTATCCTACATGCTGCCCTCAGCCACTCCCTCCTCTCCTCCTTCCATCATCTGCCCCCATCACTACTGAGTGCACTTTGAATCAGGGATGCTTTAGTTTGAGACACAGACAAAATGTGCACTGAGTGTGTGATAGGAAAATCCAGTTTAGGTTTTTTTTTTGTTTTTTTTTTTTCTGAGATGGGGGTGTTTTGCACTTAAGTGTTTCATGACTTGAGAAGAGGTGGTTTCCTTTGTTTTGACCAGCCTTTCCTCACCTCTTTCTTCCTCTTCCTCCCTCAGTCTCTATTTAGTTCGCCTCTCAGTGATCACAGAAATTGAGAGGTAGAAGGTGTTCAGCATATGTGTAGGAATTAAGGACTGATTTGGGGCTCTGTTGGGGAATTTGTCATTTTAAAGAGCCAGAAACGACCTGGATTAATTGCAGTTGAAACACTGCCTAAGAGCCAATAGAGATGGGAGTGATAAAGGGCTGCAGATGTTTATGTGGTTCCTTAAAGAAATTTGGACATTAACTTTCATTTTCTTGCCATGAATCTTGAACAAGGGAGAAATGGCTAGCCTGGTTCAGTCCACATAGCAGCACATTTGAATCTCTCCACTTATCACATTTTATGTTGTTTGTTTAAGCTGTATGACAATCTTAATTGTCACTGAGGATGGTGGAGAGTAACCAGAAAGGAAGTTTTCTAGGCTTTGAGATTTGGCTTAAAGAATTGACATACAGTGTTATAACTTAGTGCTTATTAGTTGGTTTGGTTATCTCTGGACAGACCCAGCCTAGCCACATCCCTGGGTTGCATCCCCTTTGTATAAAACAATGCTAAGTACCTGATGGTGTTAGCTTCACATTTAGTATATTTAATAAGCCTGACCAATGTATCATCTAGCTTATGGCAAGAACAACAACAAAAGAAAAGGTTTAAAAATGAATTCCACCTGAGCCAGGTCGGGTGTTAGCAGCCAGCACATCACTCCTGTCTCTGTGCTGTGTTGACAGCAGCTCAAAGATGAGGATGGGGGGAGGAGCAGAGTCAATATGCTTGCCAGTCATTTGTTGTGTGAGAGCGATAAAAGTCCAGCTTTTCTCATTTTCTATGAGAACTGTAGTTAGTTGAATTTATATGTATATATATAAATATATATTAAAACTGTAAAAAAAGAAAAAAGAAAAAAAAGACTTTAGCAAATGCTGTTTGACTTCAGAAAAAAATGTCAGAACATTTGATTGGTAATGATCCAGAGGTTTATATTCTATATGAGGACAAAATACTTTTAAATCCAGAGAAAAACACGTCTTGACATGACCATTTTCTGTTTTTTTTCCTCTTCTTATGACATCTGTTATAAACAGAACTGCTATCATTTCAAGTATTGACTTTTTCTTTTTTTCTTCCCAGAGAAACAAAAAGCAGTGTTTCCTTTCTAGATATCAATCCATGATTTGAGACAGTTCTATCCAGATGTTCCCACTGGCTATTTTGGGTATCTTGTATACATATTACAGCTTTTGATGAACAGTTTTTTCCCCACCACTGCCTAATATTGCGTTCTACCAGTTCAGTTGGAAATAAGTACAATTCGTGCAATAAACAAAAACAGTGCTCTTGATGTTGTCATTTTATGGTCTCATTCTTTTGCATTTGTTAAAACACTTGCTTGCCCTATTGTGTGTGTTTAAAATGTTGTCATTGGATTTGCAGAGACCTTTCTTGTGTGTCTTGTGGTAGCAAACTGGTGGTTGTAAAGGAGGGTGATTAAAAAAAAAACAGTGGGGCTGTACACCAGCTTTGTGAACCCAGCAAAGACACACAGAGACCTGTTTAGGTTTTGAATGTTTCAACCACTATTGCTCTTTTTTAAACTGTCTCATTTAAATGTTCACTGCTAAGGTTTACTAATTTCTAATGATGTACTCATCCACTTCATTGATGCTCGGTCAAATATGAAAATAACACAGACAATCTAAAATATCATCACTTTGACTCTCATATTCAGGTAAATTGGTCCATGGCTCCATAGATTTTAGAAGGGCATAAAACATGATTGCAGTACAATCATGAATATCATGCTGTTAACAGATTGATTTTTAAATTGCCATTAATGTTGCTAAAATATGAAAATTTGTAACTGATAATGAATCTTAAACAGTTGGCAAAAAATAAGATGCATAGAGGACAGAATTATAAGCCTGCCTTTGAAAAATTTATGTTAAACAGAGAATTTCTTTTAAACACAACTTTTCCAAACATACTAGATGTGGGGTTTTTTTTGTTGTAGGAAGACAAAGTGAGGCCCTAGACCATATTTCCTGACTCAAAGATCTTTCAGACTTCTAAGATATCCTCTTTTCTTCATGATTTTTTCTACATTGATGAGATTCCCAGCTACGGACCAGGGCTGCCTCCAGAACTTTTTCATAGGGGTGGCCACTAAAAATATTGGGGTAGCACAGCAATAACAGAATTTCCAGTTTTCTTATGCTGTTGTCAAATATACTTAAAACATATAGCAAAAAAAGAGAAAGAAAATAATTCTGTCTACTTAATTTCCTGTTATTAAAGTTGATATCACTGAAAATACATACATATGAAAACCAAATATAATTTTTAATCCATAAAAACCTGTTTTCATAGATTGATTGTAGCGTGTCTTCCTCTCTTTTGTACTCAAGTTTATTAAAATTAGTACCAACATAGACAGTGTTGCCAGAGGGGGGGGGGAGCTAGCAAATTTTAGGGGGGTGGTCAGTGCCTGTCATTTAGCCGGAGATTTGCAGCAACTAAGGAATGTTTCCAGCACCTCGTTTAATCTATGCCATGAAAAACTGAGGCAGTGGTAGGTGAGTGTATATACAGTTGCTTGCGAGACTGCTGATTTCCATCTGTAATTGTAATCTGTTATTATTATTATTATTATTATTATTATTATTATTATATGTTATTATAATTGCTGAATTCCATTTAGCTGCTGCAGTCTCAGGTTTCATGCTGTTTAGGCTGTATTCTAATAGAACTCAGTTATTGTTTTTAGGTTTCTCCTAGAGAACTCACAATTCCTCCAGTTTAATTAATGGAATTGCATTTTTCTTCCATATGTAGCCAGTTTGCACAACAATCAAAGCCCTCTGCTGTCTAATGTATAATTTGGGATTCTGGTGTGAGGGTTCAGTACTGAGGTAAGTAGCCCTGAGCAGAAAGCATTGATTGAAGTCTCCACTCCTACACTTTTTGTTCATCATATATCTGACAACTTTGGCATGGTCTTTCCTTTCAATTGCCTCCTCCGTCTTACGCCTGTGACAAGCACGCATTTCTCCAAACCAGAGAAAGGATCTTCATGTGTTTTTATTCAAACAGTTTTGTGAGCAGAAACTTAAATTCTGGCAGTGACAACATTTATCCAGGCTTAAAACCTGCTGCACCAAACCTGTTCCTCTCATATGATAACGTCATTTATCATGAAAATAAAAAAAAATCAAAAAAAATCATACAAACTGGTACCCTGTACAAAAGCTGGTGTCTAATTTGAAAATGTATTTTGCTGAGCTGATGCAGACAGATGATCAGTTCTTCTAGGCAGGTGATTAGACTCAAAACCAGATCTATGAAAATGCATTTTTAGGATCCATTTCAGACACCCGTGAAGCCAAAAAAAAAAAGCTCATTACAAAACAAAGACAGCTTCTTCGTTAGCCCTCGTGCCATCTCTTTTCAACACCAAAAATATTACTCAAGAGGACAGCAGCTGAAATATGAAATCCAAAGATGATGATGCACAGAGAGCCCTTTGTAACTCATCCCAATCAACAAACGTCATATATGAATTTCTCACATTTCCTTATGAGGAAAAAATTTTATTTATTTATTTTGAGCCTCTTTTACTGTAGGGTAGATTAATATCTCCTAAACACAAGAGATAACAGTCCTTCAACCCGTTTCAGTCTGTCTGTTTGGCTTCCTGCTCCTTCCTGCATGTGAGAGATGTGATCTCAACCATCAAATATAATCCCACGGTATAGTGCAGATATAAATATTAAAAGAGGCACTATCATGGCCTTTCATTTGTTGACATCTTTATGCACCGATAAGAATCTCAAGGCACGGCCAGCATCAAATACATTACTCCTTGTACTCCAGAAACTGCTGCAATCTTTTCCGATGCTCTGCAGACAGCTGAACAGCACTGAGGATCAAACAAAAACACCAAGGGTTATAATACTCAGCATGCAGTTTTCTTTCTTAATCACACAAAATACTACTCAGATTTTAAATTGTAAGCAGCCTTACTTTAAGTGATCACCAAATGTGGTTGTTATCCTGTAGATGGCAGTCTTTAGTGTGGCCCTGAGAGCAAAGCGCAGCGTTTTGTATGTTGAGTCTCCCATGCTGCTGGTCGACCTGACAGGCTTACTGGAGGCATGGGGCAGCTTGAAGTGTCGATCGACAGCCTGCAGACGAGAAGTACAACTGTCCTGTACATGTACTACTTAAAATAGTCATTGTGCTTAATCAACCTGCGTTATAGTGAACTGGGCCCTATTAAAAATGGTCTCCTTATCCTAATGGAAAAGCCATTAGGACAGTTGTTTCTACTGTTCTTCTGTTTCTACTTTAAGGGAGCACAAGAAAATCTCCAGCAAGTATATCCAGAATAGGTAAAATAATATACTGTAATTTACCTCTTGTAAGACCAGCATGCAGCTGAGAATGCTGGGTAATGTAGTCTGCACAACCCCAAACTGATCTTCAGAGAATGAGGCTTGAACAAGGTAAGAGAGCCCTGTAATGGAAGGAAATCAAAGAAAATAAATTAATATGCGGGATGGAAATTGAATTCAAATCAAATGTAAGTATTCACAGTTTCTTCCTACCTTCCAAAGCCCAGATGTGGGCCTGACTGTCAGCAAAGAGAGCCTGACTCGAGGCTTCTGGGAGCTGCAACACACAATGTTAGCTAGCAGGATTTTTTTCCCTTTAAATTAACAGATGCAGACTCACAATGCTAAATTAGGAAGTTGTTAGTGGGGCACACTTAGTGTGACTACACTACAGCACTACAGCATGCAAGTGTGGTTAAAAGAAATATACATAAACCTCAGAAAGTAGACTAACCACATTAGTTTCTACACAGAGGAAGCAGGGAAATGCAAGTAGTGAGATTTTTCTCTGATAATCTCACTGTGTGATCAGAAAAAGGAAATCTCTAAGCATATACTCCAAGCACTAAACTGATTGTCACATGACCCCTTAATTCAAGCTCTAAAGGTAATTAGTATGCTCGCTGGAAGAGCAAGATGGATAGAAAAGAGATGCATTAGTAATGCCTCCACCATTAGGTCCAGAACCGGGAGATAAATTAGTAATGGCTACTACACGAGAACGCTAGATTTGTTAAAAAAAGACAAAAATCTACCAAGCCAGATAAGAGCATGCCAGAGCCCCCCAGTGTGGAGAAGTTTAAGGGAGACAGCATGCACATGCCACACGTTCTTACCTTGTTAAACAAATACACTATCAGCACTCGCTTTGCCAAGAAATTTTTAACCTAAATGAGACAATTAAATGTAGAAGTGTTTTGGTGATAAAGTTTAAAAAGAGAAAAAAAAAAAAAGACAGACTAACACAAATACTAGCTTTTCACACTTAACCCTGGGGCGAGACCCTGACTTAAAGTAAAAGCACACTTCTAACAATAACCATAAACAGGCTCCCGATTTGGCACATTTCCCAGAACCTTACATCTGAATTTGTGATATCCCTGTTAATTTTCACATCTGTCCACCCCTGACTGTAGGTTTTTGGAAAACTAGAAAAGCTGGATGAAGTAGACCACAGCACTTGACTCCTGTTATATTATTCCTGAATTAATAAGTGTGAAAAGCCTTACGTCAGAAGCACAGTGCAGGACCAAAAACACATTATCATTTGGCTTTGAGACAAGGTTTTAGTACCTGTTCTCTTCTGTTCTGGAGGAACTGAGCCAGAAAACTTGGTTTGGAGGGTTCCTGCTTGTCACTGGGAACTGAAGCTGGTGATGGCGGGGGACTGCCATTAACCTGGGAATCTGTATCAACAGAAGCTTAAAGCTTATAATGTACCCAAAAATGGATCAACCTATCAGACCAACCAAAGTAAAAAAGTATCACTTCATTGCCCCCAAATATGCCACCATTAAAAAAAAAAAAAAAAAAAAAAAAAAAAAAAGGGGGGGGGGGGGGGAACTGTACCAGTCAACACATTCTCTCTTTTGTCTAACATTGCATTTTATTGCAGTTGTACGATCTGAATGACCTGACGGCTCCCATTATTCCCTACTCACCTGTGGATGTGGACCAGAGTTTGGGCACTCGCCTCATGATGTGGGGGCTCTGCACTGTGCCGTACCAAGGTGAGCCTTGCTCCACAGGAGCAGCAAGACGCCGCAGTGCAGGAGACATAAAGGGGCTGTCCAGATCAGGGGTGAATGGGGCTGTTAGAGGGCTCTGCTGGCCTCCAGCAATGGACCGAGCGAAGACTGAAGCTGGAGTTTTCATAAAAGCGGTAGGCCTTGGACTCATGAAATCTTCTGTACCTGAGGTTAGGATTACAAAAAAATTAAAATATACATACATGCCATAAACACACTCACACTATGTTAATATACTGTTATACAGTTGGCTGACATGGACAGCCACTTCTGTGATACTAAAGTACCTGATGTTTCAGAAGAGGTCTTCCTTTCACTCCCACTTGACAGTGATTTGGCCCTGCCATTGGTTGCTACAGTGTCATGATAGGCTACAAGTCTCTGGGTAAGATTAGCCAGCAGAGAGAGGCACTCTTTACTGATAGCATTCCAGTTATGAGGATGTCCACCTGGGAATAAATAAAAAAGAAATACATTCTGAGCTAGATAAAAGCACAATCTGAATATCTGACATGTGTCAAGATTAATTCTTACAAAAGAACTGTGGCTCCTGCCTTGCATGTTTGATGTTTGTGATTGATTTAACTTGAGGTTTGACGTGAGGTCAGAAGGAGCTTGACAGTTGACTACCAAAATCTACATATTATATGCCTGATGTCACAATCAGAAGAATGGGCTATACAGCAATAGAAATAATAAAAACTTCTTTTGTGCAAAGAAACTATGATCAGACCTGGTTGACTCAGACTGAAGACTTCACAGCGTCGTAATGGAGAATGCTGAGACAACAGAGCCAAGTCCTGCAAAGCTAGGAACTGAAATTTGGGAAAAGAGAGCACCAGAATTTGGTGATCAGTGGGGTTTAACCTAAAATGGATATGCTTGCAAGAATATAAATGTGTTTTGTACCTACTTTTAATAGCATTGGCTGCTTTTCAGTCAGTACTTTAGGAAGGCAATGGTCTGCATCCTCAGTAAAAGATGACTGCACAGGAAAACTGTACCCCTACAGAAGAAATGTATTATGTTTAATTTCATTTTATTATTTATTTATTATCTTTCATTAGAAACTGTAGTCAAGCTGCTTTTCAGTCCTTAGAAACCCATTGCCTTGACACTGCTGCCCCCTAGTGTTTCCAAGTTATTAAAAATATAAATAGAAGTTGTGTAGTCTTGATTATGGATGTTATTGTGGTTACCATGTACTGTTTTCCACTGACCAAAATCATTTTGAAATTGTCAGCAGAACCTCTGTATGAAAGAAGGATATATAACATGACACACACACACACACACACACCTAAATTGACAACTTAAAAAAAAGAAAAGAAAAAAAAAAAAAAACAGTTTGTAAATAAATGGCAATTTTGAAATAGGTCAATAGTTCCTAGAGGAACTGGACTCAAGATAGGATTTATTTTATTTAGGAAATGTAATTATCACAGTATTAAAACAGGAAGAAACAACCTTCCCTCGATGACTTGTTAATGATACTTAATATACTGAACAGCACAATTGGTTTTAAAATATTTAGAGATCTAAATTTTGCCTTTAACTGATACATACCTCAGTGAGAAAAATCCTAAAGAGTAGCAGCATGATGTACCAAGTGAAGAGGAGAAAGGTGGCACTGATCCAGAGGTGGTAGAGGAGGGAGAGGTCCAGCAATCCAGCTATGCTGTCAAGAGGGTGGGCAGAGCTGGAAGGGTAGATCACACATAACTATGATAATGCAGTGTTTTGCACGAGGCGAGCTACTGATCAGGCAAAAAGCATTGCTAAGTATTTTCAATAAATCATATACTAACCTGCCCAAGTGAAGATTCAGTGTTTTACAGATCCATGTTCTTGGAATGTACCCTGTTGATATTAAATTTAAATAATGAACACTTCCAATATGCTGTGCAGAGAAAGCCAAAATCCAGACAATCTACATCTATGTATCTATTGTTGTGGGATTTCTCTTTAGTGTATTGTCCTGTAATGTATTGTCTTGCTTTCATGTTACTTAGTTTAGTATGTCTGGTTGACACCTCATTCACGCTGGGAAACAGGCGGTGAGAAACTGGTGAATGTCTCCCAGGATGCGGAAGCTCACACAGGAAGGCTTGACCCCAGAGTGGGGGAGATTCACACAGGTGATAGAGAGTCTGTCTGTTTAGAGCCAAGGTGTGAACTGCAACTGTAAAAGCCTTTTGTTCTGTGACTGTGTATAAAAAGGACCTGAACTGTTCATTGTCAGAGACGACTTTCAGTGCCCCCTGACTGACGTCCCTCCTTATGCATGAGATAGCTGAAATAAAGGTGTTGTTACAACTCATCGTGTCTGCAGGCTTTGGTAATTAAAATTTCCACAACACTATCTATAGTGGGGTGTGCGTAATTATTCAGCCCCCTGAGTCAATACTTTGTAGAACCACCTTTTGCTGCAATTACAGCTGCCAGTCTTTTAGGGTTTGTCTCTACCAGCTTTGCACAGCTAGAGACTGAAATTCTTGCCCATTCTTCTTTGCAAAACAGCTCCAGCTCAGTCAGATTAGATGGACAGCGTTTGTGAACAGCAGTTTTCAGATCTTGCCACAGAGTCTCGATTGGATTTAGACACCAGACAGGTCAGGGATAAAGTTATTGAGAAATTTAAAGCAGGTTTAGGCTACAAAAAGATTTCCCAAGCCTTGAACATCCCACAGAGCACTGTTCAAGCGATCATTCAGAGAAATGGAAGGAATATGGCACAACTGTAAACCTACCAAGACAAGGACACCTAAACTCACAGGCCGAACAAGGAGAGCGCTGATCAGAAATGCAGCCAAGAGGCCCATGGCGACTCTGGACGAGCTGCAGAGATCTACAGCTCAGGTGGGGGAATCTGTCCATAGGACAACTATTAGTGGTGCACTGCACAAAGTTGGCCTTTATGGAAGAGTGGCAAGAAGAAAGCCATTATTAACAGAAAATCATAAGAAGTCCTGTGTGCAGTTTGCCACAAGCCATGTGGGGGACACAGCAAACATGTGGAAGAAGGTGCTCTGGTCAGATGAGACCAAAATGGAACTTTTTGGCCAAAATGCAAAACGCTATGTGTGGCGGAAAACTAACACTGCACATCACTCTGAACACACCATCCCCACTGTCAAATATGGTGGTGGCAGCATCAGGCTCTGGGGGTGCTTCTCTTCAGCAGGGACAAGGTAGCTGGTCAGAGTTGATGGGAAGATGGATACAGGGCAATCTTGGAAGGAAACCTCTTGGAGTCTGCAAAAGACTTGAGATTGGGGCGGAGGTTCACCTTCCAGCAGGACAACGACCCTAAACATAAAGCCAGGGCAACAATGGAATGGTTTAAAACAAAACATATCCATGTGTTAGACTGGCCCAGTCAAAGTCCAGATCTAAATCCAATCGAGAATCTGTGGCAAGATCTGAAAACTGCTGTTCACAAACACTGTCCATCTAATCTGACGGAGCTGGAGCTGTTTTGCAAAGAAGAATGGGCAAGAATTTCAGTCGCTAGCTGTGCAAACCTGGTAGAGACAAACCCTAAAAGACTGGCAGCTGTAATTGCAGCAAAAGGTGGTTCTACAAAGTATTGACTCAGGGGGCTGAATAATTACACACACACCACTTTGCAGTTATTTATTTGTAAAAAAATGTTTGGAATCATGTATGATTTTCGTTCCACTTCTCACGTGTACACCACTTTGTGTTGGTCTTTCAAGTGGAATTCCAGTAAAATTGATTCATGTTTGTGGCTGTAATGTGACAAAATGTGGAAAAGTTCAAGGGGGCCGAATACTTTTGCAAGCCACTGTATATAGAGATAGAGAGGGTGAAGCTTCATTAATGGTATTTTAATTAATAAGGAAGTTACTTACCCAAAAAGTAATAAACAACGATGAAGTTCCTGACAGAGTAAAGTGCCTGAGTGGCACTGCACCTAACCACCAAAGGAAGAGATCCCTTGAAGCGAAGGTATTTGTATTGCTGGGGAAATAATATGTGAACATGAACAACAAATATTAACTCACACTAGACAGCTGCAACTTTTAAAAAAATTTTTTTTTTTTTTTTTTTTGGGGGGGAGATTTTATGGTAAATGGACTGATTCTCGTATAGCGCTTTTCTACTCTCCAGGAGTACTCAAAGCGCTCTATACAACATGCCACATTCACCCAGTCACACCCATTCTCACAAGCACTGACCCCAAACTGAGTGCTATCTAACCACATTCACAAACATTCATACTCCGATGGATGCATCGGAGAGCAACTTGGGGTTAGTATCTTGCCCAAGGATACTTGGCATACAGACTGGAGGAGCCAGGGATCGAACCTCCAACGTTCGGATCAGTAGGTGACCAGCTCTACCTCCTGAGCTACAGCCACCTCATTTACTTGTTTTGTCTCAGAAAAATATGTTGGAGCTATTCGCAGTCAGGATACTAATTTTGATTCACTGTCACATGTGAGGCAGAATCACAGATAAACAAAGAACATTTTAAAGTCCACTGTTTACCTGAACAGTATGGAAGGAGACATAGTTCATGTTGTGGATCACACCCAGCAGACTGTGAGAGAATCCAACAAAAGCTCCACCCAGCAGAAGGATGAGATGATATTCATTCAGACACATCTGATGTGTCTGCGCACACGGGTGGCCAAGAGTTTCGTATCTAAATCCAATGGTAACGGCAGAACACCAAGCCACAATCATTCCCATGATACAGTGGACCAGGGAGTTGACAAGCTGTCGAGGGTGGAGAAGCTGACCAAAGAGCGCGATTTTCGAGCATGCAATAGTTGGAATGACTGAAAGAAAAAACAGTAACAACAAAGAAGTTACATAATAGACAATTTTTTAGTGGAGTACCCATTATATTATCTTATCATTTAAAACCTGAGTAAAGCTTATTAAAGTAATAGCTGGCCCCATGGATGTGTTGAACCAGTACTAAACAATCAGGTATTTTAGTTGTCCTGAAAAGAAAGTAAAACTTAACTCATTTTACTTTCATTTTGTTTTATTATACAATTTAAAGAAAAACATAACACTAATCTTTTTATCCAAGGGAGAAGGAATGTGTGTTTTTCATGTTGTGGTGTCATTCAACAAACTATTCCCTATTTAACAGACAACATTAGTCCACAATCAAATTACTTAATTCTGTTAAACTAATGATAGCATTTTATTTATTATAAGCTCTACCATAACACTGAACTGGTGACATTAATTCCAGCTTCACTAATGAAAATTTACATATGATCTATCCACGTAACATGTTAGTAGTAAAGAAAATCTTTAGGGAAGTTTTGCAGTGCTCTGTGACTCACCTGTGTAATACTCAAAGTTCAAGAAACCAACCATGATGATCACTCCACACAGCAGGATGAAAGAGAAGATGGCAGTTGCACTTGTTAGCATGGAGAAGCATTCTGGAATTTAAAAAAAAAAGTGTAAGGCAAGCTTCATACACAGCTCTGAGTAATCTTAAAATGCAGCGTGGTGACTCACCTGATATGGTCTGGATGGGGTGGAGAACACTGAACTTGCTGAGGAACACAAAAATTGCTGTGCTGGGTGGCAACAACAGTACAGCCCAAGCAATACTGGCTGCAGCTCTCCAACAAATTACCTGAACAGAGCAGTCATTATTACATTATAGACATTATATAGTCCATCCTTGTCCATAGTCTTATTACGTCTCATATTGATTACTGCAATTCCCTCTTATTTGGTCTCCCTAAAAGGTCCCTTCATCAACTCCAACTTCTTCAAAATTCTGCAGCTCGGGTCATAACTCGTATTCCGTCAAGAGCTCATATTACCCCAGTTCTTCAGCAGCTTCACTGGTTGGCCATAGAAGCCAGGATAAACTTTAAAATCTTACTTCTCACATACAAGTGTATCCATAAATCTGCTCCTTCCTATTTGTGTGACCCGCTTCACATCACCACTTTCCCGCCCTCTCAGATCCTCATCTGCTATTCATCTTACTGTTCCGCCCGCATGTCTTATGGGGAACAGAGCCTTTAGTGGTGGCTTTGTTCCTTGGCTCTGGGACTCTCTTCCTCCAACCATAAGAAATATAGACTCTCTTCCCGCATTTAAGTCACAGCTCAAAACACATCTGTTCAAACTGGCTTATTCGCTTTAGTGCTGATTTTATCTGTTGTCAAGTTCTGTTTTGCAATTTTTACTTATTTTATGCATTTTATGACTATTACTCCTTTTAATAATTTTTCTCTTTTGTAAGGTGACCTTGGGTTTCTGAAAGGTGGCCTCAAATAAAATGTATTATTATTATTATTATTATTATCATCATCATCATCATCATCATCATCATCATCATCATCATCATCATTATTGATCACCAAGTATTGGGAAAGAATAACCACTTGATTCAACGCTATAAAAAAAAGAAAAAAAAGAAATTTGAATCCATATGAAAAGGTCTGTTTTTCCTTTTTTTAAATTGTCTTACTTAAATTTCACATTCATGTACAGAACGTGTTCTGTGCTAATCAGGTTGTAAAGGAAATCTCCAGAGAGCATGTAATTTAAAACAATATCTTCTGGGGTGTAAAATTCTGAAACCAAGATGCAAACATTCCCAATATTGCATTGCAATTCAATTTTCTCAAAGAGTGATACCCATGTGGAACTGTTAATGCCTCGTTAAAGGTGTTATGTTCAAAATTTAGTTTTTTGTCTTGCTAATAATGCAATGAAGTGGCTTCTGTTGAATATAGGTAGCTGGTTTGTTTTTGTTTGTTTGTTTGTTTGTTTTTCCCTTTAGGCTTGTTTTATAGGAAAAGGTAGGTATGAACTTAAAAGTGGTTTTGAATGACTGTTACATTAGGGGTAAAAGTGATTACTGGTAACTTCCAAAAAAAAGGTTACTCATATTTAATAATGGATTGCATTTATATAGCGCTTTTCAATCAGAATCAGAATACTTTACTGATCCCTAGGGGAAATTATTTTTCATTACAGTGCTCCATTATAAACAAGGCATCCAAAGCGCTTTAAACTGTAGATGACTTATTGTCCAATAATCTGTCAGACATATCTTGCATGAAAGACATCAAATCAGTTTGAATAGGAAACAATATTCCTACCACAAGATAGAAGCTGAAATCATTTTTAGGAAAAGTCACTTTATATATTCTTTATTTTCCCCAGCTAAAAAAATAAAATAAAATAAAATAAAATTACTGACATTAAACTTTTCCTTTTCAAGCCAGATCCGGTCAAGAGGGGGACGGATAAATGCAACAAAAGTAACATAACAGCTCTATAAATATATTTAGGTGGCAAAAAAAAATGGATTGATTATAATCTAGAACACATTGTAGGTACAATAAGTCAGAGTCATTAGGATACATGAAAAACAGGTCATTTCTCTATCATATATATAACGACTTCATAAATCCTATTGAGTACAGCCTATTTTCCAATAAAAACAAAATATCAGACATTACAATAAATAAATAAATTTAAAAGAAAAAAGAAAGAGAAACATGAGTCCATTTTTGGCACGACATCTTCACTTCATTCAATGTAACAAATTTAAAATAAGTGAAAACATTTCAATTCAACATCAGCAATTCTTTTTCTGTCATTGTTTGGTAGAAACTACGGAGGCCTATATACTTTCAGTGTGAGCCCGCAGATGCCTATCGTTAATGTTTACAACATGCGTGAATCAAATATTTTCATATTTCAGTCAAATAATACAAATAATCACGAAGTTAATTTTCCTTATTGTTTTTGCTACCAGAAAACACGCTATACTCAAGTTGCTATTTAACGATCGGATTTAACGTGTGAAACTTACATATCTGTATAGTTGTTACTAACTTCATATTTGTAAAGACACTTTTTCCCCTTTTACTTTGCTCGCGTTTCTTTCTTTTATTTGAATAGCCTCCATTCGCACCTCGGTTTCTCAACTTTCTGTAAACACTTTTAAAGATAATTGTAAATAAATAAAATCTGAAGACGTTCATTAGCTGCATTCAAAGAAGCTAGCATAAACAGATCTAAGTTTAGCAAGCTAGGAGACACGAAAAATCACTTTCTAAATAGCCATCTGGTGTCAGAAGAAAAACACTCACCTTGCGGATAAACCAGCAACTCTGCTCTGCAGAAAACATGTTGTTTAGATAAATGTATGCCTCTCTTTGAGAAGAAAACGACAATCAAAACTATTTACACCTCAGTTTCCCATATCGCGCCACATGCATTCAAAGGACCTCTGAAGGACCCCGATTAAAAGCTGTCCATCTTCCTGCCTGCTGTCAGCGTTTCATATTCATTCAGTATATGGATTTAACGTTGGGTCTTGAACTAAATATTGTACATATAAATTCTCACTGACTGGCACACGTACACTACGTTAAATTTCATCATTACATTAAGCTCAGCTTACAAATGTTTTCCTGAAAGGTCGACTTTCACCGATCCTAAAAATCAGGTTACGTTTAAATTATGCAAATGCTATTAAAACAACATTGTCACAAGATGGAATTACACAAGAACATAAATCAGCTTTAAAATTGTGTCTCATTTTACTCTCAGTCATTATGTAACATTAGTCCAGTAATTAGTTGCCATCTCAAGTGCAGAGTCAGTAGCTGTCAGTGAAGTCAGTTCTGTATTCCTTTAGCTTCATCATGCACGAAAGCTTTCTTTCCGTGACTATAGCCGTTTCCGTAAGATGGGAAACTGTGTTTATCCAAAACAGTATTTTTGTCACTGTCCCGTGAAAATGGCTTTATCTCAAAAGCATTGGCTGGAAGCTTTTGGGCGGAACTGATGGACATGTCGGTTTGAACTGCTTTATGTACGGGTGGCTTCAGTCCAGGTTTCTGTATTATTGCAGGGAGGGCAAGCTGTTCCCTCTGGGACTTCTTGTCTTCCCACAACTTAAGCAGACGACGCTGGTTATTTGTCATATCCTTGAGATTTTGCTGTAATGACTGTACTTGATCCTCTAAAAGTGTTTTAGAGGTGACTGTATTTGCCAACTCTGAGGTCAAGCCATCAATGGTCAGACTCAGTTTTCCAGCCTTTTCCACCAGGGAGTTGCACTCACGTTCTTTTTCATGCAAGTCATTGATTATGTCCTTGGTGGTCTTTCCATTGAACTTAGGGCTGCACTCAAGTCCAATTTCAGTACGAAGAGCCTTCACCTGTTTCCTCAGCTCCCTGTTGTCCAGAGCCAGAGTCTTCAGTTTCTGTTTCATAGCCTCTGTTGAACGCATCCTTGACTCATACTGCCTGAGCTTCTCTCTGAGAACGCTTTCTTTGTGCATGGCATCGTCCCTTTCTTTCCTGCATTTCTCCAAAAGTTTCAGCATCTCAAATTTGGACACTTTTTCACCTTTGCCATTTGAAGTGGCCATCCTATGGAAAGGTCTTCAAGTCAAAATATATATCTATATATGTCTATAGCTATAAAAAATAACTAAAAGGCATTCCCCAAAAATGAGAACAAATAGCAAATCAAGTCCTCCTGTGTTGTGCTGATAAATCTACAAGTATGTGCAGCTGTCTAGACTTCTGAGACTGAAGCAGGTGACATTCCTCCAATAGGGTTACCTGTTTGACAGGCAGCTCCTGTGTAACTCAAAGCTGGGGCTAGAATGACCATTAATTAGGACGCCACCATCCCTTTGACAAAGGTTCAAGTGACACTTTTTTTCTGTTTTGTTAATTAATCCAAAAAAAAGTAGCTCTACTTAATTAGTGGAAATATTAAGCATAGTCTTTACGTAGGTTCACTGAATGTAAAGTGCTGACCACACACCGTGTGCCTGCATGTGGTCAGCTTTGGATATATACTGTGAGATTTTCCACTGCGGGTGATCTGCGAATCCAAACGGTGATACGATAGATTCTATCGGTTTGCTCGACCACGTGACAGTTTAGATGGATGAGCTGGAAAACGGTAGCAGCAGCTCACTTTTAAAGTTAATCTCTTTGAAATGTTCATCTTATACCTATTAGTTACAATCTCTTCTTTAAATATTTAAAATTTCCAATTGTTGACATGTATTGGAAAACAAAGTAGTTAGAAACCCAAAGAAATGAGTCACGTTGCACATGGACGTGAAAGCCGGGGTGACTCAAGGCTGCCTAAAATGAAGAATCACATGAAGTATTTTAAGCATTCATCCAATGCAACCACCCAGAGTTCAGAGTATGACTGTTAGATAGAAAGCACTTAGACATACAAAAAAGTGCTTGTATGAATGTGTGAATTAGATATGTTGCATAAAGTGCTTTGAGTGCTCAAGTTGAGTAGAAAAGCACTATATAAGATTTAGTATTTAATTAATATTAACTTTTGACCTATGACACCTGGGATGGATATCAATTTTCTGCAGGCATGACAAGAAACAATTAGGCAACTACTTATGTTATATAATATAAGGAAACCTGTCTCAGTTTGTGTTAAAGATCTGCAATGAACTAGAAACAATGGCATTCAAATACAGCATTTCCCACAATAACCATGTTTTATTTTTCTCCATGAATCAATAAATTCCACACTTCCGATCAAAAACATTACCAAATTAATTCCAGAAACACTTACATGACCATTTAAAAATTTAGCACAGGTCTTTGGCATTAGTTGGGTGGACTTGTAGAAACTTAAGAGTAACGTACAACAGCTCCAAGTGTAATAACGCTAGTCGTTGGTTAACACACCATATCTATAATTGTTTACACAGAAAATTCTGTTTACAAATGATTCATTTCCCATTATAGGAATATAAAAATACATGCCATCGATGCTGTCACCAGTTATGAAATGTGTTGTTATAGAAATATTTAAAAATGTAACTTAAGTATAAAGGTCATACTAAAATATACCTTTTTTGTCGTTTTAAACCATACTCCATTTATATGCATAAAGTTTAGAATCCAGCACCCGTAAAAAGAAAACAAAACCCACACGCTTGCTATTATTGTGCATTTTCAGATGTCACACAGCTGATCCAAACACGCACTCAGGATACAGGGGTTAAGGTGTTAAGACCGGATGTACGAGTTCAGGTGAAATTCAGACGTTGCATGACTTCATCAGCACAGCAACTTGATTCTCTCTAATAAGGCAACACGAGAGCCTGCAATTTCAAAGAAAAAAAGAAAAAGACAAAAAGGGGATAACACTTGCCTTGGCACGACAAAATCATGTACAGGAAGTCCTGTGTCAGATTTAGTAGGTCAAAATGACACACATGTGAGCCAAAGCTCCGAAAATGGGTCAATAATGTATTAAAGTCCTCCTTTGTGACACTACTGAGTGTAAATATGCAAACAACAAATGAAATAAACACAATGTAGATACATATTATAAATACATATCAGATTTTCAGTGTATATGTAAAAGCTTAAAAAGCTTCTGTGTCACTATTGGTACCTCGAGACAATGCAAGTCTTTCATGTCGTCGAATTTGTTGGCTTTACCGTCTTGTTCCCTGGCATAGTAAAAAAGTAGGTCTGCAAAAGAAAACCCAAATGAGTAAAAAAAAAGTGTCAAAGAACTTGTGCAAAGGAGTACTGGCAGGGCAAAGACATGTTATGAGAAACTGGTAAGCACGAAATCCAAACTGTGAGTAGGTGTGAAGCAAATGTTCAGGGGTAGAGAAAAGAATACAGGATTTCTGGAAGCCATTCATCTTGTTAAGCGTTCAGACATGGCTTAGTTTGAAGACTAATTACTTCAATGTGGTGGGACATATGATATCCCTGAGGACCGGACAGTATTCATGATAGGAAGTTTACTAGCAGCCCTTTCTCACACCATGTAGTAATGTAGTCATAGTTTCCGCTGAAACACATCTCCCCAGAGGGATTCAACTTGACACTATAAAGTATATTTGTTTCCCAAAAACCCACAGAGGAGTCAAATGCCAAAATATCAGTGTAAGTGATCGGATCTGTGAATGGCGAATGGAGAGGTGGGTTCAAAACTAGGCCATGCTGACATCAAAGAGGATAAATTAGAAAGAGTCAATAATTGTTATCTAAATCCAGATGGATAAGCGTTATGAAATAGATGGATTAGCACAAATACTATTTTGTCATTAAATATCAAAAGTAGCCACATTTACCTTACAACCAACAGCCAGCAGGATGTTGAGCAACACAATCACAGACAGGAATGCTATCATAACTCTGGGGTGGTCATCTCTGACTGCAGGCCAGAAAGTCAAAACCAGTACTGAGCCAGAGAGGCAGAGTGCCACCACAATGGTGCACCAACTCAGCCAGTTAAAGGGGAGAATCCACAGAACCTTGATTTAGAAAAATAAAGTTAAAAAACTAGAAACCAGCAAATCATGTAATTAAATATGCATCTGCTTTTAGGGGGTTATATAAATGCCTAAAATTTAGTATAGTGCTTCATTTGTTACTACTACTTTAAAATGAATAAACAAAACACAAGACAAAACAAAAAAACAAAATTTCTTACCACTGCAGGTATATATATTGAAAGAGAATAGCCGTACACACAGACAATCTCCATAAAGGCATATGACACCAAGTTCACCATTTTATTGTTTCTCCATAGCAGAAAACCCCAGACGGCAAGAGGCACTAACCAAGCATAGCTGAAGATTATTGTTGCAGCAATGGTTACTGGAAAACATAAAGAATCAAAACTCAGTGTGAAATGGCTGTTTCCCTCCCATATTTAATGTAAACGTGTATGAGAGTAGGGCTGTTCGATATAACGATATATATCGGGTGACGATATAAAAAAAACGTCTATCGTTTCATTTTACGCTATCGTTTGTTTCGTGGTGTCGCAAAATAAACTGTTTACGGCAATTTTTTTTCATCGCTTTGATCATTGATGGTTTTGATGGTCACTATAGTGGCTAAATTAATTTCTTAAAGTTCTCTCTTTCTCTCATATTTAATATAACCACACTACTGGCCTGTTTGTATGCGTTGTCGTTAGCAACAACGATGATAAAACCATCGCTTGTCCGCTCTTTTATTTTCCACATAAACCTTTCACAATAAAGCTCAAGATCCTGTTGAGACTTTTTAAAATAAACTGAATCACGTGAAAGAGTATGCAGAGTGTTTACGGATGAGAAGCAAAAAAGAGGAGTCAGGCGCTAAAAAAATAAACCACAGACTCAAACGTTAGAAGACGCCGTGTAATAAATACTCACAAATAAAACGGCGGCCGTTACAACTTATGTCTAAAAATGTATCGTTTCATGCATCGGTTAAAACACTCGACTCCAGGTAAAGGACGCCCAGCTGGAAACACTTCACGCAAGTCGAGCTGCCCGAGATTCACAGAATTTTCAGAAAATGTAAAATTTTTGTGATTTATATCGGGACGATAAATGTCTCATATCGGGATATGAGATTTTGGTCATATTGAAAAGCCCTATATGAGAGTGAAGAGGAGCAAACCTTTTCGAAACTCTGGGGTATATTTGTAGTCCCGATCGCCTTGGTGGGCCAAAAAGTTGGATATGTTTCCACTTATGGCGGTGGCAAACACAAGAGTGGTGCAAATCCAGAACGGTCCTAAAAGCAGTTGTTACACACATGTAAGTTGTTTCCTTATTGGGGGTTTCCATGAAAATAGTATTTACCAATAGAATACAACATCAAAGAACAATACACCTAGTGTCATACAAAAAAAAATCTGATTGAGACATATCTGTTAAAACTATGAAGAGCTAACCATAGAGATCAGGATTTCTACGGAGGTAGACATTAATAAAGTTCTTTCTGGGCCATGGCATCATTGATCCAATTATCCTTTCCTTTACCTGAAAGAAATATTAGAAACCACTAAATATGGAATCTGATGAGACCTAGCTAAAATGGTGCCAAAAAGTCAGTGGATACATTAGAAAAAAAAAACTTACATGATGGGTCTCGATGTCAAAGAACCTTTGGTAGTACTCAAAAGACCAAAAAGAGGGACTTTTCTTTTGCCCTGAGAGAAGCTTAAATTAAAGGATTTGGTGGAAAAATTTAATTAAATCTTAAAAGTTAATAAAATATATTAAATTCAAAGGCTTGTCCTAACCTCTGCCTGGTCATCATTGGCAAGTGGATCCTCAGTATCAGCTTCAGTGGAGAAACCAGTCGCAGTGCTTTGCTTAGGCTTCACATCTTCATCATCGATGCTGATGGTAGTTGCATCTCTGTTGGCTTCCAACAGATCGCCAGCTTCGTCAAATTCTAGTTAGTTGACATGGATTAATGCAAAATGTCAACGATCGCTTCTTGTGAGTTTAAAGTTTTCACAAAAATAAACAACTACATTTCCATAACACAGTGGAAGATTGACACTCACCCTGAAATTGAAACGGATCATGTTTCGACGCCATTTACAAAGATTCGAAGAGCGAAGTCCGTCTCAAACGCACAGGAAAGTAATTGTCACACAAGGGCAACAACTTAACCTCAGGAAGATATGGAGAATGATTAAGACTTCGCACACTATAACCAATAAAGGAAAAAGACGTTATGAGTTAGCTGAGTTAGCTACCAAGTTCTTACTTAGCAGATCATCAACTTTGACAACTATGTAAAATCAGATTAAGACAGAAAAACAACCAGTAAAAGTATCAGTCTTTTTAAAATATGTTTTAGTTATCATCTTTGGAAAATCAATTACCAAATTATCCTTCCAAACCCATAAAAATCACTTAATTTCTGTCGTATACGTTGGCACTTCCGGGAGCAGGCTAGATCAAGGATGTAAACAGGACTTCTTCCTAAACATTTTCAAAATAAGGGTTTGGATTTTTGTTAATTTAAACTACTACTTGGTGAGATCCTGAGAGGTTCATTATAAAGTATGTACACGTTTTCTCATATTACATTCTTGTTACTTATAATGCGCAATTTGGTAAGAAGTTCCTAATAAAACAAGCATTCGTTATTAACCATATTTTACTTTGAAGTGAGCAGGCACAGCTGCCAGTAACTTGCTTGCACTGTAGGAACCGCGGCTACCGTAGGAAACCCGGAATATTTGTCATATTACATACAAGTAGTAAAGCAAATGCCGTAAAATGTGAAATATTTGGAGCAAAAACGTAGTAAAAGAGTTTAACTGCAGGGTTTGGGTGTCCTTTTATACTAATTTTAGCCAAGGACATGATACTATTTAATAGCTAGCTTGTGAGCTACTTCGAGTTTTTGCTGACTTAACGTGCAGCCCTTAATAGTGCGACCTTACTATGGACAATAGCACCATTTATGTCCGAGAAAGAGGAAGTCTTCGTCGTGTCAGTGACATAGTCCTGGCACAGCCAAAGCCAGCGTTATCGTGCAGAAGGACAAATCCGTTTGTGCCCAGAAAAGAGCATTTTATATTCACCTACAATGAAGAGGGAAGTCTGCGATATACCACAAAATCTCTCTTTGACATCACTTTGTTGTTTGTAGTTGACAATATTCATCATGTAGACTCTCTGATTGGCTTCCCTGAGCAAATAGGTGATAAACTTTTTGTAGCAGCTGAGGAAAATCGTGTATTCTTAAACCCAGAAATTTCTTCAAAAGCCCTGCAGTTATTCAGTGATGCATATGGAAGCATGGTACTTGAATCACTGTGTTTACGAAACAGGTGAGTCGAGCTGCCACCAAAAAACTGCGAGGTTCCTTTTCTTCTTTACCACGGACAGCTAGCATTTGTTGTTCCTCTTTTATTTCTGCAGGTTTCCACTTCTTCACGAGCGAATGGATGAAATAAAAACATTTCATAATTTGAAGTCTCTGGATTTGTTTGGCTGCAAACTGGGTGACAATCATGAGCTTTTTCAACATCTAACATCTACCTCACTGGCAAGGTATTGCATTCCTAAAGAAATTACATGAAAGATTTAATAAAAGCTGTTGCTAACATTTTTTTTCCCACTTTAGGAGCCTGATTCAACTTTTCATTGGTAGTAACAGCCTGTCAGATGCTGGCCTCCAACGACTGACCGCACCTATCCGTATGATGCACAAGGGACTGGACTGTCTTCAGCTTCTGGATATTTCCTGTTGGTTGCCAAACTATTAGTTGATTTCATGGTGATGGCACAAATACCATCCCTTCCAGATTTGAAGTATTCAAAACTCACATCATTATAAAATTGTTGATCAGCTATAATCTGTCTTTTCCAGACAACAATATCTCAGAGAGGGCTCTCGGATACCTCACATGTCTCCCAAAGCTTGCAAATCTTGATGTATCTGGAACCAGTTTGAAGGTATAACATCAATAGTTGTGTGTAACACTTATCTGTGGCTCATTGTTATACTGACATCTAAATGTAATGTATACCTCTAGCTTGGCATAGGATTGAAGGCAACAATGTTGAACCTGTTAGGACTAATTTATTCTGAGAAACCACTGGCTGCCTTTGATCACTCAAGATGCAAGACAGAAGGTTGGGCTGAGCAGGTAAGTATGTTTAAATGCGGATTTGACATTGATAGAAGAATAGAATAGTGGTCAGATGTTTACATAAACTCATTATGGGTATGATGATGGTAAAATATTTCCCCCCCAAGGTGGAATCACTGTATTGTACACATCTTTAATAACTTTAAAAAACATGTACATGTTTGAATTTATTCTGGAATTTCTGTATTCCACTCATACATACAGCCTCACCAACATTTGGTTAAATGTCCCTTAGCAAGTTGCACCTCAACCAAAACCAATTTTGATTTGTGTTTGGGAACATTGTCCTGTTGGAACACATAGTTGTTTGCAAGCTTTAACCGTCTAGCTGTTGATTTGAGGTGGACTTTTGGAGGTAGTGCTCCTTCATTATTTAAACCACTTTGTGCAGTGTACTAGTACCACTGGCAGCAAACAGACTCAAAGCATAATGCTACCACTGCCATGCTTTAGAGTTGATACAGTGTTCTTAGGTTTGAAAGCCTCACCTTTATTTTTCCAAACATACCTCCTGTCATTGTGGCTAAATAGTTCAATCTTTGTGTGGTCTGAACATAAAAAAATTCTCCAGATGGCATTTGGTTTTGTTCATGTAGGGAGCAGCAAAATTCAGTCCTCCTTCTTTCTTAGTCAGCACCCTCTTGGTCCATAGCCATTTAAAACTTCCTTCAGTGTGGACCGTGATGCTGGTAGTTTCTGGGTTGTTCCTGAATATCTTAACAAATTTAATTTCATCTGGGGGCGACAGTTTGATCAAAGTACCATTGTTTCAACTGATGATCTTGGAATCTGCAGTTCTTTAGAAATGGCTCCAAGAAACCTTGGAAACTTTTGTAAATCCACAATTCTTCTTCTTATATCTTCATTGACTTTCCCATTGTTCTGCTGATGGTCAGGTCAACGAGTGCTATAAAAACATATTCTGTTTTACAGCTCAAATAAATAATTAAAAGCTCAGAATAACCTGAAATTCATGCCATGATGAATGGATTTAAACTTCTGATCACAACTGTTTGTTTTTTTTTGGTTTTTTTAAATAACAAGTGTCAGGAAGTAATGTTTGGCATGTTTTCAGGTTGTAAACCAGTGGGAAATGAATAGCTCACAAATGCCAAAACAGAAAAAAGTTGAAGAATCAAGAACATCAGCACTTCGTTTTTGTAAGTTCATCATATTTACACAGTGATGGCCTATTTTTAAATAAATAATTGGACACTTTTAAAATTTGTTTTTTCTGTAGTTGGCAGGCAGAAGTTTGTCAGAACGGTACTGAATGCAACATCTCTGACTCATAAGAGCACAGAAGAGGATAAGAGTGAGAGACTCCATTTCTACAGACCGGCGAACAATGACGTAAGAGAAAAACAGGTTCCCTCCAGGGCAAATGACTTAGAGAATCCCTGCCATGATCCCAGAAAAAGGAGGCTTCAGTCGGAAACGTGTGACACTTCAAATGAAAGCCCTCCGGGAAAATGTTCGTCCTCACCAACTCTTACTGCAGAGGACATTGACTTGTTGAACAGCTATTAAGGCATGCGTCCAAACTAGCACGCAGGTTGAAGAGCTACTTGAACATGTCAATGAATAGGTTGCCTTTAGACTCAAGGGAAGGAAGATTGTTTCCACTGGTTATAATACAAAAATGTCTTTTGGGATTAAATTGATAAGGTTTGTATATTTTTTAACAATAAAGTATTGTTTTTGCATTCGTCGTCTTCTTTATTATCCATTTTATTGTGCAACAGTAACTTTAAACAGGACAAGGTGGATTATTGTCCTGGGCCTAATCTTGGGGATGTGTTTGGAAGAAATTTTTGCTCATGGGTCCTAGCAAGAACTTTACTTTTCTGGACTTTACACAGTGCAACTCAACTCAAAGGTTCTGGTTTGTTATGGCAGTGGGGGGTGATGACTTCAGGCTTTAAGCAGAGATGATGAGAAGGCTTCACCGGTCTGGGAAACCCACTTCTTTCAAATTAAGCAACCCTAGATTCTTCTTTCATTTTCAAACTTGGAAGTCCATGCGCGACTGGTGCTGATTCAACTTAAATCACTTCGGGCGATTTATATTGATGTTGCACACATTTCTCTAATGCCACAAAAGGTTTTGTCCAACTTTTTTCATGTAACTGCAGAAGTACTGCCCCAGACGTGTAAACAGACTTTGATGTGTCAAGTCTGTGCAGTTCCCCCCTAAAATCAAATTATCACACAGAAAACCTGGAGGCACGGTCGTTTTTCAATGTAGAAAAATGGTACATGTTCCACAGAGAGGGAGCAGCAGATAAATTTGGTCATGATTTTTCCCCTTATATTCACCACGTAATTGTCTCTTGAGATGTCTTCTAGGACATTTTATTGACAGGTCTTTCTATAATGTTTAACATCAGGTAGCTAGAAAATTGCTTTAGGAGGCCAATGGTAAAGTAGTCATACAAGCAAATGTTCAAATAAACTTGGTATCTGGTTTTTTTTCTCCCCTCTGCAGTTGTAAAGCTGTGTGAAGGCGCATTACTTTACACGCGGCCCATCATACAATTTTTAACCCCATAGCAGAGATTGAAGATAAACACTAACACAGGAAGTGTTAGCTACTCTCAGCTTTGCCTCAAAGAGTTTTTATAGAGCTATTTTAAAAAACAGTGAGGTGTAGCAATAAGCGATCAAAAGAAAGTTTTGCATGTCTTGCACTACATAAAAAGGCAATATTGTGCCCACTACAATGTACTGTCAGAGATGCAAATTAGACCACTGCAGTTAAATGTAATCTACTGTGGTATAATAAAAAGTAAAATCTACCTGTGTAGTTGTGTGAAGGCATTGAGCAAGAGTTCTACGACTCCTTTTGCAAACTATTATCTATTGCAATAGGAGTCATACGTTGGTTGGCATCTTAAACTTCAAAAACAAAAAACAGACATTCGATTCACTCTGTATTTAATTTGACTTATGATAAGAAGAGACAACAGTTAAGCAGGAAGGACTTACTGTTTGTACCATCACTATCAATTTATATAAAGAGCAGAGAATTTTGCTGTAAAATTCAATATCGTTAGGTTATCACCCCAGTAGAAACATAAAAGCAAACAGGGTAAAGTCTGCAGTACCACCACAACCTATTTTATCAAAAGTTAACGGTTTGGAAGAAACTTGCATCACTTCAAGTCACAAAGAGTTAATTTAAACATTCAATAAAGTAAGCACACCAATAGAGAGCTAATGCACACCAAAATTGCAATAAACCCCCCAAAACCTAGTTGACTTGTACTGCTGTCACTGTGCTATAATGCCTCAATTATGCCAATATACAGAAAAACTATCACTCCAACTTTAAAAACTACGATTGACAGGAGGCAAAAAGACAAAAATAATAATAATAATAATAATAATAATAATAGGGGTGGAAAAAAAGTTCTGCAAGTAGTGAGACTCTGAAAGTAGTGACTTAAGACTACAATCAGGACAGGTCTTAAGCCAAAGGATAAAAATCAACTTGAGATTATACATAAAAGAGAATAACCCCTCTGTTGTACAGCTTTGGGTTCTAGATGTTAGACTGCCCTAGGTTCACTTTGGAAGGGAGTGGTCCAGCCTCCTCTTCTGATCCATTGGAGGTGATGATCAGCAGGGAGGATGCTGGATATGGAATCAGTTTCTGTTCTTTAATGTATTCACTGTCTCCATAGATGCTTAATTTCTGAAAGAAAGAAAGAAAAAACAAAAAAAAGGAAATTTTTTTTTAAACATCGTTTTGATGATTGATTTTTTTCTGTCAACACAAACCTCATTATTCAAGGAATTCTTTAAAAAACATTTTTGCCAGCCATGATCTCTAAAGCTTACAGCTTCCATCTTGTTTGGTCTATATATAAACCAGAAGTGTCAAAATGACTGTACAGGAAATAACTTCAGCCCAAATGCACACACCAAACCCACCCGCTATTTGTAAGGTGCCCTTTGTCTGGTATTCTGTTCATTCAGTCACTTTTTTGCCCGTGTTAGTCTAGTAAGGTGGCTATTACATTTCTTGAGACCAGTCTTTGATGATACAGAGTGAAACATTTTGAGTACGCGACCAATGCAGACATGCTTGCATGCACTTCTCTAAAACACACAATGATGGTACGCACAGGCAGAATACTGACTGGCTGAAACGTCTGCTTGAAGGGAGCAACAGTGGCATTTGGCACAAAATGGAAGAAGTGTATATACACTGTATGAAAAAGTATGCATAAGAAACTGAATTAAGCAGAAGTGGATATCATATTTTCTTGTTTTTAAACAGTGTTTCTCTTCACTGTAAAGAAGCCATTTGTCTGTTATGATTTCTGTGTTCTCTGCAGCAGGGTCTGTGCTTAAGGACCAACCACTGCACAAACATGAAGAGCCCACCAGCTGTCGTTGGAGACAAAATATTTTGATGCTGCCCCCTGGTGACAGTACACTGCTATAACATGAGGATAAAGGTCCACGTAGCTCCTTGAAGACTCCACAAAGGACTGGCACACATATATAGCATAAAGAAGAGTTGGAAACAAAGAAATAGTCCTTTGGTATCATTCTGTGCTGCCACATTATAATGGGATTTATTACATATGAATGACATGTAGATTTGTGCAATTACTCTGCAGAGGGCTCTGGAAAGGGCATAATTTGAGAATCCATGTTTTAGAAATACTGGTTGGGTGATTTTGGACAAGACTGGCATTTCCAACCTTTGTGCCAAGATATGCTAGTCACCTCGTAGCTGTAGCTTCATAATTACTATGCAGATGGGAAAGTGGAACCAAGTTTCTTATTTAACTTTGCAACAGCACAATAAGCAATTATCCATTTAAAAATAATTTATACGGAGTATAAAAACAGAACTACAGCAACTAAATTCACACATACGCCCAGATTAAGCTTGTGTGCTAAACAAACTGCTGTAAACCACTTAAACAAACAAGAACAGATATCATACCTCAGCAGGTACATACTGATCCACAGCAGTTGCCACAGTGGCACAGCAGATCCAGATCAGGACAAAAACAGACAGGACCAGAGTTGTGGTAAGGATCCACCCCGGTAGCCAAGGATTCCTGAGGAGTAAAGGATAAGTATCAAGGTTATGTAGCTGCACAAAGGCAAGACCCTCAATACCATTAATATCCTGTTCAAGTTAAGTAACAGCACCTCTTGGACAATGTAGACAGAAATGTGCTAACCAACCTTGAGAGAGAGCTGAAAAGATTGTATTCGTCATTATAGGTGTGGTCCCCAGTCATGTCTCTGTCCCTCTCCTGGATTAAAGTGCGTTCGTAGTCCTTAAATACAGGGCTGCTCAGTCCAGGAACTTGAAAACAAGAAACCAAACTCAGAAAGATATTCAGTGATGTCTGCCTTAACCTAACACATTCTTTGAGATCAAAACTACTTTTGTCCTTAACTAATTACTTTATTTTTTAAGAGGATGAATGAAACTCTTACAGCTCTTCTGAGGTTCCTCTTTAACATATTTTTCCAGTTCAAACTGGGAGAAGAACTTGATTTCAGGTACAGCCTGTTAAATATAGGGCAGATTTTTATTTATTTATTTTTCCTAGTCATTTTGCTCCATTACATTTGCACATTACCAGGGTGAAGTGCGTTGTTTTGCATCTGGTAGATTAGGGGGTTGGTTTTCTTTTACTTACCTGGCAAATGATGACTTTGCCATCATCAGCCTGGAGGTAAAAAGTCCATGTGGAAGTGATGAAGCTGTGGGCCTGACTCATTACATCATCCCAGAAACCTCGGACCAAAGTCAATGGGTACAGAAGGTGAATCTTAGGCATCATGCTCTCCAACTGGGGGAAAAAAAACAAACAAACATATTGAACAAAGGATTATTTTAAAAGTGGGAGCTGAAGTGCAACAAATACAGAATCAAGAGAGATCAAACAGCTGACCTAAATGAAAGCTGCATGCTCCAGTACCAAAGCCATCCCTACAGTAAAGTTGCAAAAGCAATTTCAAGTCTCTGCATTTAAACTTTAGTTAAATGCATTCACTGAATCTGAACTAACTATGAAAAAAAAACTACTAATACTGCAGATGGTTCTGTGGAAGCCACTGCGTGAATGCGTTATACACAGTCATACCTGCTTATTTCGCTGCTCAGCGAAGGGGAGCTGATTCTGACAGCCCAGGTTGCATGCATACTGTTCATCAGACTGGGTGTAGGCTTCGTGACAGGCTGCAGAAGTTTGAAAGAGGTGAGCGATAATAGATGATAGAGCCAACAGATCAAACTGGATTGTGGATACAGAACAAAGAGTCTCTAGAGCAAGCTTACACCATGGAACTGGATGTATTAAAACGGAAGCAGATTGTAAGAAATACTTTATTGTTACGAGCATAGCACGTAATTAGTTAGCAAACCTCTTCGACAGCACAGCTGTGAATTAACTGGGTCAGTGCATAGCTTACTTGATTCACACTCGGATTTGGTCTGATTTAAATCTTCGCTGTCACGGACAAACTGACAAATGGAGAACAGGCGGCAGCCTCTCTGACAGGCATATAGTTCTTCCTCCTGTACAATAAAAAACAAACGGGAGGACCAGTTGAATGACTCGACAAACAAGGATATCCAGCTGAAAGATGACGCACTTTCAAAACTTGTCCTTCACAAACAATATTCGCTGAAGAAAAATGCATTGCAAAAAAGGAAAAAACACACGCTTGTTTACTTATTAAACGCAAAAGCTAGCTAATGGTAGCAGCAGTCGCTTTCCTTTTCAATATGACAACTTACCCGAGGATAGGTATGCAAACTGTATGTCATTTCACATGATTTATGGCAGGACGCAGTGTTTCCCAAGACGCTGTCAAATACATCTGAAGATACTAAGGTGCTTGCGAACAGGACGGCGAGTCCCAAAGTGCAGACAATTGAGGAAAGAGACCCCATTTCGCCTGCCAAAACCTAAACAAATAACACGATCCTCTTCCTCGTTCTCCTTATCGGGTTGTGTTCTCGCGGGAACTTTATCTCGCGCGAGACTCTTTTCAGAGTTTGCTAAATTTAAGGTTTGCTAGGTTTAAAAACCCTAAAATCTTGTTTGGAAAACAATGTTCCAACATGAGAAGTTCTGTTTTGTATTCAATGTAAACAGTTTGTGTTTTCTGTCTTCTTTTTTTCTTTGTAAACTATATCCACAAATACTCAACAATAATATTTTGACTAAAAAAAACCCTAAAATCCTAACAGTAACAATAATCAAACAATAAATCGTGGAAAAAAAATCACTGTGTTCATTTGTATTGTTTTCCGAAGCAAAAATAATAAATAAAAAAAAAGACTGATATCCGAGAAGTCAGAGAGGAAGATAAGGCCAAATTATTCAAAAGACATTTTACTGAGAATACCAGCGATGATACTAATATAATAATAGTATTATATTACTTTAAAATTAATATTCATATTATATAAAACGTTGGTCATTTATTTGCTGAAATTTTGTACACGAGGGCTTCCACATCTTTCTAATCTGCTGAAGAGATTCATTGTTTCCGAGTGTACGTAAAGGCAACATTGCCACTGCCATTATTTACCATAGCCATCCAGCTACTGTTAGCTCTATCAAAGAGAGTATTTATCGCAGTTGTAGCGATAATATGGAGCTATCCTTTAGTAGACTATAGCGGAATTACATAATTAACACTGGCAAAGCATTTATTCAGTTAAATTTGGCTTGAGTTAGACAACGTTACCCGAAAGGCAGAAAGTAGCTGTTAGCTGAACCACGTAGGAAATCGGCTTCTTTTTAGTCAAACTGTTGTATTAAAATTTGTCAATCTCATTCTTTCTACAAAGGAGCTTCCTGGCTTGCCTTTGAACATGGACAAGTTTGTAGTGCGGCTTCCTAAGGGAGACACACCTAAAAAATCGAAGACAGACGAAAAGGTGTACAAACAGACTACAATTGAATCTCTACGGGTAAGACATTAGGCATGCATGTATTGTGTGTTAACGCATTTATGTAGTAATTGCTTGCCTTTTGTGTTTCGTAAAGCGAGTGGTTGTTATTGAGGACATCATGCGTTACAAGTCAATGCTGGAGCTGCCAGAACAGAGCAAAGACAACCTGCTGACTGCCCTGAAAGAGCTGAGTAAGAAGGTCCCTTCCAAAGAGGTGCTCAAGTCCACGAAAATAGGTAAACACAATTTTTAATAACTCTTTATACAGATGGGCTGTCGTTAGAAAGTCATTTAAGTTTCCATTTTAGTTCAAAGATTGCACAACCGACCTTTATAACATGAATAACAGCTTACACGTGAGCTGAGTTTGCTTTTACTCTCTTATTACATGAGAATTATAACTCTGAAGAGCAAACCACTCATTAAAACAGTGTTCTCCTCATAAATGCCAGGCCAGTCAAATTCACAATATTCACATACGTAATCAAAACATCTCTCTGCTAAGGTCACACTGTCAACAAAATGCGAAAGCATCTGGATCCCGAAGTAAGTTCAATGGCAGCAAAGGTTTACACGGACTGGAGGACGTTCATCGAGGAGAATTCCAATAAGCCATCCATTGAAGTGCGCTCGGACAAACAGTCTGAAGGACTCAGGAGCAACGCTAGAAGGCTCATGTCTGAAGCACTAGAGGTCAAGGTAAGATGGAGAATCTCAGGGCAATCGTGAAACATGGCTTTAGAAAGATTTTTTTTTAAAATTATTTTCATTTCTTCCCGTTTCCTTCCTTATCATGTTACATGTTGAATGTAAGCCTGAAAATCAGCATATATGATTTATTGATCGCTGTTTGCGAGTGTATTTTAACTTATGCACATTTATTAATTTAAAATATTACATTCCCAGCACTGGCATGTTCTTTATAAGAAGTATCTGAATGCTTGTTCATCTTACTGCTACTTGTTGTCTGTCTGACTCATTCCTGAAATATTTCTGTTCATCTTTCACCTACAGGAAGATTCTGGTCTTATAGACAACATCGAGAGGGAAGTGTTTCACCAGAGCTCCCGACTGGTCAGCACTTCATACAGACGGACTGTTAGAGCACTTGTGTTTGCCTTCAAACACAACCCTGAGGTCAGAACTCAGGTGAAGAACAGCACAATAGCAGTCAACAAGCTGGTCTCTAAATACAAAAAATAACAGAATAATAAACTATGTAGAGCCAGCTGTATATGGAAAATAGTTTTAATACAATTGGAGAAGGATTTTATGCACACATTTTTTTACATTTTATTTTTATTGTTTTCTTGATTTTCTGTAAAGAAGTAAAAAAAAAATCTTTTTGTGGCACATCAGTAGCCTAGCACTTTTTGCAACTGCACATGAATCATTGTAAAGAATACTGTAGGTGATGATATTAATGCTATTCCTTTTTCTAATGTAATAATGTAGGCATTTTTTTTCAACAGGTGCATTGTTTTTTTGTCTTGTAAATGAACATTTTTATACGAAACATGATTTAAAGCATGACAACTTAAGCGCTGGAGTCCTGTCTTTGATGAAGAAGAGCTAATATAATCACACACACACACACACACACACACACACACATATATATATGTGTGTGTATATATATGTGTGTGTATATATATGTGTGTGTATATATATATATATATATATATCTAAAGAAGCACTAGCCAAACAATAGCTATAACCATGAGAATAACGGCCAGAACACAAATGCTAATAAAGACAATATCGCTCAAATCATGAGGCTCAGCTTCTGGATCCCCTTCACTGCCACTGCTACCATTGTCAGTTTGCTGGGCCTGCTCCTCCAGACGACGCTCCTCTGCAGAAATGATGGACACTGATGCTATTTTCCGCAGGGCATCGCACTGCAATTTATATTCTTGTACATTTTCCTGCTTCCCATCAGAGAAATCAATGTAGAGTTTGTTTACAAGCATGGTGATGTTCCGATGTTTCTGTAAGGGATCATTAGATACAGTATTAATAGAAGCAAGTCGCAAGTGTCTGCAACAAATGTTTAGCAGTTTAAATAGGGCAAATTGCTGCCTATTATAGTGTGCCAGTAAATGAGAACATGTTAGTCACCTGGCTGGCAGTACCACAGTCGACAAACTGAGCCACTATCTTGTATGAAGTGGTCGTTAACTGCGCTGTACAGGTCGGGTTTCCTAAGTAGATGCTCTCACGGTCCAGCTGAGGTAAGGACTGCTGGGGTATCACAATGGTGAATTCTGATCTTGTGCAGCTAACATTTACAGGCACCACTTGGATTGAGGAAAAAAAATCACACTTTTTAAGAGCAGCATAAGAATGATATGGAAAAAGTTAACAAAAAGATATTTTAGAAGTTAATCATACGCCTGTACAAGGAATATTTACCTCCCTGATAAGAAGCGGTGAATCCTCTGTGTGCTTCATTTCTGTCTGTGCTGAGCACGACCAGCAACTTGTTGCCCTTTGAGACGAGAGAAGAAGGATGCTCCCTGCCACACCAGCGTCCCATCAGAGCGTCCGTCTGGCTATTCCCATCATAAACTGCGACAGAGTCATAGTCGCACTCATCTGATAAACTGTTGCGGTCCTCCAAGTCCATTAAGGGGAAGAAGAGTTTGATGCGGTAGCCTGCGGCTAGAGTGATGCTCCAGTGGCAGTTAATGTTGTTTGGGTAGATGTTGGGGAAATTTGGGCTGCTAAAGTTGCCACTCACATGAGACAGCACCTGCTGGCACTCACCTATTAAAGTACAGCCAATCAGATAGTCATTTGGATTGCAGATGTTAGCTTGCTGCACTGCGTTCATTTTATGATTGGCTTTTTTTGTACTTCATCCTCTCCATCCAGCCTCATGTAAGTTTCGGACTAAAAGTTTATGTTTAAGATCCTGGTCACTGTGTCTGGCAAATAAATTTTAAATGGGCAAATGACATTACCAGAGCCTCCTCCAGATGTTCTGTTTAACTCCCACAGACCAAAGACATGTTTATATGACTGATTTAATCAGTGACTGTAAGTTGGCTGCGTGTGTGACTATTAGAGTGTGTGGTTGTCTGCCTCTCTGTGTTAGATCTGTGATGGGCTGGGGGTTATATATGGCATTTATACAGGTGTCTCTTCAAGTTTTTTTTTTTATCCTTTTTGCCAGCTGGCTTATGCTCAACAAGGTCAAATGGGCACAGTCTGTGAGCAGCTTTCTAAAAGTTACTCTGCAGTTTCGACTGAACTCGAGTGTCCCTAGACCAGTCAAGGACCTTCACATTTGTGTTTATGATGGTGGTGTTTACCCAGTTTCTATGAAAGAGGATTTTTTTTCTTTGCAACTGAAATGCTTCTATTTGATCAGATTGTTAGGGTATATTGTTTCATGCTCTTGATATCTCCTGTGGCTTGTTTCAGTCGAGCTGCAATACCTTTAGCCACTAATAAAATCCATTGTTCTCTGTTTTTTAAAATCCAACATTCTCACAAAATGTTCCCTGTTGATCTTTAGCTTTTTGAAATAGATTTTTTTGTGGGTTTCAAGGTAGATTTTCTGTTCTGTGAGTGAACAGAAGTTTTTAAACATAATTTGCTTTAGGTCGAATGTCAAATTGTTGATAATTGAAAAAAAATTACCTTTAGGTTTCTGCATTTACACCAAAAACATGAACACTCAAGGAGAAAAAATACAAAAGCACTTTGCATATTGATGTGAGAAAGCCGAAATCAAATTCACCTACCTGAATAATAGTAGGCCTTGAACCCACGTCCCCCAATGTTGAAGTCAGACTTGAAGACTACAAGAAGTTGGTTGGAAGTAGTGATGATGTTGGGGGGTTTATCTGTCCCACAGTATTTACCCAGATGCCGGTGCGTGACTGTTGGGCCGTCAAACAGGGCTACAAAGTCAAAGTTACATCCTTCATTGTTTTCCAGCTGGAAGTCCAAAAATACCAAGGTGACCACACTTGTGTTAGACACATGGATGGCCCAAGAGCAGTCGGCATTGTTGCTATACTCCTGGGGGTAGCCTGGGCTAGAGATTACTCCAGATAGTCCAGTCAGGACTCCACCACACATATCTAGAGAAGAAAAAATGCAGATTTAGATTTGCATTGGAAACCACATGCACGCTTTCTATTCAGTGTGCTGCATTTTTATAGCTAACTGTTAGTCCAAAGTTTAGGCAACAATTCAGGCATTTATAGTCATGCTAATAGTTCTGCAACTTTTAGAAAATAAAACAGTAACTAAATTGTAAACACAATAATATGTTCACTGTGAGCATTATGGTTTTGTGAAATTTGCCTCATCTACGCAGCCACTAGGATCCGTATGAGCTCTAATTGAATATCCATCCATCCATCCATCCGCTTATCCTTTTCAGGGTCGCGGGGGGTGCTGGAGCCTATCCCAGCTGTCATAGGGCGAGAGGCAGGGTACACCCTGGACAGGTCGCCAGTCTGTCGCAGGGCTAACACATAGGGACAGACAACCATTCACACTCACATTCACACCTAGTGGCAATTTGGCTTATCCAATTAACCTATCCCCACAAGCTGCATGTCTTTGGACGGTGGGAGGAAGCCGGAGTACCCGGAGAGAACCCACGCAAACACGGGGAGAACATGCAAACTCCACACAGAAAGACCCCGGCCTGATGGTGGAATTGAACTCAGGACCTTCTTGCTGTGCAGCAACAGTGCTAACCACCGTGCCACCGTGCTCATCTACGCAGCCACTAGGATCCGAATGAGCTCTAATTGAATATAATATACAATATTTAAGTGAGGTCAAAACCAAGAAATTTCACTTACAAGACACGACCTAAACTGTCTAAACATGGCCGGACAAAATCAACTCAAATTTTGGCCAACTATCCCTGTCACATTGCATTAAGTGTAACGAGCTACCTTTTCTGTAGCCAACAGTGAAGCCCCTGTAGGCCACATGGCGGTCTGAATGAAAGATGATGGACATGACATTCCAAGAAGAGGTGAATTGAGGTGGAGAGATGTCCCCACAAAATGTCCCGAGGAGGTTCCCTTCATCCTCAGATATGCCATTGTATATTTTAATGTAATCATAAGCACAGCTTGCGTGGTACTCCAGCTCAAAGTAGTGGAAAGTGAGGAGGACAGAGGAGCCCTCTGCTACCACAATTAGCCAGGAACAGTGTGTGTTGTAGGGGTATAGGCCTGGGAAGTTTGGGCTGGAGAAATTGCCAGATGGAGCAGAGAGGATTCCTCCACATTTGACTCCTTATAATGACAAAAAATAAACAAAACAAAACAGAAAAAACATTTCATTTCAGTTCAGAGAAAGAAGTCATGGTTCACCGTGAAAGTGTATTACAAGCTGACATTGAACAATTGGATCCCACCATTCTCTCTATATACAGTACCTGCAAGATAAAGCACTCCCATGAAATTTAAGCATTGCTCCATCAAGATAAAGAATGGCAACTCACCTTTTTTAGAATCAGCCTTGTCAAAGAGCAGTACTAAATGAATCAGTATAGTCACCCTGAGAGTCATGTTGTTATTGCTGATTTGGCTTTTGTCACACCCCGGCTACAATAACGGCAGAAACGCACAACAGCAATGTCAGAGCGCACAGCCTTGAGACATCAGCAGCGGTGCCTGTAGAGGTAAGAGGACTTTGAAAAATTCATCCGTAGCCTGAATGAGTAACCTGATAGCTGCCTAGGCCATGCTTTGCCTTTCCGCTAAATTTTAATGACTGATATCCAATGAGCATGAGTGGCTTGTCAGGACACTGTTTGGAGAGATGTTATACATTTTTAATGACACACATACACACACACACACACACACACACACACACACACACACACACAC
>NW_024582439.1:2214344-2222129 GCF_018398535.1 Haplochromis burtoni
ACACACACACACACACACACACACACACACACACACACACACACACCAGTACACTAAACACCAGCTGCAAATGGAGTTAATAAAGAGGTAAGAAGGAGAGAAGGATGATCGTATTTGTCACTAATATAAATGGCTTCATTAATGTGACGTGAAAGAAAAGATCCCACAGTCACAAAGTAATAAGGGCACTGTGCAGGCTTTGTGTTTGTTAAAGCAGCTTAAGCATGCATTTGCATTTTAATGCACTTGAGTATATATAATGAGGTGAAGCGCAGAAATAGTGTTTATTGTTTCTGTTACTACTGAGGTTCACACCTGCAGCTTCTGTTTGAATAGTCTCATTGTACCTAAGCACAATTTTTAAAACAATGGGTTTCAGGAGGACGAGAACTTTATCATATCAAATCTTTTATTCTCAACAAATGCTTCATAATTGCTTTGTGGCAGTTCTGTTCATATAAGTTAAAGGGCTCATTTTTTGTGTAATAATGTGCTTGTTTTAAATTCAAACAAACACAGACCGTGCCACTGCATTGTATCTGATGAGTAAGGTAATTTTCCTCAGAAAATGCAAACCTTTTTAATGCAAATTCTGTTTATACTCTAATTTCTGTTTATGGGAAGAGTAATGCGGCGACTCTCAGACAGAGATTTTGTGGTATTTGCCAAACGCCAATCATATTCCATGAGTCATTCCTTCTGTTTTCGCAGCCTTATAGCCGAGCGGTGGAGACACATGTAGACAGTAATCCTGAGTTAATGTGATTGCACAGCAGACAGGGAGATAAAGTACTCTTAGTAAAAGCCTATTCTTCAAATAAATGTTTACTATTCCAGCAGTGCCGTAAAGGCAAGGCTTTTAGATTGAGCATGTGTAATAGCTTCAGTGAGCAACACTAATTCCTAAAGAAACCTGCTAGATGGTGCTGTTACACTGTGAAAATAAAGTGAAAATCAACACTGGGTTTTAAAAAGTCATGTCAAGCTCTAAGCTGAAATAAATAAGAATGTGATTAAAATCAGTCAAGTGTTTTTGCACAGGGGTTCCTGGAACTAAAATGAACCGCCTTGCCTTTGAATTTTAATTCTGTCCTCTCTGAAAGCTTGTCATTGTTCAAGGATGTGGGTGCTGGGCAGTAGTGAAATGTGTTTCTGAAAGATACCGAGTGTTTAGAGCAATTAAATCACCTATTAGCAAGTAAATACTATAAAAAACAAAAAGGTTGAAACTGAATTCCCGCAGAATAAAAATGAACTTCAGTTGCACAAAAGCAGACGTTTGACTGAAGAGTTTAATTCAATGATTTAGTTCCAGAAATGCATGAAAGGAGTGTTAAAATTATATTCAGGAACATTAAAAAAAAAGAAGCAATTTTAGTAAATATCAGAAGTGGGTGGTTATTTAGACATTTGGCAGTTGTGAAGAGTGGATGCTGTTGTTGATGGGCACACTCCACAGTCTGTCTAGCATCTTTTAATTGAAACCACACAATGGCAAATGCTATATTTGTGTGTGTTTTAAAAAAATCTGTTTACTAAACATGTTTTTCCAAATGAAGACTGTCAAACTCAGCTGTAAGACTATGGTGGTAACTGCTGTTTGTGATGAATGGTTTTTATAGTTTACATAATCCAATTTATATAAGCAGGTGAAAAGTTAAATGGAAAAATTAACAATCATTGTGGGAATCAGGTGTTTCTGTTATGCTGCGGTGGGGCATTTGATAATTGGAGTCCAGCCTTTTCTTTAAAAGGAAGAGTAATTCCAAAGTTATTCTAAGTGATCATTGTATAATGAAACATCTCTATCCTACTTAAAGTGGGCTCTTACAGGATGGCAATGCCACCATAATTGATGGGTATAAAAATGATGTAACTCATATGCTATGGCCTTTAAAGTCATCACCTCTGTACTCAGTATGAGATCTTGACAGGAGTTAGATTGCAGAGACTATGTTGTGGAAAAATTGAAGTTCTGCATGTGACACTATATGAAACAGTTAATCACCACAGTTTTATGATATTTACAACTGTATCCAGTGACTTCTTGCCATAATGTGTCTTTTAATGTCATTTAATGCATGGTATATTTGTAGAGATAAGATCTAATGATAACTTTTGGTGAAACAGTGAGATCAAGGTGCATTAATAATATTTAAATCTTAGAGCTTTACCTCTTGACTTAATGAATATTTTAGATAAAGCAGTGGTGATCAAGCAAAATTAAACAGGGACTTAAACAGGGACACTCCACTACAGCCTTGTACCCTGTAGTCCTGTGCAGTGTTACCTTTCAGCCAGAAATTGTTTTTTTTCTCCACTGCAATGATTTTGTTAACATCTCCACCTTCTCTATACCAAGGACAATACTGATTTGTTATTGCGCCACCAATTGGGAGAACTCTCAGACTGGATTATGGCCAATAATGAGCTAAGCCTCCCTCTATAGTTATGAGGGCAATGAAATCCGTTATTCGGGTTATGAAACAGAAAGGAGAAGGGATTAACATTCTCCTGGCAATTGTGGCTATACTATCATTACTTAACTGCACCAGATGAGATGAGATTTGTCTTGCTAGTGATAGTTTTTGATATAAAATTAAAGAGTGGAAAAACGCACCACATAGAATTTACACAGAAAATATGATATATATGATGGAAATTGGCTATATATATATATATATATATACCTTGTATGTCAGTATGATTAAAATAAGAACACTAAACCACTGATAAGATGTTTTTAAACAAATAGAAGTAAAACTTATTGTTAATAGTTACATATTAATATTAGTTACATATTTCAAATTTACCTTAACCTCCACTCCAAATGACAGCCCTGAAATTATATACTATTAGTCTGTCACAGTAAATGAAATGTTATGCCAGCTGAAAAAAAAAGGATAATAACAAAAATAATAAAAAAAAATGTTTAGAGAGGAATGTTGGTGAACGTGCTGACAGAAATGTGAGAAGTACTTAAAGCACAAAACATGTCTCATCTTTCACAATGACCTTATTATTACACTGCACAAAAATAATGAATGCAGTGATTGGTGGTTTGAAGCCTCTACTTGTGAGTAGAATGGGTGCAGTCAGTGAAACCCAAGTTCCTGGTTAAATACCAAATTTGGTTAATAAGCTGTATCCCTGGCCAAGGGTGCGTCTTACAAAGAGTAAATAACATTTCAGTTAAATCCTAGAATTTCACTCACCTAAAACATAAACACATATCTCCTATAAAGGTTGGCAGATGGTTGCATTAAACCAAAAAGCACAATCCAGTTTAGTGACTCATATTAGCTGAGGTGATGCCTAGCAAACAATTAAACGGTTAAGCATCCGCCTCGTGGGTATATCTCTTGTTCTGAATATTCTCTTATTCCTCGACTGGCACACAAAGCAAAATAAAGGAGGCAGGACTGTACTGAGAGCCTAGAGTGTTCGGTGTGACTGGGTGGTAATGGCAAATGGTTTACATGGCTTGAGGCTCAGACAGAAGGGCCCATTACCAGAATTTTGCTTAAGGGCTAGTGAGGTGAGTATGAGCTCTGTTTGAGTTGATGGCATGATATAATGTTACTGTGTGAATATAAACATCTAAAGTGCCTCGAGTTGCATCTTGAGCTAAAGTCTGTGTAACACTTGTGATTTTAACTGTTACTCTCCCACATATGCACTTGTTTGCAATGTCACGGTGTTTGCACTTTGCAAGTTCTTGGTAACTGGTCATTTTTGCCTCATTTTGTGTTATTTTTATTTGTCGTGTAAATTATAAGGTCATAAGGTGAAGAATGGATTGGATACCTCGTTCCCCTTTAGGTCGTTACCATGCTTAGCGGGTCTCATTGGCTTATTCTGTCATTGTCCACTTGGGTCTCAATTAGAGATGAAGATTGTGTTATTGTAAGGATGATTGTTCTCATCCATGCAGCCTCTTCGCATAATTATTTCCCTGTGGTATGTGCCTCAAGAGAAGAAAAACATTGCTTTTAGCATCAACATAACGGATGTGTTCAAGACAACAGATGTTCATTTGAAGTCATGTCAGATGTCACACCACAGAACGATTTATAGTGCTATGTAAAGTAATCATTTCATTTTCTCTTTTTGTCGGAATGTAAAGCAAAGAGCAGGACTGAACAATAAATCTGTGTCACATTCACTGCCGATGGGGGAAAACTGCACTGAAAGAAGAATTTAAAGCAATCCTTTACGTTTTTTATTCTTCCATTACAATAGAGTAATGATGATGGTATCTATTTCACATGCTAGTAATCTATTTTTTGTGAATATTGAAATTATTCTTGACATTATGTTACAAATAGAATTCCATACTACAATATCTGTCAGAGAAATCATAATTATGTGTTTCCCTAAAAGGTTTTTGGCTTTTAGTAATCAGTTGAAATCTCATTCCCACTTCAAAATAATCTGCCAGGAAACTGTTCTTGCATGGCCAGTGAGTTGTCAAATGAGCCAAGTTCAAGTTTTTGTGTGTCTCTGTCGTTTGCTAGACCCGTCCATATCCAAGCAAGCATTAACCTTCTGGACTGAAAACTGAAGCCAGAGCAGAAGTACTGAAAGATTAGTTTTTGGAATTAAAGCTCAAGGCTGGCATCAATAGTAATTCAGTGTCCACAGACTGCCATATTAAAATGTACAACTTTAGAGTGGGAATAAACATGTTTATAGCATGATGTAAAAAAAAAGAAGCTTTTGGCAGGTGGTGCCAGTGCAGGTATCTGAAGTCTTGTCTTCTAGGCTTAACAATGAAGACACTGAACTTGAACTCTTCACCATTTATGTGGTGCTGGTACATTTTGAAGTAGTTTTAATTTTGTTTTCTGACCAACACAATTGTTTGTTGTGCTCTTAATTGTACAAGTGAAACTATAATATCTGTGTTTAGACATTGGACCAATACAACATATGAATACACTTTGTTAACCAAGCTCTGTAGCATCAGCTGTCCACTTTCTGTATGGTGATTATGTTATTACTGTAAGATCAGAGGTACAAGGTATAATGTTAAACCAATATGTAGATGATATCAGGTTTCTCACTCGCTGTTGATAAAGAGATGTCTATTTTTTAAATGTATGGAATGTCTATAATTGTGACATCTGTTCTGTTGTGGTTTTAACTGGCAGTCACCAAGACACAAAAAAAAATCTCAAAAAGAACAAAAAATGAAAATAACAAATATGGTCAATATATTACTAATAAAAGCTTCAAAATTTATGTTCACAAACCAGTGGATGACATTTTATTGGCTACATCTGCAATTTGTATACAGTGCCTATAATATACTGCCATTTTTTGCTATTTTCTATTTGCTCTCTTAACCACGTGTTTCGAAGAATGTATTGTTCAGTTAGCTCTGTCAGTTTTTAAGTCAATTTCATCATCTCTGTTGTAGTAAATTTGTGATCCAAGCTTGCTGGGGTAAAACAGGTCACATCTTCAGTGCCAAATACCAAAAAACACTTTTTAAATGTTTAAATAAATATAAATCAAAGGAATAAGCTGTTACATCAATCAAAAATACATTCTCCTATAGCACTGTCTGCAGTAAACAGCATGGCAATGTCTCTACCAAAATGCAAGTTTGGAAGTTTTTTATATTGATTAATAACCCCTAAAACACAAACCATTCAATATCAGTTTTACTAAAAAAAACAAATTATTTTGAAAGTCACCATTTATGATGCACTCCCATCAGTAATAAGTGAAATTTCTGTTTAATGTATTTAAAAATATCACAGCAAACACATCAGTGTATGACATCAAAAGCAGAGCTCTGTGTATCAGTTCCAACTGAGCTTTCTAGACAGCTGTGTTGTTTTGGGCAAAAGGCAAAAGCCTTTTAATTCATCATTCAAATAGTGATACTGCCATGTAAATGCTTCAGATAACAGGAATTCATAGGAGGAGAGGAGCACCCAGGCACACAAACAGACTTAAATCTTGGCCCTCAGCAAAAACACTTGATTAAGCTGTTTTAGTGCCCTTTAATCACTGGGTACTAAATATCTGACTCATAATGCATCAGTTATATCAGAAGATAAAACAGCTCTCGCTACGAACTGGCATTGATATTTAAAAAAGTAATCGAACAAATGGAATGATGATGTGGATGTGCAAGGGAATAAATGATACAAAAAGCTTAGATACTTGATGACAAATGTAAGAGCATTGACGTTATGTGAATTATTAAATCGCTTATGACACATTTTTAATCTTTTGAGTTGAATGATGTTGGATTCATTCAGATGTACGTACTGTATTGATGCTGTCCTAAAAACGCAAGCATAAAATGCCCGGAAATGACTAAGCCAAGTTACAAAACCCGTTGTATTCATAGTGATTACAAATACTTGAAAACCTGAATAAATGAGTGAAAACAACAAATGCAGATGCTTCCACAGAGGTGCACTGAATATTAACATTATGCAATCAACTTCCAGTAATTTTATTGAGTAATTTTATTTATAGACATGCTGAATTTGTATCAAGACAAGAAGAGGAAAAGATCCAAACAGGGGTGGGACTCACAAAATAACAATTCTGATAGGCTGGCCACAACAATGACTAGATCGTGACAATCATCTACCGCTGTGTGACCCAAAACTATGTGGCATACACCAAAAGAAGAGTACAAGGAGAAGATTTTTTGTAGTTGTAGCAACCACTGTGCATGTGGTTTTTGTCCATTTGCTTGGTAACTGCAAATCAACATGAAATTGCTCTTTGTGATTGTCTTTATTTTTTGATTAAACATCTCCATTCGGATCAGGGTGGTGCCTTTCAAGATATCAGAGGCCCACTGTGCCGCTCTGAATGGTCTGATAAGTATGAACGCATAAGTACTTATTAAACACCTATCTGAGATTTTGGACTGCTGTGTGAACCACAACTCTACTGCTGTGACCAAAATACCAAATACACCCAGAGATATGTGGAATCGATACCAAGGTACAGGAGCAAAGGGAACAAAGGAGAAAAACCACCAAGTCTCTACTAACAGTCGTTATTTGAAACCATGACCACCAATTCTAATGAGCTTGAAAGTCAGTATTTGGTTAGATCATTTGAACCCTCTTAGACAAGCTTTCTTGCAATTTCTTTATAAGTAGTCTTCTGGAATATTTTTCCAGGTTTCTTGAAGGACATTCAAAGCTTCTCTGGATGTTGGGATTTTGTTCTGCCATTATGGGTCATCAGAGTCTAATCGCCAAATACATTAATGTCAGATTTTTTTAGGGACACACTGTACTCCCTGAGATATACCAAGTTTTCAGCAATAGCTGTTTGGGAATTACTTTGTTGCCACATAAATGCTATTTTGTCTGTCAGACTGATTCAACAAAAAAAGTGTCACAAACAAGGATGCAGTGGACTCAAGAGCAGACTCAATTGCTCGAACTATGTACAATTTATTGAAAGGAAAAGGAACTTAAACAAGACTGGGTCTAACAGAAATCATTCGCAGGAACTGAGGGAGGCCCGAGGGCAGAGAAACGGACGTTGAACACAAGGAGAACACGGGCGGGAACTTCTGCAAACACAGGAGAAGGGAAACAATTAAAGGGCAGAGGTGAGTGGTACTAGTGGAGAGTCTTGTGCTTACTTGAAAACAAGTAAGCACCCTTCCCCTATTAGGCGAGGAAGGGGTTGCCGTGGGAGCGTCCCAGGGATGGTTGAGAGTGTGGGGAAGCTGGTCCAGGTTCCAAGGTGTCCAGGGAAGTTGAAGTACGGGCTGGAGGGCAGGCTGAGGAGAAG
>NW_024582439.1:2222913-2228502 GCF_018398535.1 Haplochromis burtoni
CCCATGCATAAGGTTATTTATTATTCTGAGCAGAATAACGACCTGTCTTTGGCCACATTTTTACTCCATATCACCGCTGACCCTTTTTGGCCTTGGTGGCTTTTTGGACCTGAATCTACTCTTTACTTCCTGACAGATGGTCAAGTGCTACCAGTCATGTCCTAGTCTGTGGGGGGCACCAGCTGTATGTACAGACTGAGCACATGCAGAATACCCTCAATGTACCTTTTCTTCAACATTCACACCATATTTATTTGCAAATAATGTCAAGTCTTACATTGGTCAACAATATGAAAACCAAATTTACCAGTTATAGTACTTGTCAAAGGCCAAGCTGGCAGTGCTCCACCTGAACAGTTTGCATAACATTGCAGTACAGCACAAGCAATGTGGTCAAAAATATTGCAATGTACGACATAGCAGTACAAACTGTGAGTGTTTATCTAAGAAACCAATTCATGCTCTTAAGGAATAATACGCCTTGCGTGAACAGTTGGAAATGATCAACTCTTTATTGGGAACCAAGGAAAATTCTTCCCTGGTGTCATTTGGAAATGAGGCCCAACAGTATATTAATAGTTTGGGGGACAACAGCAGTGATAGAGACAGAAGGTTAACAGCTATTGGCCAGTTACACTCCTGGGATGCAGAATGACCAATTACTTTGAATAATAGGGGTCTAATTAAATCGCCTCTCTCCCAGCCATTGCCAGTAATGTTTTCAGTGTGATAAAACTGTAAGTAGATATTACTTGTTCTTTCTCGTATTTTTATTACTCCTATGTTGTCCATGTTTGTGAATCTGTGCTGTGGGCTGATTGCCAGTGCTTCTCATAAGACATTATTATTCTTTGCATTCAGACTGATGGGAGTGTGCTTGTGTATTTCTGCGTGTGCATGGGGTTGTTTGTGCCATGTTCCCTCATCTATCAGTAGGCTGCCCTTCTCCGATGACCACTGAAGCTCCATTAGTACCCACAGTCCTGATTGATGTTGCACAGTACTGTGTCGGAAGGCTAGGAGTGTTTTTCTGAACCAGCGACATGCTTATTACAACACCTTTCCACCGCAGAAAATGGAAATTGCTATGCTGATGTCGTGAGGCTCAGATTTGAATTGATGGTGAAATCGACAAATGCCTCAAATGACTTGCTTTTATATATAATATATAGAGAGATATTTTAAATATGACTGCTTAGGCAATGGACTACTTTAGGAATTCATTAAACAACAACTTCTTTCATGCACAATGGCTCTGGACTGTGTCTGGTAAACTGTACAAGCTCCCTTAATTCAGGTGATTCAGGTGAGAGCAGCCAAGTGGTTACAACCTGTCAATATCTGCTTGTTTGGAAGGATTTAAGTAGTTGTTTTGGGGGTTGTGTCAGAGAAAGTCCAGCCCTCTGATGGATCATTTTATGAGCTGTCTGAGACATCATAAAACTGGATAGCTTCTCTCTTCTTTTTTCCCATATGAAATGAAACCAAGTAACCTGAAACCCTCCTGATCTGACAGAACCAAACAGCTGTGTTTAACATCCTTGATCAAATAAAGATGACATAGTTGGCTATTATAATGAAATGCCGTGAAAGGCAAAAATGGTTTGTTTATGAGATCAATTGCTGATGAGGTTTCACTGATAAAAACATACTTTTTCCATGTTTTCTTTCACCTGCTCTTCTGGGTGTTTTCACTCTCTCAGGTCTTGTCTGTGTCAGCAAAACGGCATGTCTAGAAAAGTGAATGCTTCAGTTATGTCGCTACGTCTCAACATGGCCTTTGAATTCTTGTCTGCATTTTTTAGTGGAAAGCAATGACACCATGAGTACAAGGGCCAGCTGCCAAAATATCCATGCCGCGAGACAATGAGGGAGATGGGGGGCTCTGTAGCCTGCTGATGAGTACACAGTCTCTTTGATTTTCCATTTGAAACAGAGATGTGGTACTTGTAGCCCGCTGGACTGTCAAAATAAAGCCTAGCAGAATCACTCAAGTTTAGATTAATTTGTGCTAACTTTGCTTTTCTTCCTTCCACAGTGGCTCTCTGTTGTCATCATCAAAGTCATAAATGAGTCATTGGTAGGAAATGAAAATAGTTATCTTGTTGTTTTCCGTATGTAACTGAAAAGTTTTTAATTCGTGTTTAAGGATTAGTTGCCTAAAGTGTAGGTTGTTGTTGATGATTCAAATTATCTTTGAAATTAGTTTTCTATACAGAGATGTAGGAAATATGAGGGAGAGCTGATGACATGCAGTAAAGGCTGAGTCAGATTGAAACTGACAGCCTCAACCAGCAGAGCTTCCCACGCACAAATTATTTTTTTATTGTTAAATTCGTGCTGTTTGGCAGATGGTGTACATTTTTTCCATCATTTTTTTTTGCCAGCAGTTTATGCATACCATTGGCTTATGTACAATGACATGTGACAAAGTGCAATGATTGCTTTGCTGCATATTGAACGTACCATTTTAGTATTCCAATGCTGCACGTTATTACATCCGTTTCCACACATTAACCTTTTCCAAGCTCTTTCCTTACTGTTGTGCTCATATCTGCCTAGACTATGATTAATATGCCTTTGTTCTCATGTGATAAAATCTTGCCAGTCTCCCTGCCTGCCTACCGACAACTCCAGTCACCTTATTATTTTCAAAAGGTTGTATGGTCACTGAGTTTAGATTATTCCATTCCCTGCTCTACATCTTATGCCCCACATGTCCCTTCCTCATTCAAATCAGTTTTGTCTCCAGGAATTGGAATATAGAAATAGGTTTAAGCTTTTGTGCGGATGTGTTTCACTACTGTATAACCATTTCATCAACTTCCCACTAGGAAAGCTTGTGTGAGTTCCCTTGGTTTGGCTGTGTTTTCTCAGCTAGTCCTTTGTGGCAAAAAGTGTGCATTCTGACTCAAAGAGGGAAATGGGCCAAACACCACAGTATTGAAAAGAGAAAATAAGGATGTCATGAACCTCAGTATTTTTTTTCCTAGCATAAGATTGTGCATATATACATAATCCCAGAGGATTTTTGTCCTGTTTGTTTGGGTTTTATGTGCTTGGGTTTGTGCATGCAGATCCTTTAAATAACATCTCTAGGATTTCTCTCTGTTCTTAAATGAAAGCAAATCCAGTAAAAAGAGTTAACTCAATAAAGCCTTATCTTGTTTATCAATATTTTTTTAGCTTTCTATCCTGGTTTGTTACTCTCAGCTCCAAGTCCAGCTAGTGTGAAGCACTATAGCGATCCAGGAGTATTCCAAGGGTGTAGCATTTGGTCTGCGTAGGGTGTTGTATTTTGTATTTAGAAAATTAAAGGAAAGCTCTATGCCCTTCCCATCTCTGCCTTCCTGCTCTCAAACAATAACCTCTGCACATATATTTAGTGTTGCTGAGAGCTGTGTTAGGGACACATTGGCACATGTGATGGAATCAGTTAACACTCACGCATACGTGTTGGATCATTGCTTGATCTAGGCCATTCCTGAACTTTTGGGGGTTATCTCTGCCGGCTCAATTATCATTGCAATCAGTAACATTTTGAAAACTAACCAGGCAGGCTAATATTGCCTCAAGTAGCATAAGCTTTGCTAACTGCCTGTGACTAAGTATAATGATATGAAATGGGGTGATTACTCTAAAATGATCAACTTTTCCATTTTGGTGTTGACTGCAAGCTGCAACTGCACTTCCTGAAATCTCTCATAATACACAATTTGATTGGTCAGTGCCTGTTCTGGAACATTTGACTGGCTGGTGCTTGTACTACAGAAAATCATCTTTCTCAGCTCTTCACTGCAAATGTGAATGCTAATGACTGCTAATGTGAATCCTGTTTTATATCGTTTTCAGTGGCCACAATCAAATTACATTTTGACTGCTGAGCTGTCAATGTTCAGGTGATGGTCTCAGCTCTCAATTCTGCCTGAACAGACAACTAATCAGGTTCATATTGTATAAAAGACTTTTTGATGCCACCAAACTCTGTGTAGCAAAAACTGTATAGTTATTATTACCTAATGCTGCATTTATACAGTTTTTACAGCTTAACAGAGACCACTCCACAATGTTTTGCTATGTTATACAGCTGTCAGTATACAGTCTGTCAAAACTGTGCAGTGAGATACAAACAAATACACAACAATGATGTAAGTGCTTTTAACAGTCAGAATCATATGACTCAAAACTGGTGGTATAAAACTAACTGGACAGTGAGAGACATGTCAATCAACTGCTGTTTGTACGCTTCCATGCAGCCCTGAAGCTGCAGTCATACTTAACCTGTAGAATTGCCAAAAGCAGCAGTAATGGAAAATTGAATGGAAAGGTTAAAAATAGGGTTTAAAGTCTGATTTGTCCACTGTAGGAACCTTAAGTGTTGGTGTAGCAGTGCAGCAGGTGGAAAAGACTCACTTAGAAATAAGTTACACAATAATTCTGTTATGGCAACAGTAGATTGTTCTTTGTCTACAGGTTGGGATCAGCTGACCTGTGTTACTCTGAGGTTTACTGGTCTTTATAGATTTATCCAACCGCATGTAGTCTGAGGTATCATATCTGCCTGCCGCCCCTATCCTGTTTAAAGACAGAATGAAGGTGCAGTTTTACAAACTAAATCACATGATCATCTTAAATTAAAATTTATGACCAATACTGAGACAAAAGGGTTGATCGGCTGTCTATTTCATGTGAGCATTGGATCAGAACAGCAAAGGATTGGTTTGGCTCTTAAATGGAACGAGCTAGATCTGCACATTGCTAATGAACTGCACAGACTGCCTACCAGTCCAACACAGTCAGTTACTGTAAACTGTACCATAATATTGCAAACAGACCAGTTCAGCCTCTACTAAACTATCAAGTATTCTCATACAAATGTTGAATAAAACAAGACTTCATAATATTAAATATTAGATATAATATATTCTTCTTTAAGACATGATGTTCAGATCCAATTTCAGATTAAATAAATCTACAATTAATAAGAACATTTCATTTAAGCTCTAAGTTTCCAATTTTCCAGATTTCACTTGCTGCACAGACCTTACATTTGAAAATAGTCTGTCATCTATCTCCCCCGTCCTCTCCTTCTTACATCTTCCTCCATTTCTGAAAGTGAAGTTATCACACTTTACCGTTTCCACCCCCCCAGGACATATAGCAACTGTAGCATTAGCCAGCAGACAGATTGCATGCTTGTGTGCCAAACAATGTACTGTATGTGTTGGCAGTTTGAAAAGCTGTATTTGAAATTAAATGCCACAAAGTGTATGTCTGTTAATGCTCGCTCTAGTTCTCTAATGCATGCTTGATGGTGAAGATGACAAAAATATAGATCATAATATTAAAAGATCATTCAGTCATTTGGGTTTAAATTTAATGCCTAGAAAAGTTTTTCTGTAAATATTGGTGTAGATGTTTTTAAGACCTGCTTTTTGTTCGGTAGTAACCAAAGAGAAGATTCATAATAAATTCCATGGAAAATGGTTCTACAGGGAGTGCAGAATTATTAGGCAAGTTGTATTTTTGAGGAATAATTTTATTATTGAACAACAACCATGTTCTCAATGAACCCAAAAAACTCATTAA
>NW_024582439.1:2230219-2234779 GCF_018398535.1 Haplochromis burtoni
ACCACACCCCTTCTCATTACAGAGATGCACATCACCTAATATGCTTAATTGGTAGTAGGCTTTCGAGCCTATACAGCTTGGAGTAAGACAACATGCATGGAGAGGATGATGTGGACAAAATACTCATTTGCCTAATAATTCTGCACTCCCTGTAAGTAAGACTGGATGCTCGGACAAGGCTTTTATGCCAATATGTCATTACAAAACAAGAATAAATGACACATCTCAACTTTTAAATGTTTTTAAAATTGATCTGGATTTTTTATTTGTGCTAAAAGCATTGCACTTCTGGAATAAATTATTAATGTAGTGTAATGCACAAATAATCTGTTAGGCATGACAGTATATTTTACTTATTCCCTTTGGTGTTTTTGTACATGATAGGAAAAACGTAACTCTTGCTTACTGGTTTCAGTTATCATATTGCAGACTATGTCTTACAGATTTGAATAAAAAAGAAAAAAAATCTAAAATAAAAAGGTTAAAAAGAACAAACTCTGACATCCATTAAAAAAAAGGGTAAAATCCTTATTCCAAAATGTATTATCTCTTTTGGGGATGTTGTAAGAAAGTGAAATAGCTATTACTATTTTTCATTTCCAGGGAGAGCCATTACTGCCCAACTCCCCTTGTGTCACTGACTATCTTTTGACTGTAGCATATGCGCAGACAAAAATCTCGATGCATTAGCTGCAGTTAAAAGCCAAGCCTGACCAAACGGACCACTTTGCACACAGATTCTGTTTCAATTAGCTCAGAGACAGCGATCAAAAGATATTACAGTCCATAGCAGGTCTTTGATTGTGAAAGTGAAGTTTTAGATGGGAAGAAGAAGAAGATAAAGGGGTTACTGTGGTTACTCTGAGCAAACCATTTTGTTCTTTAGTGCAAACTTCTATAGCGTCTCTTTCTGAGCTTTCAGCATTTGACATTTCTTCAAAGAATACTGTTAATTTTCCCAGTGAGAACCCTCTTTCTGGTGTGCTATTGCTGCACAATTCCTGTAGAAACAGGGATAGTGCCACCCTGTGCTACCTTAATTCATTAGAAAATAAATAAAAACAAAAAAGCATGTCAGACAATAAAACAGGATATTTAGGTAAACCTCCCATTATAACATACCACCGAACATAAGAGCTGGCAGAGGATATAAAAATGATAAGATAAGATAAGATAAGATAAGATAACCTTTATTAGTCCCACACGTGGGAAATTTGTTTTGTGGTAATGATAACCTGAGCACCCCTCACAGCGCATGTTATGAACCTTGTGGCTAACTTAACAATCATTTGTAGCAGTTTAAAGATATCATAACAGACTCTGGACTGCTTAACATGTTGGAGTTGGCAGATTAATCATTTAGCTGAAAAAAAGTCATAAAAATGTTTAAAAAAAAAATTTGTTGGCTTTGAAAAGAGTTATTTATCTTTTAATGCAATGTGAAAGAAATTACAGTTTAGAAGAAGGTTATAGTTTTAAATAGATTTGTAACTCTTAGACATAAGACTTATTTGTGCGCATTGTTTTCTGGAACACACTGTACTTTTATTATTAACCGTCCTCCTTTCTGGGAAGGGCACCTTGTCTTCTTAAATTATCCATGTATTGTGTGTGTGTTTGTTCATATTTATGTGTTCGTGTGTGTGTGTGTGTGTGCTTAGATCAGAAAGAAAATCTGTATCTTACCGTGTGTGTAACGGTAAGATACAGATTTGGGTAAATTTGCGTGTCTCTATTGCAAGTCTGATCTGGGTGGAGGCTATTAAAAGATGTACATGCTGTGCAAGTGCCCTTTCCATCATGGCAGGATCTCCACCTAATGTCACCTTTGTCACACTGACTGACAGCATCGAGGGAAGCAAGGGGGCATCACCTGCTTTCCTATACACGACCACCTGTCAGAGCCAGCAGGCTCACAACTGATGATGCTTAAGATCAAGCTGAGGGCAGCAGACTTCACTTCAAGGATATCCTGTATGCTCCATAAACTCCATTGTGGTGCATTCATTAGCTCTATTAACCCTAAACTTTTAAAGGGTAAGCATGTAATTGACCTGAATAGAGAGATTTCTGTTGGAATCATCATTCACTTAATGTCCTCATGTCTCCCGTCTTTCCTCTTGGGTCCTACTAGTCAACTTTCTTTTTAGCTGACGGTTCTTATTTGCTTTAGGTCAGTGTCCCAAATTCCCCAATGTGAAATCACTGTTTCTGCGTGTCTTATATGTGCCACATTATTACACTCATGGTATCACTATGTATGGGAATTTCCCAAGGATAGGTGGCCCCCCGCTACCACGGGATATTCAGTGATGCAGGAAATTGAAAAACGTGGAGGACCAGATTTATAGCCCATCGTCTTTATTAAGCCTTGTTTGCAGACAGAAAAGTGAGCGTGTTTATTTTAAGCTCAAAGTTTAAAGTGTCAGCTGTGCCCACTTTCTACTTATCTCGAAATGAGGAGTCAAGATCGATCTGCTGTTTTTGTCACGAGAGTTTTAACAGATGGGACACATCACAGAACATTATCCCAGCATGCTTAGCTGTTGATGTATAATGTATTTGCACATGTGCAATCAGCAAAACCAGAGAGAAATATATGTGGATTTACCAGTTAAAAGTTGCTCTTAGATAAAGTAATATATTAGCAACATATTATTATTATAGTAGTAGTGATAGCATTACTAGAAATACTAGTAGTAATATTTCATTTTATTTAGAAAAATAAAAAGGGACCTCCAGTCGAAGGATTTACTTTAAAACAAAGCAGTTGTATTACATTTACACTGAACGTTTGCATTTGGTTGCCACGGCATTCCTCAATTATCATTTAAATTTAAAATCAAATGACCAGTTTTCCCTGGAGTGAGCCCAGCAGACTCAGCAAGCAGTCCAAAAAAAAAAAACAAAACACGACGCGTAAACGAGAACGCAAGTCCTGAGAGGATGTGTTTAGGAATGTGCGTACACATTCTGAACTGTGGCACCGAGGAAAAGCCGCGGCTGCTTGAGACAAAAGTGGGTCATGCAAGAACATCTTAAGGGACTGCTGTGAAATTCTAAAAAGTCATTTGCTGGGAATTGAATTTCTAATGACACTAAATGAAAATGGAGCTGTGAAAGTGTTCCTCTCCTGTGTGAGCCCCAGTTTCTACAACCCCACTGAGACCTCGAGGCGCCACGGGAGGGTAGTAAAGACAGGACTTATGGAAATGAATGGCACCATGTGAAAATCACATTTCATTGGGCTTTATTAAACTTTATATTTGTTTGATGAGGCCCACGGCTCTCAGATATGAATGTGATTAGTTTACAGTGTTGGGGGATGTTTTAGTTCTTCATTTTCATATATTGTAAACATTTAATCGAGTAAGACTACAGTATCAGCCTGGGGGAAGTTGTTGCGGAAAGTTTAGCTATTAAAATTACACGTTCCAAAAATCCCAGCACTCCTGCATTGTACAACAGAGTAAGCCGCTTCACTGTTGCAGCATAGTGTATATGTAGCTGTTACCCAGAAATCACAATAGAAACTGAACTAACTTAACCTTCCTGGACATTAGTCATACTCAGTATGTTTTATTTTGTGTATTTTGTTTATGATCCCTCTTTTCAAATCAAATCAAATCACTTTTATTGTCACATCACATGTGCAGGTACACTGGTACAGTACATGTGAGTGAAATTCCTGTGTGCGAGCTTCACAAGCAACAGAGTTGTGCAAAAATACAATAACGTAAAACAAGCAAAATACAAGAATGGCTAAATCTGAGCCTAATAAATATATGTACAATATATAATACTATATGCATTACTGGATGTGTACTACATATGTTTTTCTACGTGTGTGTGTGTGTGTGTGTGTGTGTGTGTGTGTGTGTGTATACATATTTTACAAATTAAATAGAGTAAACAATAAATATATAAAAAAATATACAGAGTTGGTTGAGATTTAGTTTTGATTTAATGGTTGATGGTTTAGTCCATAAAATGTCAGACAGGGCAAGAAGTTTAACAAAAAATAGAGAGCAAAAGCTTGTTTTGTCCCCATACTCACAAATACTCCACTGCAATATTATAAAATGGAATAATATTAATAAAAGTACGCCAAGTTCTCATATTTTCTAAGGTAGAAAAGATGAACATGTGGCATTAATGTTTTTTACGTCACCAAAATCTTTTACAAAGTTTTTATGCTGTTGATGGGACAATCAATAGCTATTGTAAAAATCAGGAGGTAATGTTGATCGTGGAGTAAATGTTGGCCACTGCTGCCTTTTTCAACATCCTCATCCTTCTGTACCCTGAAAAAACCAGCTCTGTGTCTCAGGTCTGTCTTGTGATTGTGGTTGTAATGATCACTTGGCAGTGGAAGTACATTGATTATCGGCTTTTGCCCATATCTATTACCTTGTCTAGACTTTTGTCTGTGTTTGCCTTTTCTGCTTGTTGGAGTGAGTCACAATTACGCTTTTATTACACTGTTTTTTGTTTTGTTTTTTTCCGTCAAGAGCATTTCATATGTCTATGTAACATAGACCATATATATATATATATATA
>NW_024582439.1:2234799-2294799 GCF_018398535.1 Haplochromis burtoni
TTTACCATTTCTTCTAGGAGCAGCTGTAGCCCACATAATTTCCTTAGGGATTAATAAAGTGCCATAATATATATATATATATATATATATATATAACAAGTGCTGGGATTTTTGGAACGTGTAATTTTATATATAAAAAACAAAAAAAACAAAAAACAACACCCAGCACGCCCCTGCGGGCGGTTTATCCTTCAAGCTCGCGTCCTCTACCAGAGACCTGGGAGCTTGAGGGTCCTGCGCAGTATCTTAGCTACAGTATCGGCGGAAGGGGCTACATCAATAGGATGAGGGACCTATGGATATATATATATGTGTGTGTGTCCATATCTTTTAAGGACACATCTTATGCATCTTGCAGCTGTTGCCCTTTACAAACACCCAGGTCTATGTTACATAAACATATGAAATGCTCTTGACGGAAAAAAACAAAAAAACAAACAAAAAGTGCAATAAAAGCGTAGTAATTGTGACTCACTCCAACACTGGTGAACACTTGAACAGTTTTCTAATTTGTTTGATTATCTTTGAAGTGACAGTCATGCATAGTAATCTCTATTTATGCAAATATGCTGTTCCCCTTCTTAAACTGCGGTTGAAGATATTGGCATCTGTTGGTTTTGACGTGTGTGTGTGAGTCTGTGACAAGTGAGGGTCTGAAATATAAACTGAAAATGAAGCAGTGTGATCTGTTGTGCTGAGTGCATAAACGCTGAGGCATGGATGCTCCTCGTTGGCCTAATGGTAGAGAGGCTAATTAACAGCAAAAGCCGGCTCGTTTGGTTGCCAACGCCAACAGAAGGTCATGTTCCAGATGCCAGCTGGTATCTAGAGGGTGGCTGCTTTTAAATTAATGGAGAGCACATCATAGAGGGGATGCTAAAGGTACATTTTTGTGGGCTCGGTGACAACCACAACACCACCTCCATTAAGAAACAGTTTATTTTAAACAGATTAATTACAGTGAAATCAAAGCAGTGTTCAAACCGAGGCTTTGTGCACACATTAACTGTGTTTCAAATTATTATCATTATTGTCCCTCTGTCTAGACGTAATAAGCAATTTTACTAAGAAGAAAAAAATATATACAACTTAAGGAGATAATAATGTTCCAAACGTTTTATTTTGAAGTTGAAATTATCTGTGCAACATCTACATTTGATGTATTTTACATTCAGCTTGTACTGATGGATCCATAGCTGTTATGAACACAGAAAACTCCTGTCATGTTTTGATCCACCATGCAATACCTTGGGAAAGCATCTGATTGATAACAGCTTCATTTTTGCATATGACAATGATTCCAAACACCCTGCCAAAACAATAAAAGCATACACGGACAATGGAACACTATCATCCCTGAATCCTCCCTTAGTTATGCTGCAATAGGTGTAAGCTGCTGGGGGGATTCCCATGATGCATTGAGTATTTCTTCTCCAGTCACCTTTCTCACTCACTATGTGTTAATAGACCTCTCTGCACTGAATCATACTTGTTATTAATCTCTGGCTGTCTTTTTTCTCTCAACCCAACTGATTGTTCCAGATGGCCCCGCCCCTCCCTGAGCCTGGCTCTGCTGGAGGTTTCTTCCTGTTAAAAGGGAGTTTTTCCTTCCCACTGTCGCCACAGTGCTTGCTCATAGGGGGTCTACCTTACAATATAAAGCGCCTTGAGGCAACTGTTGTTGTGCTTTGGCGCTTTGAATTGAATGAAACTGAATTGAATTGAATTATCAGTCATGCATTGGCCTTCCCAGAACCTGCACCTCAACATCACTGAAGCAGCGTGGCATCATCTTGACAAAGAATGCAGCAAAAGGCAGCCGACATGCAAAAGAAATACTTTTAATGTCCTTCAAGAAGAACTTTTTCTGAAGACTCGTTAAAGAAATAACGAGAAAGTTTGTTTAAGAGGGGTTAAGCTGTATTGAAATATAAAGTTGGCCCTACTATATGCTGACTTTCAAGCTTGTTAGAATAGTACAGACTCTATTTTTGCCTCATGTACTTCAAGTTTGTACTTGTTTTAACAAATTACTGCACCTATTTCCAATTTTCCCAGCAAAATGTAAACAAATCAAGGGCAACTCGAGACTTTTACACAGTACTGTATCTGAACTAGCATCCAAAACCAACTTCCCTGTGTAAAACAATAATCTAAAGTGAGCTGTCATCACCCTTTGTAGAAGTAGCTGAACTTAGTTAAAGATAGGACTAATCCAAAGAAAAGTGTCCATTGGGATGTATTAAAAAATTACACTGCAGTTGCTAGTTTAATTACAAAGAGAATGATCTGTTGCTTACTTGGTACAGCTTTAGTGAAACTGCACTCATACCTGGCGACAGGCAATGCAGTTTCATTAACACGCGATATGAGACTCTTCATCTTTGCAGGTAGGGCCAGTTATCATTCTGAAATGAAGGCTGATTAAAATGAGTGAGTATTAGTAAACTCTGGCACATTTACATTTCAGTGTTGATTACTGCGCAGTTTCCATGACATATAAGTAAAATTAAATAGATTACATCCTTTTCAGCTATTTTGTGTGAAAAGCTGTTATGTTGCTGATGAAGTAATATTAAAGCCTCAATAAATGAGTCATCTTTGCTCAGTTCACATCTCCTGTAAATTGTGTATGTTAATATTGAACTTAATTCTCTACTGGATACCTCTGCTGCACTGTGGGAGTGTAAAAGCCACTTTGATGACAGCAGTTCATTTCATATTGTGTCAACTAAAAGCAAAAGAGTGGCCATTTGATATGGTTAGCTTTGCCTTGTTCAATTTTCAATGTATAATGCCCAGATTTAATTTATTTTTTCAAACTGAATTTTATATTCCCACGCACCAGAACATTATGATGCTCTCTGCTGCAAAACTCAGTTTAAATTTTCTTGTGATGTGCACAAGGCAGACATTTTATCGGCAATAAAAAAGGGGAGATAATGTAAATAACTGTGCGTGTACTCCTCAGTCCCTCTAAGCATGACTGAAACACAAATAAGGTGTGTTTTTCTTGTATTTCAAATTTCTCATGTTCAGAATAATTCATTCATTCATTTTCTGCAAATAAACCCATTTTCTTTTAGTATAGGTTCTAACACTGCTGGAGACATTTACCATAACTCCCAGTGAAAAACCTACTTAAATACTGACTTGCGAGAATTCTCAAACTGCAGCATCTGTGTATGCTTTCAGATGTCAGTCAAGAGGCTTTGCTCTTCAATTCAAGGTAATATTTGCAAACAGAGAATAGAAAAGGGGGATTTGATTTCAAGTACAAACTCATGGCAGGAATTTAATTTTTGCAGACAAATGCCCTGGTCCAGGTCATATTTACATGCTTGCCTACATACATCACACTATGTTCATCCTAATGAAATGGAGATTCAATTATATCAGTCACTGCAAACCCCAGGTAAGAGCATGATTAGCATCTTTCTGATGCTTAAACATGTGACTGCTTTCTCATTCCTGCAAAGTATTATGTTTAGTTTTGGAAGAAGGTGGCATGAGTAAGAACTGATCACATTGGTGATGGCAAACACCTCCTCACATTCATTAGTAGTCTGCCTGTGTAAGTCTGTGGTTCTCCTGTCTAGCCACCCCATGGCTTGTTTGAGAAGAGAACTACACCTGATATGATGCTGAGCACTGTGCTCTTCCTTCTGGTGTTACAGAGATAATGACTGCTTCTGATTATATTAACAAACCAAACCATCATTTGCAGTAAAAAACAAGAGTAAAAAGTAAAAAGACCGAGAAATTTCAAAGGCGTTTTATACAACTTGGCTACAATATTAACATTTTTTCCCTACTTTTGTGCTCCTTGTCTAGCTAATGGTGACAGCTCTGCCTACAAAGAAAGGGCACAACTCTCAGGTGGTCCACGATCGATCAGCTGAAGGCGGCATATATTCTATCTTTGTCGGAGCAGGCATTTGTAACAGCATGTAGAGAAACCTATGGGTGTACTAGAGCGCATAAACTGTAGTGCTTTAGTTTTAATTCCTTAAGCTTAATATGTTTATGTTGTTTGAGCACAGGCGTTTATCTCCTGAAAGTGAGAACAGTATCTCAAGCTTTCAGATATTTACTTCAGATAATTAACTAGGGGACTTTTGAACATGCATTATGTTTATGCACAAGACAAGCAATATAGGAGCATCTCTGTGCAGAACTGCAGCTGTACAGACTGTCTACATACACATATTTGTACATTTTTACGTCTTTCACAGAAAAAGGAGAAAAAAGAAACACTGCAGTTAGTGGTGACATCAATTATAATATAATGGCGTATTTATATTATGAGTTGTTTTAAAAACTATCATAGAAAGTTTTAGTTTAACTGATACATTGCAATTTTACTATATTGTGTGTACGTCTTATTTCTTAGACATTGTCATTATTTTTATTGTTACCTCTGTAAAGCAGATTGTGACTGTTTTCTTGCTTTTTTTGCATTATATGAATACATGTTTCTTACTTACTTACTTTGTATCGGTTTAAGTCAAAACTTCAGCCCCAGCATTTATGATTATATCCTGCCCTTTTTTGTCTTTTAAGACTTTTATGTCTTCATTTTTGTAAATAATAGATGTTAAATTAAAAAAATTCATCTAAATCATTTAAATTTAATAGATAATTTTGCCAATAACAACATATAGTAGAATTTTTTGTCCTGTCAAATATGTCACATCAATCACTATTTATCTCAAAATAATTTTTTATTTAAACATTTCAGTAGACTCAAATACATTTTGCAGTTTGGGAACCTTTGATTTATTCATCTAGCCCCAAGATCTGTATTAGTATATAGCTGGCTGAGGTGTAACTGTTTACATGGCTCTGTACAGATGTAGTCATTGCTGAAGATGCCTGGGGCATGCCTCTGTTTACAATCCCGCTGATATTCATCTTTAATCAGCTGGGCCACAGTTGGATTAGCATGCTACATGTAGAAGCTGTGTCAAACATTAACATGTTCCCCTTTAGTGGTGGAGAGGAGATAAGGTCGGGGAGAGAAGATAACGTCAGCAGTTAAATATTATCACTAGCTATGGGAGAGAGGCCTGAATTTGGTGAAGGACGGCAGGGAGGTAGCTGCTGTGCTAAAATGCTTCATAAATGCCAATCAATGGGCGCTAGCCAGTAGCTCCTAAGAACCATGGCACTGAGCAATACTTAAAAAAGAGGAAAAAATAGCGAGCAGGAATCAGGATAATGAGTAGTTAATGATCATATGTATCAGTCACAGATTTACCTCCATCCACGCCAAATTATACCGGGCTATAAGTGTGTGATTTGTCAATGACGTCCTACACTGGAGAGATTACATCAGAGATTTTCTTCTTATTGACCTGTAATAAGAATGTAATCGGTCACTGTAACATCTAAAGTGCTGAACCAAAGCTGGTACATATTTAAACATCACTGTTCATACTGGACCATGTTTCTTTTTCAATCATCAGGGACCTCTATTCCATCTTGTTCACACTTCCATCACAGGGTAAAGCCTATAGTCTATTTCCTAAGTCTGAATCACGTTCAGTAGATCCCTCTAATAAGCACAGGTCAAATAGCCTCCATAAATCATAAAATACAGCACTTTTCCTCTGGTTTCACTGCAGCTCTGCAGTAATGCTACAAGGAGCCAAGATAAATTGTTATTACTGCTCCTATAGTAGGAACCACTGGTAGAAAAAAATCAATTGTATAATCACTTGTGGAGGAGAGGAGGAAAGGGCGACATTGAAGTGTTCCTCCATTTCAGGTTATTCCTCTCATGGAGGCTTAGAGCTGCTCGTAACCTGGGTAAGGGGCAAAAGAGAGAAAACACTGAGAAAAATGATTCATACTCAACAGCTCTCATCCAACTCGATCACCTAGCTGTAAGGCATAAGGCAGGTATGCAGCTCTTTGTCGCTGGCATTTACAGTTCATTTGTTTTCCCAGGAAGTAATTTTCATTAAGAAAACCAATTTCCCCTCAAGTCCTTAACATGAATAATAAACACAAACTCTTGCAGGGAGAGGGCGAGAAACAACGATTCAGATCAAACTCTTCTAAGCAGCGCTCTAAAATATTTCGGGATGCTCTTTTTTGTTTGGGCTCCGAGGTAAGAGGTGTCATAGTTTGCAGAGCATGTCGTAATCACTCGCCTTAGGAGAATACTGCTAGAGAGCTAATCATTACCACTCTGCCAGCTTGTAGAAGCGGGGCACATTTCTTCTGCACAACTTTGGGCTGTTTTTGTCTGTGTGGCTGCTGCCTGTCAAACAAGCCACCACTGGTTGAAACAGCAAGTTTACATCAAAGCCGCTCAAGTTCATTTTGAAGCTGCAATGAAAGATTCAATGCTCTCTCCCTTTAATCAGAGCACAACAGCACTTTTTGCTGCATAGCTTGTTTACCTGAAAACAAGCTGCATTTCGCTAATAGATTTTTTATTTCATGTATGTGAGTTTGTGCATACGCCCTCTATCTAATGTAATATTAGGAGGAATTAACATTATATTCTATATTTCTGCTTAAATATGTACAGGTATGGTCAGAGGTTTACATGGATTCATCTTGAGCATGAATGTCATGGTAATTTTGGGCTTTTGATGATTTTTTAAAAACTTTTCTTTTTCCTGGGTGGAATGATTGCACAGCATATATCTTTGATGAACCGGGTGCACAAGTTTGAATTTAATTAGGATTTTCTCTAATCCACACAAGGTCAGAATATACATAGAGGCTCAACAGTATACATACACTCAAATTAGTGGCCTTGACGGTTCTACGGTGTCAATTAATCTCACAAACCCAAGACCTATTAACTCGTCATTAGTGATCATGATTGACTAGAACTGCTAGTTTCTCTGTGACTGCTCTCAATGGATCAACCAATACTCAGAACAATGGAAAAGACTGAGATTTACACAAACAGTGAAGATCTATTGGAGCTAAAAAAAAAACCAAAACAAAACCCTGTAGATTCCAAGATCATCAGTTCAAACAATTATACACAGGTAAATGGTCTTCAACTTATATAAGGCTTCATGCAATTCACTGTGCTAATGCCGTGGCTCTAGGCCTGGCGATGAGAGTCTGTAGTTGGTTAGTAAGTTACTGATATTTGACTGAACAACAACATTTAGATGAATTATGAATTCTCGTCTCAAAGCTCAGGTGAGCACTCTCCCCAAATATTCACTTAGCAAAAGTTAGCAAACAAGTATTGTTTGCTAACTGTTGCTAAATCATTGTTCACAAACTGAATTTGTAGTCATAACATGACAGTGTTCCCACTGGGGCGTCCCGCTGCAGCTGTAATCAACTATCTTCTTTTATTAGAAAATTGTTGCTACATAATTATTCTGTTGTCCAGTCATCTAAGAGTGTATTTTGTGATTTATTCATTTATTTCTATGTTGATGATCAAGAATCTATCTGTATTTTTACTGTGCTTAAATACAGACGTTACAGAAATGCATGTCTGCTGCACAGTTTGCTGGTAAAAAAGGTAGTGACCTAAAGTAGGCCAGCATTTGATTACTTCTGATCAAATGCTGATAGCTCATCTTTAACATTCACAGCAGCACTCGGTCCACCCCCTGGAGCGACTAGATCAAATTCTCAATTAGTCTTGTTGTAAGTGTGCCATTGACCTTGAGAAGGGCTCTTTTTTTTAAGCATAGTTCCTGGTTTGAATGTTAAGCCTTTCAAGTCACTTGAGGATAAATAGTTTGTGAAGCATACACAGCAAGTGAAGAAATGTAGAGATGCAAGACGACAGATATTATACATAACTAACATATGATAATTGAGCTGCACGTTACTGTGTCTGTTTCTTTTAAATAAATTATACTGCTAATGCAAATATTTTATGTTAAGTCGCTCTCAATAGCCTTATCTCTTGTTTACAAACAAATGATTTACAACAGATGCGTTCACGCACACAAACACACAACTGATTCATGGCTTCTAATTGGCCTTTAATGGAACCAGTGTGTGTTAATAAAAATCAGCTGCTCGTATCTTTTTAGGAGTGGTGAACCGTGGGAGGAAGGGATTAAACTGGTTATTAAACAGGTAAGATGCTGGAACCCTGGGGTGATTAATTCTCCAGGGACCACCTTTCACAGTGAAAGTAATTGTAACAATTCCCAGCCTGAGCTTGTCTCTCTCCACCCCAATTCACTGTCCCTGGTGCAGAATTACTGCGCAAAGCTAGAGACAGAAATACTGTAGCTCTGCTAAGCGGAAAAAGGAAGCTGGAGTTGCTGAAGTTAGAATTCTTAAAATGTATTAAACTCAAGTCCACAGTGCTGAAATGGCAGTTTCAGACAAGAATGATCAGGGCATTTATTGAACAAAATGTTGGCTGTTGATGTCTCAAGGCATCAAGGACTCCTTTGTAACAAATAATTAATGCAAGCCTTTCAGAATACAAAGTCTTTTTTTGCTGATTTTTACCAAGTAGCATCATTCACACAAACTTGGATTAGTTTGGTCAACCTCTGGGTGTGTGTACAGCGGATTGTGTATCAGTGTTTAGCTTGTTTTTAATTATGTTTTTGTTTTTATAACAGTACTAGGGCTAATTCAGTAAATTTACTAGAGCTCAATCTCACTTGCCACGTTATTACTGTTCACTAACCCAAATAATCAGCCAATCCCATGACGGCAGCTCTGTGCATTTAGTTATATTGACATGCTCAAGACAGCCTGGTCAAGTTAAAACAAAATATAAGTTGTTCCGTAGTGTGGTGGTTTACACGTTCCCCTAACAGCTGAAATTTCCCTGGTTTTATCCTAGAAGGAGGCAAAAATCCCCCTTGTGTTAGTCAAAGCTAGACGCTGTCTACTGTGATGACCTAAGGGAGCAGCTGAAAGCTATAATCGACAAACTGGGACTGAGAGACTAAGGAGAAATTTATGAAGCAACATTTTGGATGGTCACTGGTCACAGAATCATATTTACTTTTGTATTTTAGAATTTTTGTGTCTAAGCTAATGTAAAACTTTTCAATTGTTGTTTTGCACTCATTTAGCAAAAACAAAATAAGAATATATTTAAAATGGCATTTTCTTTTGTGCGTTTTGTGGAATGTGTTTTCATATTGATAGATTTAACAGAAAAAATTACAGCCAAAAGCACAACATCAACAAATTCTACTAGAAAATTATGTTTTGAACACATGTTTGTGTTATGTGCTATGGCTCCAGTACAATACTCTGGGCAAATTATATGCTATCTATCTAATAAATGTACCATCCAAGGTTTATAGCAAAAGCAGCCTTTCAGTCAAACATGCTTGCATGGATTAACTGAGAGGAGCTGCTACTGAATAAAATGAGAGCTGTATCAGGTCTGTAGGTAGCACATCAAAGACTCATATACTGTATTTTTATATTTGAAAAGAAACATCCTACAATACTTTGCCCTCTGATTTGTCTAAATCACAACACTTGATGACTTTTTAAAGTGTTTGTAGCACTTCACAGTCTGAGGCCTATCATGGGATTGCAGCCTAGACAGAAAAATTGAAATGAACGAATTGAAAAACTGATAACAGCTGGCGGAGAGGATTGGGAATTATGAAGAATATTCAGGCGTTCCTGAAAAATGAAGCTTTCTCTGCAATACCTCAGGAATCCCTTGGATAGTTTTCAAAGTTTTCAAGCGTTTCTCTGTAAAAACCTGAATGCGGGGGGAAATGCGACTGATGTACTTGTCTCATAGTGTTAAGAAAGTAGTCACTGCCTTGTCTGTGTTTTCTCATCACCCTCAGTGTGGGGTGCCACAAAAACGCCAGCACAGTGCACGAGGTTGAAGGCGCATTTTCCAAGATAGCTGTTTTATCTCAAGAACCTTAGGTGTGCAGTGATGGTGGTATCCATCACCTTGCGATATAAACCATAAGCACCATTGTTTAGTAGCTGAAACAACTCGGTGCCTAGTCAAATATTTTCAGTAGTGACACCGTTTACTCTTATCCAAGTTTCTAGGAGTTTTCCTTTAGTTTTCTGATACAACAGAAAATGCTTTGAATTCTAATTGAATGCAGTATTGTGCTTGTGATTGTGGCTACTTTTCCCATTGGGAGGTGTCCCCAGCCTGTTATTCATCTTTCAGATTCTTTGAGTTGTTTTTTTTTCATTTGTTACTAAAGGACCAGATAATGGCAGACTGGAATCGTGTAATTGCTCCAAAGCCGTCTGCGTATTTTTTAGGTGAGTTCAGCGAAGCGTAACAGAAAGAATGTCTTCTTTTGTGTTAATAGAGTGACTCTGCATTTCTCTGTGGCCCACTCTTGTAAGATTAATGATGGGGGCCAAGCCCTCCTTAAGGCTCATTCATTACCATGGGCTCATCTCCCTTCAGACAAATATAACACCATGAATCACTATTCTCCTGTGCCATGTAGGTCTGTGGACATCACTGGATCAGTTTGCTGTCTGCAATTTCCTATTCAGAAGCACTGAAAAAGAGATAATTGTGTGTGCCTTTGTGGCTTTGAGGATATTAAAAATTTTCAGTGTGTTCTACATGTCCTTACAAGATGGGTTTTCATATCAACCTGGCAAGGAAGAAAAAGGATCTGTTGTAGGGCTCTCTCGCCATCCCATGTTTTGTTTTGTTAAACAAACATGACATTGGGCATGGGGCAGCATGGTGGCACGGTGGTTAGCACTGTTACCTCATAGCAACTGAGTTCAATTCCACCATCAGGCCAGGGTCTTTCTGTGTGGAGTTTGCATGTTCTCCCCGTGATTGCGTGGTACTCTTCCCAGTCCAAAGACATGCGCTTTGTATGGATAGGTTAATTGAATTAATCTAAATTGCCCATAGGTGTGGATGCGGGAGTGAATGTGAGTGCGAATGGTTGTCTGGCCCTGCGACAGACTGGCGACCTGTCCAGGGTGTACCCCGCCTCTCGCCCTATGACAGCTGCGACCCTGAAAAGGATAAGTGCAAGCGAATGGATGGATGGATGGACATTGGTCTTCTGCAATAATGTGTTAACATATATTGAAACCTACAAGATGAAAACTACCGGTAGTTGTTTACTGTTGGGTAGGTTCCTCTCATGACGCCAAGGCAGCTCTAACCCTGCAAAGTATCAACATGATACCTCTGGGAGTGCTCTGTAATCTCGGAGCGTCCTCAGAAATCCCCTAAGTGTGATTGTGGAATACTTTTCCCATTGGTGGCGTGCTTGGTTTGCAACAGTGTTTGGGTAGATGGTATGTCCCATAAATCCAAGGGCTCAAGGTTTCCTGGCAGAACATTGTATCACAATGATAATGATAATCAAGGTTGCTCACCGTTCAGTGGTTTTAATGTTGTGGCTGATCAGCATTTATGAAAAGCACTGGAACAGAATCAAGTAAGAGTCTTGCACACAGTTCCCTATATCATGTTCAGTCTACTGATATACTGAGAAGTATCACAATATAACGAATGTTCTTCATAGGATGTTTCCAACAGTGTCCAGTGAGAATGTTGTTGCTTAGGCTCTTCAGATATGAATGTAATGCTGTAAAACTTTTACTTTGTTAGTCCAATTCCATGCATTCATTTTATAAAGCATAAATATTTGTAGATTCAATGGACCAAGAGTAAATTCAATGTTTCAAAGTATGCAGGTAAGTAGGTAAGTAAAGATGAAATAAATACAATTATTGAACAAAGCATCGCTTCAGCAACAACAAGTTGCTTCCCCCAATAACAGAAAGTAATGGGCTTCAATCAGTAATATTCTCTCCACTTCTTTTTCACAAAATGAGCTTCAACCATCAGATCATGAAAGATTTAATAACCTATAATAAATCTTACAAAAGTATAGATGTGCTTCAAAAGATCTTCAAGTCTTTGCAGATTTTTCTTCTCTGAAACATAGGGTTTGAGTTCAAATAGAAGGGTGACTTATTGACTCAAGCGTCATCAAACTGCAACCTATATTACACCCAAAGTGCTTGCAAACTTTTGGCAAGAGATTACAGTGTGATATGTTTCTGTACAGGGTTGTGATTGAATCACAGCTGTAGTCCAGTTGGCAACAATGATATTGTTACTTTTCAGTATTGGCTGGCTGCACAAGTTGGAAAAAGGGAGTGAGTCAGAGATGTGATCGAGGTATAATGGAGTTCTTCACAGGTCAGCGCAGAACTATTGACCTCTCAGTGGGTTCTCTCTGTCCTCCGCTCATCCGCCACAACATGCACCTCTCATCAGCAGTCCATCAGACCAGGGTTTCCAGGAAGAGCTCGGAATTTCGAATTGTACTTTCATCCAGCTGCTGTCCCGTTTTACAATTTCAATTTCTCCTTCCCTCAACAGTCACTGTAAACTGTGGCCAGCAGTGCTCTCATGCATCAATCAAAATAGCAAATGGTTGTGTAATGAGATGAGATGGCTGCATACAAAATAACTGGCTGGCTTCCAAGCACATTAGTCTCTGTTACAATTTTCTCCTAATCAGCAATTTCCCCTGCTTATCGTGCTCCATTTATTATTCTCTTTTACATTTGCATTTTACATTTCGGATATAGGAGGAAACACTGAATTAGAGGTTATCCCTACCAACCCACACAAATTGAATTGTTTTTACCCCTCCATGCATATTTTCACAGCAGATGATTTGTATCCACTAGAGGTGTTTTACCCAGTGGTGAGCTCATATTGTAATTCCAGGCAGGATGACAGGCTCCATGTTTTTCTCTGGTTCTGTGCTGCTAGATTGCTCTTGATGCATTTGTAGAAAGTAACAATCACAACACATTTTTAGGTGTACTGGAGCTATATGCGTGTGTCTATGTGTGTGTGTGTTATGAAAGTGTCTGTATGGGTGTGGGTGTAGTTTAAGGGACAGCAGGAAAAGCTGTTGCAATGTCAGCATCTTTCCCGGAGGAATTTAAAAGGTGACTTTATCGGTGATTAAATACTTTTAAAGCCTGGGAGATAATCATAGATAAAGTTTGTGCAGTGCGTGTGCAAAAAGTGATAAGCTTAGTGTTTACTGTCAACAAACCTCATGTAAAAAACCCAAACTAGCTGTGTATTAATCCACACCAGAGCTTGACGACTACTCTACCTTGGTTGTTGCACTTAACCACAAGTTCGTCGCTTCTTACTGAAGATGGAAAAACTGTATAGATGAATTACAAAAGTTGTAGCAAGTTTGAGTTTTCGGCTGTGGATCTTTACTCACTAAAGCCTTCTTACCTGTCTGAAGGTCTTATGTTTTCACTGCAGAAGCTGCAGACAAATTTAATGATGCCTTCCTCAATTGGGTCTATCCCTAATGTAGCACTTCTACAAAATCCAGATGAACTATTAGCCTTTTTCAAAATTGAACATCTTTCCATTCTTCCAAGAAAACCAGAAAGTTTAAATTGAACACCCCCCCTCCGGCTAAATAATCTCACTCAGTCCCCAGTGCAAGTGAAATCCTACAAAGTCTTTAACTATACTATGCAGAATAAGGATCAAATGAAAAAATTCAAGAAGGCAGAGAAAAGGGTGCAAGATGATAAATTACCATTGCTCAGTAAGACTCATTTTAGTGAGGTTAGTGAGTTATATCTGTTGTCTGTGGATGATCCAGTACTGATCCTGGGCCTGGTAGTGACTGAATAACTGTTTTGAACTTAATAAAAGCAAAAGCTCTCTTTAAAGACAACAACTGGTACAGAATATCACTTGGTAATTTTTAATTTTCACTATAAACCTTTACTCATGTGTTTACCTACTTGATGCATACCATGCCAATTGTTTAGATCCCTGTGTCATCGAAATCCATTTTTATCAAATGTTTTTTACAGGAAAGCTTTGATCAATATGTGTCCAACCGTGTGTCCTTCATTAGGCTGTGGAACACTGTCTTACCTCAGCAGAGTGTTGTTTAAATGTATCCTGTTTGAAGTTTCAGAGCTCTATTTGTAGCTGTAATATTAAAATATAAATTCTTTATAAATCTGATTGGATTAGGGAGCACTCAATCAAAAACTTTTGTGCAGATCAACAGTCAAATGACATTTCAAATTCTCCTTTTTACGTGAGTGCACGCAGACCCTGAATCATGTCCATGTTAATCAAAGCTAATGAAAGTTAATAACCAATACGCAGAAACAAGTAATTTTTCCTATGTTGAACTTGTTTAGTAGTACAGCCCTCATAATGTCTATGCACAGATTTTGTCAACAAAATAGTGCCACTGCCATACAATGTGACCATAATGGCTACATCTCACTTTTATAAAGGTAAAGATAAAGAACAAGATCACAGATGGATGTGGTATAAAAACCTTTTGGCAGAGCGAGTGGTGTCAGGCCACTGAAGGATGGTCTTTAGTTGGAAACTATTTTTAGTTTTCTGTAAATCCATCCTGTTAGTGTGTGCAGAGCTATAGCTAAGAAAAACATTTAGCTGTGTTACTTGGTCATAACATTAGTAATGTATCTAAACAAGGTAGAATTCATAGTTTTCACATAATTTAATCATGGACAAATTAGCATTGCTGATCCAGGGATATTTGATTTTTTTTGTTTGTTTGTTTGTTTTTAATCTCTGAGGATAATATAAAATTAACATTTGGTTTTAGATGAAATATATTAACTTGTCAGTGGCACAGTGGTTCCATGGTTAGTAGTGTCACCTCGCAACAAGGTCCTGGGTTTAAATCCACCAGCTGGGTGAAGCCTTCTTGCATGGAGATTACATATTCTCCTTATGGCAGCATGGACTTGGTCAGGTTACTCAAGCGTCATCCCACAATCAGATTAAGTTAATTTGCTGCAAATGGGAATAAATGTCTGTATGCGCCCTGTGACACACTTGCAACCTGTCTGGGGTGTACCTCGCCTCTCGCCCTGTAACAGCCGAAATAAGCTCTTGCAACCATGAATTGGTTAAGTGTAATAAAATTGATGGGTTGATATTAACTGATTTTTATTGAATGAATGTCCATGAAATTTGGCATGGGCACACATTCCTCCCTCAAGATGAATTGTTAAATGTTTAGTCATTCCTCTGTCTTCTTCAGGTACAAGCTTCATGTCTGCACAATGCTTTAGTTTGAGGGTAGGTTGATATACAATGGTTAGCAAATTCATTACACCATCTGTCATGAAAATAAGAAAACACAGAAATCTGTCAAAAATGTGTTTAACACAAAAATAATATTGTTATTTATTAATAACAAATTGAATTCACATTTATGTAGCTACATTTGAGCTGGCACTCTGGACTTCTAATAAGAATACGAATAATGTAGTTTACTAAAACTGCTGATTTGAACATTTATGGATAACAGCAATAGTTATATTTTACCATTATAAATATAATTTCACTTAAAGAGCTTGCACATAATTACAGAAACATTGAAAAATAATTGTGGTAATTACCATTACTGTTAATTTAAGCCAGCTGTAGCACAAACCTGGATGGTGATCTAGTAAATTTGCTAAGAAATGTATATGAAATGTGTTCATTTTAATCAAACTGGGTGTTTTCTCTGCTGTCGAACACCACCAGCACTGGTAGTGATGCATATTGTAAAATATAAGCTTTCCTTAGAGAAGCCTGCGCTTGTGTGCCTTGAATAATGACAGCAACAGCTGGTGAACGAAATTTTTCACAGAACTGTTTCACGAAACTATTTTATGCTAAATATCTGTATCTTACTGAGCCAACATGTATTGAGCACAAAAAGGTTAATTTGCTCTGCCGTGGCTGGTGTTTGACAGTCATTTTAGAGACAAATGCAAGGTGGCTTGTTGAGTGAATAGGGGACATACAAGTGAGGTTGGTCTCCATTTACTGTGCAAGAGAATGGATGCTCAAGGACCTTGACTACTCAGAAGAGCACCAGCCGAATATTGAAAGGATAAGAGATAGACCCATGTAGTAATTTGTAGTATTCATGCTACATTACACAAGCAGTTGTTGAGTTAAAGCACTCTAAAGAGGCAGATGAAATTGTAACTGCTGTCCTGGCTTAGAACATATCTGCCAGTAAAGGGTTTTGTGAAATATTTTTTTTCTTACTTAGATCCTTTTTTATTGCAACGAGTGGATGTAAGTTAGAGCTTCAATGTGTCGTTAATGTCCTTGGAAAGGGTTTTTGTGTTTTGTCAGTGTACCCTCAAAGAAAAACCAGCGCTAGCAAGTGCTCCCAGAACCTTGTGTTTCCAATTACTGTCTGTGTGGCTCTTTTCAATATAGAAAGAGAAATGTTCCTGTGATCACAACGTTCTTGTAATGACAGAGTGAACCCATCAACAGGGTGGCGGCAGAGCCAGCCGGCATTAATGAATCTTCAACGTGAGACACAGAGCAATTACATGTGATGTTACTATGGCTTATTCTTTTCTTGTGGAGAACCATCCAATTATCAGTTGATCCGAGAGTTTCCAGGGAATCACAACAATTGTCACTTGTAATTTTGTTGTCGCTCACAAGATGAGAAATGTAACTTAGCAACAAAATGGATGGGTTTACAGGACTGTGCCACACCAGGGCAGTTTGTTGTTGCACTCTAATTAGATCTGACAAGCATGTCAGCATCCACAATTTCCTGCCATTGCTTCTTGCTTCTTTAAAAACAAAAATGCACTCTTTGTACGCTTAATAAAAAACAGAGAAACAGTAAACAGTAATTGTCACATTATTATCAAATACCAGAAATATTATCATAAGTGTTGGGCTGACAAATTGCTGGTCCCTTTCTTTTAAATTTTTCTTTTGTTTCAAAGTTTAGTTTAAAACATCTGCCATCTCTTTTTGTTTGTGCGTGCTGTATTTTAATTTTTAGGATTATATCTGAATTTGTTCTTTGAAGATTTTCATAAGTCTTTTGACTTCCTGAGCCTCCTGTAAATCAAAGTGACTCTGAGGAAAATCTAGTCAGAAAGTCCAGGTTGGAGAACACTTCTCTATTTGTGCTTTTTGTCTGATATCACAGGAGTAGGAATAGATTTCATTTTTCCTTCAATAAACTATTGTTAGAATTTCATAAAGAAATCAGTCAGCACGAGCCACGGTGGGTTCTCGGCCTTTGGATGATTCTGCACAGCAGCTTTTGGAAATGAGTCAACCTTGGTGTGTGGTTGGCACGATACCTGAACAGCTGCACGTACGACGCAGAAGGAGAAAATGTTCTACAGTGAATGTTTATGTTGTGCTGTTTTCCCTTTTTGAATATGCAAGCATGTTTTGTGTTTCTACAAAGGTACCTTGTGCTCCGTTCTGAAACTATATGCCAGACTCTGAGTATGTTGGATATTTTAAGTTGAGTGGATAATGCATACATTACTCTGTATTTCAACCTGTCACTCAACTTCAGCTCCTTCACTTCTCCCTGTTTTTGACGAGCAGGACACTAGGGGGCACTATGTGACCTGCTGTCTCCTTTTTTTATTGTGGACTGGTTTCCATTGCAAACTGGTAGGCTCCAGTTCTGTGCACGGACACTGCGCTGTGTGACCAGTGTTCCCAGAACCACACTATATAAGTGGGAGAATTGCAGACATACTCCCGGAGGCAATGCTACATTTCATACACGGAGGAGTTTGAACACTTGCACTGCAAGTCATCAGATCCACCCACACAATCAGAACTAAATGAGTGAAATGATTCTTTTTCTGCATTCACTGTTTTTAATTCAAACCTGACCCAGCCTTAATACATAGAACTGAGGGGAAGCGTATTGATTTCTTTTCTCTTTTCAATACACTTGCATTTTGTGAAAAACAGTGTTGTAATATAAGCCTAGATGATTTTATCATCAGAAATCTTTTCAATATGTCAAGGAATAACTTTCCACAAATTAATCTTTAAATTATATAGTTTATATTCACTGACATGATTTTATATAAGCAATGAATATTTATTTTAGATAAGTCTCTTTTAAAAAGCTCTGCTCTTGAACCAGTGCATTCTCTCGCCTCATTTAAGGCACTGGTTTTATAAGCCGTCTGATGTAATAGCAGAATTACTCCTGTACTGCGTGTTTTAAGCCGGACACCTACCCTTTCTATACATAAATGCACTGCTATTTAGATGCTCTCACGCAAGTGGGCTGTTCTAACAAAAAAATAAATAAATAAATAAATGGTGAGCTTTGCATGGAATGCTCTTATACAATGTCTTCTAACGGTCATAATTGTACTGATATGCGGGTCCCGGCTGATCTGTGCATGAAAAAAGACAGGCATGTGGAGGCATGCAAACCTGTGTGGATGCAGAGTACATGCTGTCAGCTACAACACAACTATACATACTGTCACACTTAAGCACCTCTGTGCTTATCCAGCTGAACGGAAGAATGTCTGGTATGGAAAGCTATATGATATTGTCCTGGCACACGAACACAGAATTTCTTTCCTTCTTTCTTTTTTTCTTTAAGTTTATTTATTCCTGAATAATGCCTCACTTTGCTTAATCAACCTTATAGCATCTGCATAGATGATGCATGTTGCAGTTCATGCTTATAGTAAAAAAAAAAAGAAGAAGCTATTTAGTTTAGCATTAATGTGAAACCTTCTATCATGTAAAGGTTTATGGTTTTAGGAGTGTCTGTCTGTCCAGCTCTATTCTCATTTTCCTGTTCTCAGTCTTGTGTTAAAGCCTTTATTATACAATGAAATCTTTGCTGTCTTGGTGGCAAACCTACTTAATAAATTGGCCATAAAACACGGCAGTTGTCGGTTTTTGATTTTGACTTTATAGCACAACCGTTATGCTTTTAGTCCTACTAGAGAAGATAAATACAAGAACGTAGTATGCATGAATAGATTGTCACATAACATAAACAACGCATCCTTCCTTTGGTTATCTTTTAAAACAAGTCATATAATGAGCAAGATATTTTTGCAATGGAAGAATAAAACAGCAAGTCTGTCTGCTCTCCTTCAAGTCAATTCTTTATTTTAGCGAGGGAGGGTCAGTACAAAGAAGAGCAGCTTGCTGTTGTCACTTTCTGTTATCTTTCACTTTCTCTTACCATTTGCAGTGACTTCTGCATAATCTGTGCTGTGACTTAGGTGTCAGTTTCACTATGTAACACAATGGGAAGTTGGGAATCAATAATCTGCCAGTGAGTGTGTGAGAGAAAGAAAGACAGAGACTTTGCATATATCCAGCAGAGTGAAGAGAGTAATTTCCTTTCTTTGGAACAAAGCACTGATCCCTAGAACACAGCTCAGTGTTTAGACAGAAAGCACAAAACATTTCACACTCCATAGCCTCCACATTGGGGACCACTAGCCAGCACAAAAAAATACATTCTTAAAGTCATTGATTCAGCCAAGTTCTGAAAACACTGCTCATCCTGGTCTACTTCAACTTTATTCTTGTAAATCCACTTTTTGTGCTTTTCCAAAAGTATAATTCTCTTTTAAAATATAGACACTGTTCTGCATATGAATTCACTGTAACTATGGGACATAATATACTAAGTGACATGTTACATTTTCAGTTGGATGGATGCATTTCAAAACTAGGACGACTGGTTGTTCTTTTGTTGATATTCACATATCTGTACTAGCAGCTACATGTGTCCTGTCTTTGGTGGCTTTGCATGTAGAGTACAGCGGCTTTTTAGAGTGTTTTCACTGAAAACAGGTCCCCGCTGTGGCTAAAAACAACGCTGCAAGAGTCAACCCCAACAATAAAGTTGGCTGTAACTAATGCAGTTGTATTAATAATTAATCATTACATTTTTATGCCTCCATGCAGGCGACAACCTTCACCATCTTGTAAAACTTGACAGCCAACAGTGGGAAAAGTTGAATTTTCAATGTACAACATGCTTCCAAATTTCTCTTTTTTGACGATAGTCATGTTTGCTTGTTGCTCGTGTTGAGTCTTTTGACAGTCTGGCAAGGCTGCTGACACTGAAGTTCCAGATGTCCAGAGCTTTGCACCAACATATAAAAGCAAAGCTATAGAAACAAAGAAATGTCTGTTCTTTCTGCATCCTCCTTCTGTTTCAAGTCCACAAGACCAGATTGTGATGTGACTGGATTCTAAATTAGTTTGCTAACTTGTTTCAGATCTGGTGGGCATATGGATTCATGTTGTGACTCCACTGACCCTGCTATCAACATTGCATATTTGCTATAAACACTGAGCCTCTTCCTGTTGTTCAGTTGTGAAGCCATACTGCACATGTGCACAATGCACCCTCCATGCTTGCCTCTCTTTACACCTTTCTCTCACAAAGACTGGACCAATAGATAACGTGGGAACAATTGCATATTACGAATCTGTTGTTTGTGTAGGCGTAAACATAATGAACAAAGCAATATCGCAGATACAGTCCTGGTAAAACACAAGTACATTCTCTTTGAATAATAAGGTTTTACGTATCAGACCATGATAAGAGCAATCTGATTGATAGAAGGTCTTGAAATTGAGTAAATACAATCTTAGATGATGAACAACACATGACACATTACATCACGTCATTTTTAAAAATTAAACAGAATTTAGTCAAAATGCAGAAACAGCGTGTGAAAAACTAAGTATAACCTTACTGTTCCCATATAAACTAATAAGGTAGGCAGCCAGGTGCTAATTGTCAAATACATTTGATTACCTGATCATCAGAAAGTGTGAGTACATATAAAAGCAGAAGCTTTGGCAGTGTTCTAGTCTGTAGTATTTAGGTGTGTTAACATGGTGCCAAGAAGGAAAGACATCAGTAATGACCTTAGAGAAGCAATAGCTGTTGCCCATTAATCTAGGAAGGGCTATAAGGCGATTTCCAAACAATCTTATTCAGTGAACAAGATTATTCACAAGTGGAAAACATTCACAGTTACCAATCTTCCCAGAAGTGGATGTGCCGGCAAATTCCCTCCGAGGTCAGACCTTGAAATACTCTGAGAAAGTGCAAAAAAACCAAGAGCTACTTCTCAGACTCTGCAGGCCTCAGTTAGCATTTTAAAGGTTAAAGTTCAATTAAAAAAAAAGGCTGAAGAAGTATTACTTAGAAGGGTTGCCAGGAACTGTCTTGTCTCTAAAAAGAACATGGCAGCACAGCTTGGGTTTGCAAAGTTGCATCCGAATAAACTCAAAGAATTTTGGACCAATGTCTTTTGGACAGACAAGACCAAAGTGGAGATGTACAGTGCCACATTTGGTGAAAACCAGAGCATATCAGCACAAACTGCGCAGGACTGGAGGTGATGGTTTGGGGTTGTTTTTCAGCCACAGGACCTGGCCACTTTGCAGTTAGTGGGTCAACCATAAGGTCCTCTATATAACAAAGTTTTCTGGAGGTGCACTTTGACTTCATTTTTGTGAAATAAATGATGATATGTAATATGTCATGTGTTCCTGTTCATGTGAATTTATACTTCAATAATTTCAAATTATTTAAGGACCAAATGAGTTTTTATCCTGACGTACAAAACCTTAGAGCTGACTGAGAGAGGATGCACTTTCTTTCACAGTGACTGTATATCTCATCCCATTATTAGACCGTGCCAAAATAGCACCTGTTCAGTTTTCTATGACAATCTGCAAAGAAACTCGAAATAGTGGAGCAGTTTGGGTGAGAGTACTTTTTCATACTGCTGCCTGAGACACAATCACCACCATACTTATCTGTTTCAGTAATTTAAAGTCATCTCCCAGAATGGGTTCAAAACAGCATGAAATGACACGCGAAAAGCAGAAAATTAGTTAACATGACACTTCAGATGTACTCAAAAGTGGCATGTTAACATTTAAAAAGCGTGTTTGGTGTTGCTGCAAATGACTTTTTGGTTCATCACATTTGCACCAACATGAATAATAGATTCATAGTCTTTTACAAATTGCCATGAGGTAGGCTTGTGTATATTCCTGTGTGACTAACCTGGGCTCATGCATTTCTTCCCTCGTCTGTAATCAGCAAGCCGTTTTAGCCCTCAGTGCTGCCACTGAGGAGAACAATGGCAAACCTTCTTGCATATCCAGAGAGAAGACATTTCTGTCCAGTTACAATTGTTTCTGCATTGCTTGAATTGGATCATCAGCCATCATAAAAACATTCAAGGTCACCTGAAGCACACATCTCGTTGCTCCTAACATTTGCTTGAACAATAACTAAACATTTTATCTCTGTATTATTTGTACTTAAGCTTTCTTTCCCCCAGTGTGTATCAACATCAAGGTGTGCCAGAAAGAGTTGTGTTTATGTGTGTGCACTTATAAAGCGTGAGTCCTCTTGTTGTATCCTCAGGGGTTGATGGCTGAGCTCCTTGGGAGGGGTGCTGCAGTATTTACCACCTGCTATGAAACAAGCCTTCTGTGCAACTGTGATAGTGTCATATGAAGTGAAATGAAAGTGACGCCTCTCCATATCAATGCGTCCCGTTTTTAGAATAATCTTTCCGTGGCATTCCTACTTTTATTAGATTGTGTACAAGTGGTGAGCAGGGAGGCGAAGCAAGGAGACAGAGCGGGGATGACAGGGAGCAATTGTCACGTTCATTTCTGTATGACAAGCTGTTGGCTCCTTGGATTATTTCCATCGACTTAACAAGTGAACTCAGCTAACATTCATATTTCAATATCACTTTGTTTACAAAATCTCCGCTTTTCTTTTCTTTCAAATTTTCATCTTGTATACATATAAAGAAATAACAAGACCAGAAGAGCAGAGACAAGATTTGCTTGGTAAATATCATTTCACCTTCTTCTTGTCTAATTCTATTCCTTCTTTTATTTTTCTGCTGGCCTTCTTTTATTTTTCTGCTGGCCGCAGTACATCACCAACACTAACTGGACCGGTTTCTTATTTAGATTTGTCTTTGCCTCTCTGACATTTTTGCACTACCCTGGTTTTATGTCTTTGACTATTGTGTGCTGAGTAGATCTCGACCTGTTGTTGATCTAAAATTATTAGTTTTGTAGTATTAATTTGAGTGGGAATTCTTTGTTTTTTGAATAGAACTGTGGAAAAGTGTTGACCTACGTCCAAAGAACTCGACTTTCTTGAGATTATTGTTTACTCAAGCCTCATCAGAAAAGAAAGATGGCTGTCAAGAAACCATTATAAGGAAGGGAAACAGGGGGGAAAGGTTGATTTATGCCAAATTACACAAGAATTGGACCTAAAATCAGTGGCAGCGGACCTTATTGAAGTCTTCTATTGAGGTCTGATATGAATCCAAATTGAAATTATTGGTTGTCATTGGTATATCCTGGACAGTGATCAGGAGAGAGGCACAACAAGCTCATCCTGACATAGAACAGAACAAAAACCAGCCAAGAGAGTTCAAGTTCTGCATATCCATGTTCAAGTTCTGCATATCCATGTATGTTTGGGCATGTTTGAATACATTTCTGCACCAGGTCCTCATTTTTCCAGCAAAATATAAAGAAATGAAGGATGGCTCAAAACACGTATATTTCATATAGTCAACCAATTTGTATTACCCAAGTGCACCATGGTCTGAAAAACATTCGTGTAGAATGTTTTTCTCCTTGTTTTTACATGAAGGGGGATTACTCTTCCTCAAACATGAGTTCCCTTGTCAAATTTCGCATAGTCTGCACTATTCTAGGCCAAATCCCTCTCTTCTCAGTTGAATAAATTTATAAAAAGTCTACGCTCTTTAAAAATGTCCCACAGTGCAGCTAAGAAACACTGTGACCCTGTTAACATACACACAGAAGTGTTCTACTGTCTTTCTAACGCGTGCATGCTGTACACTGTTATATTGTTGCATCAGCTGCTGCTGACATCAGGACAAATCCTGGAACAGGCTTCATACTTCTGATTTAATTCTGGTTACTGTCCATCCCATTATGTGTCTGTCATACCACCAGTTCACTACTGCTGACATATAGCTTTACTGACGTCAGCAGTCCTTTCTGGTCACATCTAGGAAAAATATGAAAGATTATTGGAATTAAGAGACTTTGGTGTCTTGGATGCTTCAAATCTCTTGTAAAGATGCTCATGCAAGGACACAGGGAGTGGATTAGATTCCAGCTAAACATTGAGAACTGGAGGAAAATGCAGTAAAGCTGACAGGGAACAAGCTGTAAGTTTGGTGGTGAGCGTGATTCATTGGACTGTTGACCTTCCTTTAAGGGAGATGATGAACAACCTGGTACCAGACCCCAGGCATCAGGCCCTGCTCTCTCTCTCAGCCGTCTGCAGCTTCACCTTCAGCTCACATTTAATCACTCTGGCAGCCATCGGCTGATAAATACCCGCCATATGGCTACCTTCCTCACCTCTTGCTCCATCCTGCAAAACAAACAACAAAATGTCAGTGCTATGGCAATGGTGCCACCTAGACCTTCCATAAGCCCAGTATCTCTTCCAATTTGCACTGCACATACTACCCACTCAAAATAGCCAGCATCGTTGCTGACAACGAATAGAGGAGATGAGAGAAAAATAAGTGCACTGCTGCCCTTGAAATATTATAGGCATTGCACCTTCTTAATTAAATAAGCTTTTTGAAATAAAACTTTTAACAGGCTGCTGCTAGCTTTTTAAAAAAAAAAAAAAAATCAATTAAAAATTCATGTTTGATAAGAAAGACTTTGTAATCAACTTCTCAAACCCAGTCTAGGGTCAAGCGTCACTGCTTTCTTATCAAGACATGACGAAGAGCGCCCCAGGAGCTCACATTTAATACGGTCCTCTGGTGGCAGATTGAGAAAACATATAGATATAACTATTAAAAGTCATAGACCATTTCTGACTTCTGCTCAGCTCTGGGATGTTGCCTGGATAGGAGTTAGCTTGGGGGTCCTCTACAGAATACCTCAAGACACACTTAAAAGGCTAAACGCAGAAAAAGTTCCAAATGAAAGATGAGCCCGTGTGGTGAAAACCTATGACAAGAGGTTCACAGAAAACCGAGAAATGTTAGTTCTTTAAAGATAAAAGGATCATTTATAACTTTTACTTTTTGATTGTGTTCTTACTATCCAACATTAATTTATTGCTCTCGGTTTCTACATTCTGGTCAACCATTTTTATGCGGAGAGTTATTTTGCTGCTATAATGAGACCACCCTGTGAGCAATTAGGTTTCTTAGGTTTCCTTGGAAACACCCATTAATTATGATGCCTTAATATGAATGAGGACATTATTCTGCAATACTATGTAACATTTTAATGTTGCTATTTAAATGCAAATTTTGACTTAATGACCCCAATTGATTTGCAATGAATAAGTTCAATTTCAATGTTTGTATGCCTTTTATGTGCATTGAAAACACTGAAATTGTTTCAGCGTTGCGTCATGGTCACTCATTTTAGTGCACAAAATAGTATCTCTGTGTATTATGGAGTCATGCAAAGTAGCTGACTGTTATAAATACAGCTACTTCTCTGGTGAATTAATTTTCAAATGAATTCTGTGTAGTTAGTGTCAAAATAATGGTGTTGTTAAATGGTCCCCACATAGTACTATCAATAATTAAATGCAGCATGAAGGTAAAATAAAGTAAAACTGTAGAAAAGCTCCACTCTCAAAGAAATTCAAAATCTCTTCCATGCCCAGCGTCATGGTGGGCCCCATCACATGCTGATGAGCACATGCCTCAGCTGTAACCTTGGCCAATCCTCCAGTCCCTGCAGGGCCCGTGCCGGTCAGAATGGGGTGTAATACGACTAATCAGACACTTTAACTTTTATGTAAATCGCCCTGGCTTATGAATCTTTAAAGAGGTGATGTCAAAGACAAAAAGGGGCGGGGTGGGGTTAGGTGAGTGAACAGAACTGTCAGAGATGTGAGCTCTAAATCTTATTACCCAGCGCTGCTTTGAAAAGATGCACTAATGAAGTCATACAATTAGTCTAATTATGATGCTGCTGTCAAACCGGCCAGAGATATACTCTTTCTGCGAAGTGTCTGCTTTAAATTGTCCTCTAATGTGACAGGCTTCTGTCATAGCTGTGTCACTGACATCAGGATGAATCTCAGTGTTAAAATGTTTTTCAAGGCTAAATATCTAGAAATATACATTCGTCCTGTCGTGCTTAATGACCCACTTTGAAGTTAGAGGAAAAGAGTAATTGTTGTGCCTTTAGGTGTGATAAAGCTGCATCCATATATAGACAGCAACAGATTAACAGTGTTGCTCAACAGAGCTAACCGTAATTACTGACCTGCATTCCGTGCTACCCAAGGCTAACACATACACACCCACATGGGCACACACACAGACACACACGTGCACACGCTGTTGTTGCTGCAGCAGAATGATTTCACGATTCAGGTCAACAAGAGGCCTCGGGCACATAAACCCAACTCTTCCTTTCTTTCACAACTTAATTTGTGAGGAATAATGGTTTAGATGTACAAGCAGGCCATAGAGCTTCACCAGTTTAGGCAAAATATATTAGCCTCAAGAACAGCACTCCCTCACTAAATAATTAGTATCAGTGTGACTATTTGTCAAATACGATACGCTATGACATTGGTCTGAAAATACACAAGAAACTTAAACGGTCACATAATACATATGGTCACATTAAGGTTCACTAAATCCAAGGTAAGTATAAATGTGCATTTATGGGATATATTTAATATAGTTGAGTTATATTTAAGCATCACTATGTGACTGGAAACATTACATTACATTCAATGAAACAAATGTTTTATTGAAAATTTATTAGGAAAAAAAAAGTATTTTAATTTTCATTTCTTTTTTTGTCTCATGCATGTAGACTCTGCTGTTAATAAAGAAGATTCATTAATGTAATGATTAATGCAAAACTCATTTATTCAACTAAAAAAAGAAGAAGCTGCAAATATATACAGTTACAATATCTCTATATTAATATAATTATAAAATAGTATACTACTCTGCCTCTTAGGCTCTGTGAAATGATGGCTGTAATAACAGCGGCAGTGAATCTGTATTGAGGCAGGGAGAAAACTGCATCAGTGGGGCCGAACAGAGCAGTGGAGATGTGGCACTGCATTACTCGTTACCAAGGTATTTTGGTTTTAGGGTACAGAAAGTCACATGTTTACAGTCTTTATGTACAGTAAACACTCTGAATCAAAAAAGGTACATTCATATACATCCTGCCAATGCAGAATGTTCATATAGAACATAAATTTGTTTAATTCTAAATATACATGTTTTATGACTTAATGTTAGGTGCATTTTGTGATTATGGTGTAATTTGGCTATGATACACTTTTTCAAATTTTGGAACACAGACTAAGAAACAACACTTTTATTTGACCAAAACTCTAAATCCAGTAGATATGTTGTGTTTAATAATTGTATTTGCTTGAAATTCTTCTGAATTACAGATGATAAAAATAACTTCACCGAGGTCTTGTAAATCTCAGTTTTAACTTGACAGTTTTCTTCCTTAGTCTTACTCACCTAATCAAAAGATCAAAAGTCTAATGCAAAAACATTTGGAGCTAAATGAGTCTGTGTTGAGAGTGAGACAATATTATGACATTAGATGATATTTGCTAAAAAATCTTGAGAATTAATTGTACAACATCCACAAAAATAAGCACTTATTTATGTTTGTTTCTGTCGTAGTCGAAGCAGAAACGAGCACTAAAGCCAAATTTAATTAAGACAACATTTTCTGTGACTAAGGCATGGCGCCTGTCGTGTCCCATTAAAAAACAACTTTTTCAGTCAAGGAATCCTCTATAAAGTAAATATGACGTGTCTTTTACAAAATGAAATCATAGTAATTAGGAGTTAATGGTTTAGATCTGCAGTTAAGAAAACAACATTATGAAGCAGTAAATGGTCTCTCCGTCCCTGGAGAAAGAGCTGTGTTTTCCATCAGGGGTATTCATAGCCATCAGGGAATTCAAACAATGTTACAGGATTCAGTTTATTCTACAATGTGATGATTAACTGGTCCTTGGATTTTGGAGCCTGTAGGAAAATATCTTCATGCCTTTCCTTCTTTCTTGTGGTTAGATTACTTTGGCTAATTCTTCCCTTATTAAATTTTCTTGGGCTGACTCCTTGGTTTCTTTTATAAATACACAAAAACAAAGGGCATAAACTCATCTGTCAAAAATGGCCCCAGAAAGCCGTGTTTACATTTTAGAGTGTCCGTCTTCTGTCTCTGCCTGACTTCATCTTGGGTTTTTGTAATTGGGACATGATTGGATTAAGAGAGGAAATGATGGGGACATGTTGCACTGCTGCATGTAATCCACTTTTAGGCCTCCTGCTTCTGGAGTGTCTCTGATCTTTGGAAATTTGTTCTGCATTAAAAGTCCTTGTCTAATGACAACTAGACACAGTAAATTAATTGTTTCCGCCTCTGGCATGAAGGGTGTCGGTGTGTTGTTGCTTTTTTTTAATTTATTTTTTTATCCATGCTTATAATTATTCTGTCAGTTATGTGATATTTTTGTATTTCATTTTCAGTGCTGTCCATTTTTCAATCTATATATATTTAATAAAGTGATATTTAGTGTTATTTTGGCAATAAATTGATGTTTTTATGTTTTAGTTTGTGTAATCAGCATCTTGGTGATGTGCTGATGCTGCATCATTATAGCAATTAGTATTATTTTTTTTCCCCAACAACTGTTCCTGTTGTTAATAAATTAAACCCCAATTCTTAAGTAACATTACACAGTTTTTGCACTATTTTTTCCTATAAATCTTTATTGTTATTGAGGAAGAGTGAGGTGGAAACAAGAGAGAAGTGGGAAACAATGAGATGAAAGTTTATCCGTTTGTTTCAAAGAGACTGTCTCTCCTTGCTGGAGACATTCTGACTGATCTCGCAGAACAAAGCCGATATGAAAATAACCATGCTTCTGGTGCCACACTTCAGTCTAACTTATTTCTATAAATCAGCAGAACATAGAGGCCGGTGTAAGTCTGCTGCACAATGCAGTTATAGTCTATATCAAAACAAAATGTGAGGTCAGATGTTTTGCAGGTCGCTCTTTGATTGTTTTCCTTATTGCATTATTGCACAGCTAGGATACCGCTGACACTGGCTGGTGAAATAGGCCCCTGTCAAAACCCATTCACTCACTGCAAATTAATTCCTATCTCTTTCCTCCTCATTCCTTCTGAATGAAAAGTTGACGCAAAATGAAGCGCTTTCTAGTTCAGACTGCTTTCTTTGTGCAAAGGGAGGTCATTTGTATGAAAATGAATATCCAAGCGGACTGTCTGATTTAACACACTCCCAGGGATGCATATAGCCTGAACAAATGTAGTGACTTCAAGCTAACTTAATTGGACATAATAAGAAAATGCCCAACAAGGCTTTATGCTCCAGGGGAAATACATAGTTATCGTGGAAGGGTTCCTTACCCCAACTGTGAGGTTGAAAATAAATATCTAAATATATACAGTAAATAATAACTATGCTATGACTGAATGAATGCTAAATAAGAGCTGATTTATGTAGTGCCACGAAAAACAATTTTCTGTACTGCTGCCCATAATATTCGAAGGTAATTTTAAATATTCTCCTCTGTGCCTGCAGCAAACAGGTTAGTTGAGAATGCAAATATACCCTTAATGGAGAAATAACTCATCTTTGGACTTTATTCCAAGTATAAAAAATATAAATCCATTTAGCCACAGTGTGGCATTCACATATTTCATGTAAAATTAAGATTTCTGAGTCAGAGTTTTTGCTGGACTTAATTTTCTTAACCTGCTTCCTCTTGTTCAATTGAAGAGTTACTACATTTCCCAGTAACCCCTCTGGCAGCCCTAGAAATCAGGTTTAAATGTTGAATTTAGATCAGATTTTCAAGTGTAAGTGCAACACTGATGGTATTCACATTCACAGCCCTTTCTCGTGTTTTGCTGTTGATATTGTTGCATTTTGTAATATTACATGATTATTCACTGTCAGTACAAAATGGAAAATCTCTTCTATAAAAAGCAATGCTGCTCATCTTTCAGATATCTGAATAAAGTTCTGTTATTCAAACTCGCTGCCTATTCTGAACTTGAAACATATAAATTTTTTATCTGCAGCATGAAATGTTTGTTCATAACTTTGCTCATAAGGCAGTAGGGTATATATATCTGGTAGAAACAAGCTGAAAATATGGCGGTAATTAAAAATAATGAGCCGTGGCAGCTTGTCCAGCTATAGGTTAAGATAATGATCCTTAATAACAATATTTCACATCAACACAGTTTACAGGTCACAAGATTCTTGTTGACTAGTCCAACAGCCTGAGGCCATTCTGTTTACATATAAAGTCCTTGTGGAATGACTAATACATTTATTTGCTATTAATCAGCAACAGCACATACACTAAGGAGACACTTAATTGGGTACACCTTGCTTGCACCTTATCAGCTGTACGTCTATGATGTGAATCACCTGTTTCACCACATCCCAGAGGTGCTGTGTTGGATTGTGGACACCTTGTGAGCACAGAGAACCTGTTGTGTTATCCTGCTGGAATCAGCCATCACAAGATGGGTATTCTGGACATTTCAGATCATTTGAGGAGCCCAAAGAAAATATTACAGCACCAGCAGCAGTCTGCACCACTGATACAAAGTAGGACAGATCCATGTTTTTGTGTGTTGTTTGCAATTTTCCAATCAGTTCATTTCAATTCCATTCATTTATATAGTGACAAATAGAAGCAATAGTAGCTTGAAGGTGCTTTTTATTGTAAGGTAAAGACCATGTCATAATACAGAGAAAAGCCCAACAATCAGATGACCCCATATGAGCAAGCACTTGTGGGAAGTGGCACAGTGGGAAGCAAAATCTCCCTTTTAATAGGAAGAAACCTCCAGCGGAATCAGGCTCAGCGAGGGAGTCATCTGCTACAACTGCATGAGGGGACGAAGACAGAACAACAAAGTGAGCCAGCGATTAATAATAGCTAATGATTAAATGCAAAATCGTGTATAAACACATGGAGAATGAAAAGAGGCTAGTGAAGAAGAAACGTGTATCATGGGAAGGCACCAGCAGCTCCAGCAGTCTAGACCTATTGCAACATAACATGTCCAGAAACCTGAAGGTCTTGCCTCACATTCTACTTTTAAAACCCCAGGAATCACAAGTAAGCCTAAAGTCTGAGAACAAAGGGCTCTTTTTGGGTGATTCGGTACTATGAGGTGTTTAAGATAAGATTGGCCCCATCAATCAGGGGGCTAATGTGAAGTATACAATGTGAAACACTTACATCACACGTCAAACCTGTAGAAGGATCTGATGTAACATTTCCTCCTTTAACTTGGCAGAGTTATTGTTGTCACTTGTGTGCTAGACTCAAAAGTGACAACATCTTGTGTCTTGTATTTGGTTGTTAATGCTAATGTTGCATTGTAGTAAAAAAATATCAAGGTGGAAAAGTTGCTGACAGGTTGTGTGAGGAAACAAACACTAATTATGCACTTTCTTTTTTTTCTGGTAGCCACTTTGTCTTTGTTTTTCTGGTTCAGGTGCCATTACGTTCTTACGTTTGCCCAAGTTAAAGAATTAGGAGCAGTGCAAGGGATGTCTTTATTGTAATGCAATGAAAAGGCCACTTTAAATTTTTTTTTATATCTTTATATATTTACAGCAGATGGTGTTCTTTTGATTAAGTAGACCTAAAGCATACCATCAGTAATTAGTATTTAGCTAGATGTTTCTTTGTACCTCTGGTCACGTGATGATTGGGTAATTCAGTTTGAATTATCCATTTAGCCCCACTGAGACTGTTCTGACCTCATAAGAGTTATTTGATAAATCTTAGCACAGTTTTTCTTCTACTTGTATTGAGCACTGGTGCTCAGGGGTATTATGTTTTTTTGTTTTCTTTTAGTTCCATGCCTGTCCTGGTTTTTGTCCCATGAGTCTGGCACATAATGAAAATTTTATTTTCTTACACTTTTCTATTGTTTGATAAAGCAGTGCCTCTAAGCAGCAAATATGCACTTGAGTTTGTTTTAGTTCAGATTAATTACATATTACACTCTTCTGCTCTTGGTTTTTTTTTGTTGTTGTTTTGTTTAGTTTCTGCTACACGGAACAGAAACAAAAAGGCCTTCTTCTCCTTGCTTCACTACTTTAGTAATGGTTAAACTTTGCCTGGCATCAATACTAATGGATTATTGAGGTAGTCACGGTTGGCTTAATTGATTAATTAATCAATAAGCAATTTAAAATGCTGTCTGAAATGTTAAAATGGATGTTTCAGACATAAGCCAGGTGTTACTTTTAACAAAAAAACAGTATGCAGTTGCATGAGAAATTTCCAGATTCAACACTGTCAGAAGGTTAGTGTAGACTGATGTCTTGGTCATGACATTGTTCTAATATTACTTTCTTTCTGCTGTGCACAAAACACATACATCTTTTTGTCCAACAGTGAGAGATTTTCCGTCAAACTGGGAGGAGTGCAAACATCTTATCGTCTTCCTTTTCTTTATTTGTGTTTCCATTAATTTGACTAAGAAACGATCATATTTCATCTGTGGATTTCTGAACTTTTTGCTCATATTTTGATCTCAATTGTTGGTACAGATGAGAGGTGCACATCTCATGTCAGTCTTGTCAAACAGAAATGTATAATGTTCATGTTATTTTTAAAATAAAAATTTTAAAAAAAAGTTGTTTGCAGAGTGCTCGTGCCTGAAGTGCTGAATTTAATTGGGTGTATAGAATATAGAACTGAAGTAGGACATTAATGATGAACTACAATAATCATCTTCTATGCTCAACACGTTGCTTGTTATGATTCTGCATCAGTAGAGCAGCCTGTATTGAGTGATGACTTCTTCTTACTAATTAGATGTGGAATGCTGATGATGTGCGCTGGTAAAGTTATGGAATATATAATACAAAATTTGATCTTCTTATATAAAAATCATAAACTGTACCCAGATGCTGATTTAAAAAAAAACAGACATTAACAAATAAAATTAATGTGATAAATCAGTTACGGACAGTAGTGCAGTGACTGACAGTCAGAGCATTGCTGTTGTCCTCTGGGCTATGTTTCAAACACCTGATGTGTATGAGGGAGACTTATACCCACTCTGAACACTGATTAGTTGGCTCTCAGCTTATGCTGTATGAATTATGCTCTTTGCGTCAGTGGATCTTTCTGGAGAGTAATGACTTTGCCAGCTCAGCAGTAATATAGTTCAAAGGTCAAAAGTTTACTTATGTTTGCTTAGAATCTTCCCATATAGTTATTCATACCTCTAAGTATGAACACATAGATCATACCAAAGTGTAAAAGATGTCACACTGAGAGAATCTATATGATAGTAATACTAAGTTTTAAAAAAAAATACAACCTCATTCCAAAAAAAGTTGGATTTGCAGTGATTTGCAAATTCCATAAACTCAAATATAGGTTTATGGGATTAACTGAACAGAAATATTTTAAATGTTTACATTGTGAAAATGTATCATTTAAAAAAAAAAGGTTAAATTTGATAGAAGTAACATGTTTTAAATAAAACAAAACTGGGACAGTGCCATATTAACCACTATGTAGCATCCTCTCTTCTCATAACAACATCATGGAACTGAGGAGACCAGTAGATGGATTTTGAGGGAGGAATGTGTTCCCATTCTTTTCTGATCTAGCTGCTCAACATTCCCAGGTCTTTTTCGTATTTTCAGCGATATGCTAAATGTTTTTAGCTGGAAAAAGGTCTGGACTGTTCAGTCTGCTCAGCACCTGGACTCTTCTACTACAATGCAATGCTGTTGCAAGGAATGCAGTATGCGGTTTAGCATTGTCTTGATGAAATATACCAGGCTTTCCCTGAAAAATATGTCAAATTATGTTGCTTTAAAGCCTGTAAATACCTTTCCGCACTGATGGCGTCTTTTGAGATATGAAAAGTTCCACAGGCATTATTGCACCCTCAGAACAGAACAGTTTTCCACTTTGCCCAAAGACCATAATGTTGATTGCCATTTGCGCACAGAGATTTCTCCAGATTCTTTGAGTGTTTTAATGATATTATGTTCTGTAGATGTTGAGATATTATTAAGTCTTCCCAATTTTATATTGAGAAACATTATTCTGAAAGTGCTGCACAATTTGCAGACACAATTTTTTGTAGATTTGTGAAAACTCTATCTCTGAAGTTATCTTTTTATACCCGTTCATGTTACTGACCTGTGGCCACTTAACTTTATATTTTTCTTTATTAAATGCTCCTCTGGATTTTTTTTCCCTTCCAAATTCAGAATATTCAGAATTCAAAATATGAGCTAATATTTTTCATGAAATAGTGAAATGTCTCAGTTTTAACAGTTCCAACTTTTTTGTAATTGGGGTTGTATTATATGCAACATTCATTTCGGTTTCTGCTCATTGTAAGCATGTCTGTTTGAGGTCCAAACTCACTTACTTAATGTTTTTAGCAAGCTATAGGTAATTCATTATCATTTAATATATATATGCCCCGTTATATCTAATATAACAGGATGTAATGCAACATCTCGGCAAAACCCTGAAATACTGGCTTTTCTGACAGGTCACAATGAAGAAACATAAACCTGTCAGTGTGAGTGAATACTTTGTTTCTCCTGACATCTATGTCTATCTTTGTTATAGCCTTGGGAATAGGTTCTATGTACAATGGGTAACATAGTTGAGATTACAGCTATCCTCAGCAGATAGTGGAAGATAAAGAAAACACAGTTTGCCTTAGGAAAAAAAACCCAGAGAAGGTGATACTAACTTGTTCTACACAGCCAGTTTTAAAGAGCTGTAGCTGCTGAGCAATATTTCTGTATAAAGAGAAAATTGCTCTCAAACAATAGGCCCCTTGAGTAGAAAAAATATATAGAGAGCATGCATTTAACAGTAGCTCTTTTTAATCCTGCAGAGCTCTCAATTTTAGCTTCCCTCTCTCCTCTTCTTTGTATGGCAGCAAAAAAAGGGGAAAAAAAAGAGAATTTTTCACAATTGCCACATCCAGGAATTTTAATACTTTTATGACTTTTCTTTAACAGATGGAACGTCTTATTTTTAAAAAATGGAAGAATTAATGTTCTTCATTTTTCTGTCACTATGGAGAGGACATGGTATTCAATGGAAAAGTTTTGATATGACACGAATCAAATTATGCGCAGACATGTCGAGCAATCTGCTTGCATTCTTAGAATATTCACAACAAAGCAAAGCATACATATGTATTTTAATAAGCAATGCACATGGATTACTGTTTTCTATTTTTATCTTCTAATGCGGACAGAATAATGTTATTGTTGTGCCTGTATTAAAGACAGTGCGCTTGGAAGAACTACATTAAGAGCTGGCAAAATCCAATAGATGGAAGCTGTTGCAAAACCTTATCAGATCTGAGTTGTTGAAAAGCCCCTCGCTCACATGTGCACATATAGATACTCTGCCTTCACCGACACAATTGAGAGAAGCAATCCACTTAACATGGAAATTGTCCTTTCATCTTTTAGGAGGGAATCACTCTGAGGAAGAAAAGAGGCAACTAATCAACAATAAAGGAGATAGTTCGGCTGCGGCATCGACTTTGGGAAATATTTTCCCTCTGTACGCTGTGAACCCAAGCCATGTAATTTCCTGCATGTGATATTAGCTTCAAATGAGATATTAAGATCAGATTGAATTTGGTTAAATATCTATATTCATCAGTCCCTTTATTATTTATGTTCTCTGTGAAACTGTAAGTCTCGCCATAATTCCCTGTAACAATGAGTCTTTGTGGTACAGATTGCCAAAAAAAGATTTCATTTCTGCTCTGTTATGTGACGAATGCAGTGTGCGTTTCACCGCCGCTTAGGGCCACTGGGTTGGAGCTAAGCTATTCCCCCCACGTGTGATAACTTACAAGCTCTGTGTGGTGGAATGGTGTGTGAAATATGGACACCTCCCCTGCCACGTTTCGACTCAGCAGCTAGTCAATTGACCTCAAAGGCCACTTAAGATTTGAGTGTGTAATATTTTATCTGATCGAATTTGCATTAAAACACCATTTTTTTCTGCCCACCTCTTCATTTATTCGAGTTAAACCAACAGAACAAGACTCATGACTTTGTCTCTTGCTCCAGCTGGACCAAATCTTGAGTAATAACTCTGATTTAAACCTTTTTGTCCTAATTCAAGCCATTGAATTTCTGCCTCTACCCAGACAGTTTGGTCCAGCATAGAAAATCAGGCAGAAAAAATACTGATAGAGACACTTGAGGTTGATCTTTATGAATTTCTATTAAGATGTGCAAATGGTTTTGGATTTTAGAGCTCTTCTTTGGGCCAGAGATTTGTGAACATTCACTGTAAACTGAATAAGATGTTGAAGACTGTATCTTTACTGGGAGGGTTTTATTCTTGCCTATTTGAGAACCACTTCCATTCCACATGAAGTAAAATGAAACGAAACAAGCATTAAATGATATGCAGAGTTTAGACTCTTGCCCGGGACATCCGAGAGCCCATTGGCTGAACAAAATCCAATTAGGTTTGGAGAAAACGACATTATTGTCTCATTATTGTTAATTGACCTCTCAGAGACCTGTTACTGGAACACTGGAGAGGATCCCTGTATACAGACAAAAACATTAAATGGGCACATTAAGAAGACTGTGAGAAAGTGAATGGAAAGCACATTACAATACACATATGTTGATCCTAAGGAGGATCCTTGCTCTTTCTAAGTTTGAATTGCGACCTTTAAAGATTTGGTCAAGCAGCTTATAAATATACTGAGAAACTTGTTTTCCTCAACACTTCCAGATCTTGATGAAAAGACAAGTTTGGTACAAAAACAATCCAACTGCACTTACAGTTCGCAGTTGCGAGGAACTGTGGTATGACACTATATCCTTTCTTTTTTAAATGTTGATAGAATACAGCCTATGCTACAGCAGATAAGTAAGGAAGCTCTAAAGTTCTTTTTTCTTATCATTTAGATATTACAACCAGTTCTTATCTTAGCTGCTACTTCCAGGTCATTTTATCCAGTTAGGAACCATCCTAAGCCTAAAAACTAAATAACTAAAAGTGTTAGACCGTAACCTTACAGTGGGGTGTCCATATATCAAAGGGTAGCTGAAGAAGCTAATTTTTCTTTGCTTCAGATGTATGTTGCCTGAGGCATGCCTTTGAATCAAGCTCGCTTTTCAACTAAAGATGAATCAAGGGATTTTGCTTAGGTGCAGTGGTGTTCTCTGACATAGATTCTTTTAGGTTATTGTTATCTGTGGCATGGTCTTTTAGGTCAAATGATGGGCTTGAAGCAGTTGAAGTAGGGGTCACAGAAAGAGAGCAATCCTTTTGAAAACAAATAATAAAATACCACTTGGAATGCGTGCACTATTTTGCCGAATCCCATATAAAGGTATCAAACTTATAGCGGCAAAGAAAGAGGAATCCCCTTCTCTCATTTCACATCAATAGGTGTCCATAGCTTCAGGCTCACTCCTATCTTGCCTCATTAAATTCTAATACAGCATTCATCAAAACACATCTTTCATCTAGACACGCTGTTGGTGCTGCATAGAGACTGGACTGCACTACTACCAATAAGATTTCGTTCCACGGTGTGCATGCTGTGGACGGACTCTTGCTGGTAGCACAGTGGGATAAGCAGTTTGTTTTTGTTTTTCTCTTCACAAACAAAATGGATCCTTGAAGATGTATAGAACTTTTGAAGTTAATCTTTTAGCAACAGCTGGTGCCAGTGTGAGCATTCACCGAAGTATTAGCTCTGCACGAATTAAAGTTGAAATATATGTGATTTTCCGGCAGATATTTGCTTTGAGTGCAACATTGAGTGCTAGCACTGTTGGGATAGTGGCAGGCAAAGGAAAGGCCTAATATACTTTGCGTAAGTATACTATGCTTAGTATACTTACGTTATCTTGCCTTTTCCTTAGAACTCTTAGGACAGCTACTCCAGAGCTACTTCTCCTGGACCAACTGTAAATAAACACGACAGCACAATGAACATTGCTACTTGCATTGCCTGTGCTTGAACAAGCCACTGACACCAATGAAAAGTAAGCTACAAACAACCTACTACTGAGTTTTTTCTATAAAGCCTTTTATGGCTTTATAAAATGCAACAGTAAGAAGTTATATTGCCAGATATTACAGATTAATAAAAACAGAGGAAAAGGGTTAGGGTGTTTGACATTGGTTGTTGATGCTGGTGGCCACTGTTAAACTCAAGTGTTTGATAGTATAACCAAGAAGACAACATTCCCTTTTGCATAAATCACGTAGTTGTTTTAACTACAAACTACAATGTTTTTCTAAAGAAGCGATCACTTGGGGAGCAATTTGCTTGTTGCAAAGGCTCCAAGGTAACCCTCCAATTTCATACATTGTCACATGTCAGTTAACTATAGCCTGAAATCTCATTTGCAGTCACTTCAATCAATCACCTCGGGGTTCAGAATAGTTTAGCTTGGGACCCACCTGTTTCACATTTTATATGTTCTCCCTGTCTGTCTTGGTCCTTTGGTACTGCGGCTTCCTCCCACAGTCCACAGATATGCATGTCAGGTTAGCTGGTGATTCTAATGGAATTTAGATTTTAAGTAAGTATTATAAAAGAATCCTGAATCTAAAGTCTTACACTAAATATGTTAAAGAATTTACATCAATATGTAAAATACCAACCCAAATTTAACCTTGGTGATTGAATTACTTTGTTATGCATGTGCTTACATCAATGGTTTTTGAAAGTCGTATAGCTAAAATTGGTATGCAGAAAAAAATTGACTTTATTAATATTTATTTGAATATGTTGCTGTCGTGGTGTTGTACCTTGAAGTGGGAGAGTCCGTTAAAATGTTATCATTGCTTAAATGGCCGTAAAAGTATCTCTTGGCAAAATAAATCAGCCTTCTTTGACTGACGTGACCTAATCTGTGTTTTAATCCAGCATCATCTGGGTTTATTGTTATTCTGTGTTCTTATCAGTCATCAGTCAAGCAATCTGAAATTAATCAACCTGCATTAAAGGTGATATACAAATACAGTTAGGTCTGTGGGTTTAAGGGCAATATCATAACACTGCGGCTGTAGATCTTTTCATTGCAGATTTAATTCACAGGCTTTGACAACAAGGTATTGTGTTAAATGTTACAGCCATTTCTATTCATAGTCCACCATTTTCAGAGAATAAAAAGTTAAAAAAAATTAACGGCAAGGAGTGGCCTGTTTAACTGCCATTCCATGACACATGCAAAGGTACATCACAGCGTGCAGTGGTCAAAGTTCAACTGGGACAATCTTGTGTTTTTGTGTCTGTGGGTGGAGACTTTGCCCGGGTTCCTACCTTCTGGTTCTCCACACCTGCTGGCAATCACACACCTGTCTGGAAGTGGCTGAGCTTCAGTCTTTACTAGTTATTTGATTTTTAGCAGATAATGTAACCCAGCTCCTTGCCTTGGTGAGTGTTTTCCCTTGTGTGTGTTTTACCTGCTTTTCCTTGTGCTCAGGTTTTGCCTAGATAGTCCGCTGTTTCGGAGTGGTGAGGGGGGTTAACACGTGGACTGGAAGTTGTTTGTAATGTGTGGAAAGCCTGAGGGGAGACTGGGACTGTCACAACTGATCTTTTACAAATTGTTATGTTTCACAGTAAAAAAAAAAAAAATGCACTGCATTTTCACTCAGAGTCCTGAGTCCATTTGAGTCCTGCTTGCACCTAGAGTCTTGGCAATTATGTAAATTGTAAATAAAGTGCAAATCCACTGATTGCACCCAGAGTACACTTTGCCAGAAAACATCTAAAATGGTCTGTACAGTTCAGTCTTTGGATGTATGAAACCAAGAATAACTGGAATCATTAACAAGAATAAGGAAAGGACCAGCTTATGATCCAAAGCACACTGCATTATCTGTAAAACATGCTGGATGTAATGTTATGGTATAGGCATGTATGGCTGCCAATGTAACATTTCTACTAGTATTTATGGTTCCATACACTCAGCTCAAGTTCAGCCAAATGCTGAAAAACTGACAGTGCTTCCCACTACAAAAAGATAAAGCAAAGTATACTGCAAAAACAACCCAAGAGTTTCTTAATGCCAAGAAATGGGATATTCTTCAGTGGCCAAGTCAGTCAGGGGATCTCAACCCCACAAAGCATGCTTCTGTTACTGAAGACAAAAGTGAGCATATAAAGAGACCCACAGAGGCACCTGCAGTAAAGCCTGTCATTTCATAAGGGGAAATGCAGGATTTCATGATGTCGACTAACAATACATTTATAGAGTTTCATCCAAGCATAAAAAATGCTTTTTACACTTAAAATTGCATGAGTTTCTTCAGTTATATTTGAGCCCCTAAAAATGGTATACTCTGTATAAAAATGTCTGTAATTCGTAAATGCTAAAATCATTGCTTTTGTTAAACTGCTTAAATTAAAGCTGAACTGCACTTCAATCACATCTTGATTCTTTTGATGAAAATCCATCAAGTTGGTGTACAAAGGAAAATGTGTAATTGTTCCAACAGATATAGGCCTAACTGTCAGTAAAACACTAGGATTGTAAGTCTCCCTGTTGTTTTTCTTTGACTGACACATTGATGGCAGGTTTTATTGTTTTAAATGTAGTGAATGTACCCATATCAGGTGGTTTGGAGAAGTATTGCTGTTTTGATGTATGATTTATGTCGTTGTACCAGTCAAAGCAATGTGACTTTGTATGTGATCTTCCCCTTCCAGACACACGTTTAAAGCATTCTGTGTATATTTTTGTGCCTCCGTGTGTGCTGTGTATATATAACAGTTTTATTTTGATGCATTATTTCTTAATGTGGTTTCACACTTTCTTATAAGGGTGTTAGATTTCCAAGTTTTATTTTTTATTTTCCTTTTTTCACAATGACTTTGATATTTCACTTGTGTCAGAGAGAGAGAGAGATTCTGGCTTCATCTACAGCATTTCTGACTAAACTGTTGTTGGCTAGTCTGGCAGACACACACTTACGGGTCAGGTGACTGTGGCCCCTGTCAAGGAGCACTAGGGCGATATGCTGCGATTACATACTAACATACTTTTTTAAGACCGTAATGGAAAAACAAACCTTTTCACATCAGAGGAGTCTGAAACACTTGAGAGCAAAATTGTTTAGTATGAACACTGACCCTGAAGAGTTTTTAAAACTCTGCTTCCGGTGTTTTGCTTTAAAACTTGGAGCAAAATAAAGGGCTTTTAAAGAGTCCTGCCTTTGCATAACAATAACATTTATTTCCATCATAAGTTTCACAAGTCTGAATTCTCTAGCTTTTTGTAATTTCTCAAATTGTTTTCAGAAATAGTTCTCCAGGCTTCTTGAAGGACATCCAAAGCTCTTCTTTAGATGTTGTCTGCCTTTTGTTGCATCCTGTCAAGGTAATTCCACACTGCTTTAGTAATGCTGAGCTCTGATGAGGACAATTCATGACTGATAGTGTACCAATATGTATATTTGTTTTTAATACAGGCCTGCTTTACTGCCTTGGTGGAGTGTGTTGGGTCATTGTAATGCTAATAAATGAAGCAGTTACAAATCCTACACGTTGAAGGCAGTGTTGCATAATTCAAATTTGATTAGTTAAGTTCTGACAGTATTTTTCTGCGTTCATAATTCAGACAATTTTAACAAGGTCCACAACATGACTGACTGAGATGCAGACCCCAACCATATCAGAGCTTTGTTTAATAGATGGCTTTAGGCACGCACTGCTATACACCTCTCCTGATCTCATCTGTACATGAATGAATTTCAAAACAAAAATTCCACATTCCTCTCTTTCCATCCTTAACAATGGCTTCTTCACAGCCACCCTTCTACTGAGACTATTTTGGATGAGGTTTCAGCGAACACCTGAAGGTGCACATTTTCTTGCACATTGTGCCAAGATTGATCAGGTTTACAGTTAACAGTTATTTGGCCAGTCAAACTGTCAGCTAATGAAACTGGAACAAAATGTGTTTTTGTGACAGACTGCTGGTAACAAAGCACCTTAAGATTAAAATGAATTTAAAATTAGGATAATGCTAAGTTGTCTTTAATGTGTACACATAACACTGGTTCACTAGTTAGTCCCAATAGTTGGTGTTAAGTGGTTTAAACAACAACAAAGAGAACAACAAGAAATTATTTCTCTAAAAAGGCTCAGATACAAGGAGCGGACTGAAAATGTAGCCAAATGTTCAACGAAACACTTGGAGTCTGGAGAACTAATGCTTTTGCTCCAGAAAGTACATCAGCACATTTATTTAAGAGCAGTTTTTAGCTCTTTTTAGCCCTTTATATTTGGATACAATATCTCTGTCAAGAACTAAGCAGGTGAGATGAAGAGATCTCAGTATAGATCAATAAACATTGTTTTACCCTACTTTGCCCTTGCAGAAGATTGTATGAGCTCGCATGGATACAAAATGCCACTAAAGCTGCTGCTGTTATTATTCACGACATAATGAAAAGAGCTTGAAGTTTCTAAATGATTTGCATAGTTATTCTGATCCAGTTGGCTGATCTTAAAAGATTCTCTTCTTTTTTTTTTTCATTGATCAGTTAAGCTGAAAGACTTAAATAAAACTTGCTGTTGTCCTTAATTGCTATTTACATTACTTAAACAACACGTGGTAGAAAATGTGTGTTTCATGTTCTAAAGGGATTTATTTTATTGCATTTAAGGTCAAGTATGACTGCTCTTCCTTAGATGTAATTTAAATGGTTATAATTACTTATGGTATCATTCAGAAAAGGCTGTGTTTGGATGATGAATCGTTTTAAGCCAAACACTTATCTAATAGTAGTTCTGCCGATAAAAGATACAAAGGAGCCCATAGTTGCAATTTGCTAAGAACAAATTTGGTCAGTCTATCATGTAATATGTTGTACTAGGTAATCGTAATGTGTCATTTAAATTCCTGAATATTCATGTTGCTATGTGATTAAAGCAACTGTGGCAAAATGAGAATGTTTAAAGTCCTGATACGCTAACAGAGTTTTGCAAGCATAAACATCAACACTAACAGATGCCACGTTCAACAACAGCACTTAATTTCACACTGTGATGGTCCTTAACAAAGGCTGATCTGCCGTCATTCCACCTTTGTGTCTGCTAAGTAGACCCACACTGCACTATTCCATTTTTTAAAAAAAAGTCAGTGGCCTTAGGCGAAGAAGACGTGTGATATTCAGGCAGGCGTGTGCCTAGAGTGATTTTAGATAAGTAATGCATCTTGAAACAAAGTGATATAAATATAATTTTACCACTCTACTTTGACACTCAGTGTCTTATGGCAGACATGTAAGACCTTTCTTTTCCTCCCAAGTCTCCTCCAATAAAAGCATCTTCACTGTGAAACCCTAATGGATATCCACAATGGGTATTTTATAAGCTTGACAGTGGCAATTGCACCATCTTTTTTTAATCAGCTCAAGAAGAATACAAGGCTTGTTTTTCTTTCTGTTTTTTTGGTCATAGAGCGTGACGAGGAAAAGTGTTTTTTCTGTCACTCTATGATTTTTCTGAGTCTGTATCATACTGATTTTAATCTATAGTGTGCTAGAGGAAGTCTAAATTGCATTTGGCTGGACCACATACATGGGCATGAATCTTAATTGCAGAAGAATTCTAACATCTAGTAAGTACAGTGACTTATTAATGCAGTTTTATGTAATTGGCTGTCTAGGTCTCATTAGCCTTTACAGTGTATGGAGCTCTTTAATGTTACTGGGCCTTAAATAGAGTACAAATATCAGTCTAATTTCTTTAAGTACTGCTCTAATGTTCACAAAGCTCTTACAGAAGAAATATAGCGAAGGCTTCATGATAGTCTTACAAATAACAAATTCAGTGGCTTTTAAAGTAGTAATCTCATAGTCGTGGCTTTTTTGTGACACCTGTGAATGGTGGTGTTAATAGATGCCCTTTTATACCACAGCTTTCAGAATTCTGGAAGAAGCAAAACAAACTATTTTTATTTCAACAAAGAATTCAGGGATTAATTGGCTTTTCTATCATTCAGTGAGCAACCGTGATCAGAGTTTATGCTGCAGACAGCATGAGTTTGGGAACAGCAGGGCACAGTTAAAGTAGTTGGTTACCTCACTGAGAAGTTGGAGATGTGAAGTCTGTCGCCTGCAGCTCTTTATCTAACTGCTAAATGTGGCTTTGCTTTCTTGTTCCAATCCTCCACGCAATTTCTGCAAATGTGCAGAAAGCCACTATAGCAAACAGTTAAATGTAACACTGCTATATAGCGTACAGTATAATACCTCATTGCACAATTGTTTATAACTACTTATATATACACACATACACACACAATTTGGCAGAGTCAGTAGAATTGTAGTCGCCATATTGGTTGGATTATTACTACAAATCTGATATTTCTGGGACATTTTTTGTGTATGTTGCATTTTTTATTTGTCAGCATTGTGCTTTTTAAATGGTTTTGAATTAGCATGTCACACTGCTTCTATATGTTGATGATCTGTAGCTTCACGTTGAGCTCTGTAGGCAGAAAGAGTACTCTGTGCAGGGGAATGAACAAACACATTCAGGCTTCAAGCTGTTACAGGCAGTAAAAAAGAAACCAAATTCATTCCAATAAATGCAACTTTTGTTTACAAACTTTTTTTTTTTGCAATAATTTCTTTAACAAACCACAGCATGAATTCCAAAAAGCAAAAACTGCATTTCTGTGGCTGACTTTTGTATTAAGCGTAAAGATGTTTTCAAATGGAGTGATTTCACTTTTTAATTTGTATCTCATCTATACACAAAGCGAGGGAATTATTGCCGTAATAGCCACCTTCAGAATCAGAAGAGATCGATAATATTTCTTGAAAACCATTCTGGTTGCGTATTCCCCTGGGGAATGACCTATGGTCGAGAAAATAGAAGTAACAGCATGATGGCACTGAATGATCACTAATCACTAAGCAGATAGTGAAAAGCAAGATCTTGTTTCTTTTCTATGCCAGTCGTTCTTTCTGTGCTACTTGCACGATGAAATAAAGCTAGCAGTAATGAATTCCTGGCATTTAATGTTTAGCATTTCAAAATTCCATCAGTTAAGAGGGCCTGTTATTTCTGGACACAGAATGAGCTGCAACTGGGCACATGCAGTACTTCAGGCTTCACAGTTTGTAAGGAAGCAATCAAATGCTACTTATCTTCATCCTCATTAACATATACAGAAATCACAGTCGCATGTGGTTCTAGTAGACAATAGCCACAGATGGATGATTAGTTGAAGTATTTTGAAGACCATGCCGTTCTTCCATCGATTCATATGGAGCTAAAGCCCCCAGTGAAAAGATTTTTAATCATAGGCCCTTCAAGGCTGGAAAGCAACAGTAAAGGACGTTATCTTTGTACAAGCTCACTTTTACAGAAATAGCAATGCATCTAAAACATTCCATTTAAAACACTTCACCACTTGACTATCCTTTTTTCTGCTTTAGTTCATCTTTGCCTTCATGTGCTATATGCTTCAAAGATGCTGTAAAGGTGTCTTAAGGTTTTAGGGCCTATAACCTTAAGTATAGCTGGCTGTGTTCTTAATGAATCACTTGCCCACAAAGCATAGCTTCCATGCTATTGAAGTACAAAGATGGCTATTGCAGCGATCATAAAATGCTGTTTAAAAGAGCTTTTCTAGTCTGTTTTTTCCCCCAAAGGTATTAATGGCTGTGTGAATCGTTGGATGATTAGCCCTAGCTATGATGGAAAGAAAGCATTAATCATACATTCTGATCTGCTAAGAGAACCTCAGCACTCTGCTCGGAGAAGCCCTGTGGAGGTCACTAATTGAAGTGGTTTGGGGTCCCACAGAAAGAGTCATCTGCTAACCTGGATCCAAGAGATGTGTTGATGAGTCCAGAATTATACCTTTCTGCAATGTATCTGAGCATGCATGTGTACTGCTAATGCACGTGTAACGCTACCAGGCTGTGGCAGAAAGAGCTGTCAAATCAGAGCAGAATGAAACCTTTTCAAGCCAAAACAGACCGAAATCTTTTTTGAGGTGGTTTTAAATGTTCTATCAAGGGCAATAAGCAAAGTGTAGCGTGGGAAGATTTATTATCACATAAAGACAATCAACTAGTGATGGCGAGTGCATGTAAATCCATCTAAATTAATGTTCCTCAACTAATGTAAGTGCAAAATTAACAGTGTCCTATCATTAGAGAGACTTTAGAGAATAAGAGAGCTGATGTGCAGTCCTCCTTGTCCGCCTTGTTGCTAGGTTTTTCTCATTGAAATCTTAAAGTATTTCACTATGTCTCCTCCTTTCATTCTAGCCTTGGCTTGTAGACTTCCTTGGAAACTAGACAGAGTGAGTAGGCTATGTACATAGATGGAGATTTGAAATACATTTTTTAAAAATAATCTTTTAAAAAAAAGGAGGGTGATTATCCTTAAATACCAAGGACTCAAGTCTATATTTTATCATCTAATCTGTGTTCTGTTTTATGGTCCAGTGCCAACATTCTGTACAGAACTTATTGTTCACTGTATATAGAACATATTGCAGAAAGTGAAGTTGACCATGTAGTTTGTCTGACATTAACGCAGAAGACAAACTTGTGTCTTAGCCTTTGTAGAACTGCAGAAAGTATTGATTGTTGTATTTAGGAGAGGTGGTTATGACTGAGATTTGTGGCCAGTGTCATCCACTAACTTCCCTGACTTTAAAGGAGGATGCAGTGACTTTAAACCCAATGAATATGGAGCATTTCATATGGCAGGTGACCCACCAGGTCTCTGGTCTGTGCCTTTTTGCTGGTTTCTATTAATTTCTTCTTCTTTTATTATTAGATGAGATACACCTTCATGATGTTCAGTTACTAATGAATGGGTTAAATACGAATATGGCTATGATACTTATTAGCTCGATCATGTGTTGTAATTTATGACTATACCATATATGTACTTACCATAAAGTACTTTTAATAATCTACTACTTAAATAGCAATTGTTACTTGCCATAACAACAACAATATTGTCTTAACTTCATCATGGTTGGATGGTTGTTTGGTTGGCCACACTAACTATTTTTCTTATACAAAAATATGTCTTATTAATTATATAGACAAAAATTTGATCACTTTTAAATTTGATGCCTTGTTGTTTTCTTATCCAGCTGATAATGTTTTAGTATTGGAGAACTGTACAGTACAGCAATACTGTTTATTGGGCACTTTACTGCATGTAGCTGTTACCTGTCAAATGCATCTGTTACTGCATGTGTATGATATTGGTAATAATAATAAGGATGTCAGTTTAACTGCAAAATAGCAACCTTGTTTTTATATAGGTATATAACAAGAATACAACAAGTTGAGTCCCAGATTGTAAAGAGTTGCATCACAGACAAGTTGCACTCACTGGTGCAGACTGACCACAGCGGCTATCTATATACTATCTACCTGATACTCAGTGTAGTCAGTGTGAGCTGGGTTTGTTGAGAGCTCGCCCCCCCCCCCATCAGGAGACCTATGCCACTGCTTGCATTCAAAAGTGGGCACCCAGAGGATTAGAGCATTACCCACTCAACCTCTAGGTGACCAGTTGGTTGTTTGTGTACTTGCAATGGGTCTCCAAATGTGAAAAAATTAAATATAATCACCTCTGCTGATTTACAACAACTTACTTGCAACTTGCTGTAAATTTGTGGTATTTTAGTTTTGTTGAGCCATAAACATAGTCAAAGATCTTCTGTCAGCTTTAGTGAGGGGGATTTAATTGAACAGGCAGTTCAAACGATGAAAGCAGTTGGGAGCATTGCATATCCCTGGAAGATAGTGCCCTTGACAAACCCTCATAAAGGTCTTCACTATGAAATAGGTGAAAAGTGACTAATTCTAAAATGCCAATTAAATTAGGAATTAACTGTATTTCTTGCCTAGACTGATTATCATTGAGTTCTTGATCTCCTGATTGGTCTCAACAGCTTGACAATAAACGAGTATCATCTAGTCCACTGGCAAATAATTAAGGATTATCCAGAAAGACTGTGTTAATTATGTCTACAACAACAACTGGAACAGCATGATGAGGGGTTCAGCCATATTTAAATAATGGCCTGTGGCGTTTGACTTTATAGGGAGTAAAAAGACATTTATGTCCAATATGAGCATATTGTATATATCTGACATCTGACGCCTACATATTGTGATGCATCATTATTTGTGTATGATTTGATGCATACAGTACATAAATTTAGGCTTTGCATATCGGACATGATAAGCATGAGCGGTCGTCGTGACTCACGAATAAACATACACCCAAATGTCCTCCCACTGTGAGCTATATGTATTGAACTGCTCTGAGAATGAGCATTATTTAAAAACCCTGACTTTTTATTGCTGTTGTTAAGTATATTGAAGATTGAAAATCCACTATTATTGAGTGCACTTTGTAAAGTTCAACATATTTACTTACATTTTTCATGTAATTGATTGGATTAACAGATGTCGAATCTATTCTGGTAAAATCATGCCATGCTCCCACTACAGAGTCTGTTACTAAGGGACCTCTACACGTGTTTTGTTGGAAGCTGTCAGAATGAAGTGAAGCACTTTTCTCCTATTTCAGCCACAATTTCAAGAGAAAGCTTTTGTCTTGTAACGGGGGCTGGAGAGAAAGTGAGTGAAATGAATAATTGATGTTGTGAGATGGATAGATTCCCCTCTGTGGGAAGCTGGTCACATTGTCTGTTGCATTACTTGGAATGAGGGGTCCACTGTGCATTATCTGCAATCCCATCATACTGTTTTTTTCTCCACTTTTGCTCACCATCTTCAATTGTTTTCTCTTTTTTCCCAGTTTATTCTCTTTCCATTGGTTTAACGTTAACCATGTGATGTCTGCAATACATTTTTTAAAATATCTGTTTGTCAAGGAACAGACAGTTCATTGTCTGATGGCGGTGTATTTATTCTGTTTTTCCACAGAATATTTTGTAAATGTAGAACTTGTGTAGCCCTTGAAGAACTGCCTCTTTATCAAGATGGAGATATTTGCTTATCCCGGTGATCCTTGCTGCTGTGTTGTTGGGGGTAATAGCCCTTGGTAAGTCTCCCAAAACAAATTGGTCAAAGAATGATTTATTGTCCTGATGAATTTGCTAAATGTGCCTGCGACGTGCCCCAGAAAAGGGAAAACCTTGTCCCATGGGGCTTAACCAGGCACAAAGACATTCCTATGATCCACAACCCAGAGGGGTCGGCATCAGGGCTGGATGTATTGCAGCTCGACAGCAGGCAAATGGTCCAGGGATGCTGAAAATCATGGGAGGCAAATTAATGCTAAGTAACAGTCAGGCTTACTTGTATGCCTTTGTGCAGAGCACAACTTTCATAATTGTATCTCCTGGAAAGGAGGTTTACTCCCAACTCAGGTTGGTAGGTGCCAGAGAAGTGAGGAAATAGGTACACACCCAACTGTGTTTGAATTCCTCCCCAAAGAAAAAAAGTGTTGCCACAGTGTGACCATGATCTTTTTAGGTGGAAGGTGGAGTGTGTGTCTGTATGGGGAAAAAAGGAGCTCAGATAATCCAGCCATTTCTGGGTTTACATTAATGCAGACTGTGCAATACAGTAACTGAAAAAAATGAATTAGGAGTATGTGGAAGAAAGACTTTAACTAGATAGACATGACTTTTTTTTCTCTAAACAGATGAGCTGGATGAAACACAAACTTCCACAAACATAAGCCTGTTGCTTTGCCTGTTTGCTCTGTAGTTGAGAACAAAAAAAATCACTGAGGAAATTCAACACACTCATTAATTCCTTCCTTCATCATTTAGCATTCATTTATTAATGGTTATGATAATCAGTTAACACATACAGCATGAACCGTTGAATTTATATTTTATAGTATGGCTATACATTAATTTTTCATGAGCTACTGCAAATACTGAAAGTCCTAAAACTATTAATAGGCTTAAATTTTACATGTATAGATGAGAGTGAATGTTGATGTGATCTGTTGAACATATATCTGTCACGGTCCGGGGCAGCGGCCGTGTGGAGAGTGGAAGGAGGACCCAAAACGCAGCACTTATTCAGGTGTGAGGGTGATTTATTGATAATATCAAACACAAAGTGGAGATGGCAAACAGAACTAAGGATGAACTAAACTGGGATAAACTACACAGAGGAGTGGCAAACCTGAACCAGCAGGGAGAACAGCAGGGAGAGCACGCAGAGGATTACACCAGGTATGAACACAGACGACGCGACGAGGAGCAGAGGAAAACACACACTATAAGTACACAGAGAGACACACTGGGAAATCACACACAGGTGGGAGACACAGCTGGACCTGGTTAACCTGACGAGACAGGGGAACACTGACACCAGGGACCAATAGAGGGAGCAAAAACCCAAAACCCAGTATCTAAAATCCCAAAACACAAACCATCCCAAAACAGCCATGAATAATAATGAAAGTAATAACAATAAAGAACACAAACACAAAGTCACCGAGTCATGGTCGCAGGACCATGACAATATCACTGATCTCAGTAAGGCTCCTCAGTCTGTTTGAAGTTTTTGGAACAGTGAAATTACCTAATGCCATAAAACAAGTGTTTCAGAGTGAAGCATCTCTATTTATATGATCTGTGTTCGAGTTTACACATCAGCTTACATGAATGTCAGGCTATTTTGAGAGAATCAGGTCAAAATGGTTTTCTGAGCTGGGGGGGCAGGAGGCAGCCCACATGACATCTAATTGATACGAGTGAATGTATCAGACTATCAGCTGTGCTAGTCAAACATCTTCACAATCCTTCACAAGACTTCACACTGACTTTTTAATACGTAGCTGCCAGGTTAAAGTCCAGATGCACACTTGTACCTCTGTTGGATGATGTCTAGAAAAGGTCATGGCTTTATGTGTGAAAACAGCTTTACATCTTTAAATATTCTACATGTATAATGTATTTCAAGTAAGTGCAGGTCACACCAACATAATATCCTGATATAAAATTTAAATAAAACTGTTTGCATCATTATTCTTTGAAAATAAAGCTTGTTATTAGCTCAGTAGGACAACCCTGTTGTTATGTTTGTAATATTTGAACAATATTGTATGATTAGCCCAGTGCCAAGATCCATCAGAGAAATAACTTGAATGGATTGTGGGGGTTTTTCATTGTTTTTTTTTAACTTCATATTTTCACTAACTATCTCTTTGTGGGATTAAATGGAATCTAGCAGACTTTAGATAACGGTTAAAAATGTGAACTCTAAATCAGTGTTTGGTGCATTTGTTTTGGGCCTGTGTAGACATGTTGGCGCAGTTGTAGATATAAGGGCTTGTACTGAAACAAGCCTTTCTAAGGTGAATATACACTTAAAAAATACCCCTAAATTCTACTACACTACACAACTTGATTAATTTTTATCAAGAAGATTAAACTTGGTGAAACTTGTTTTTTTATAGTATTTATGTGGCTAATTGATGGATTGTAGCACAGACAGCATTCTGGCAAGCAAAAAAAAGGTGACAATTTATTGACACAATAGTGAAACCACAGTGATTTGTATATATAGTGAATAGGGCAGAGGTCCAGGGCGCCGACTGCTCCGTGCCGCAGCGTTAGATAGGCAAAGGGAACGCCAGCTGATCAGCAACAGGTGTTGTAATCACCTCGGGTGCATGGGCTAAGAGCGAGAGCCCACAATGAGCTCTGCCCAGGCAAGCAAGAGAGAAAATAGAACAAACCTGTGGCCAACATGAGCCGGCCGGAGAGGCAAAGGGACCATGACACTAACAGACACTCATTGGTTATTTTGTTAGGAATACCTTGTCAACGGATGCAGATTATTGTAGGGTGTACCTTACAATATAAAGCATCTTGAGGCGACTGTTGTTGTGATTTGGCACTATATAGATAAAATTGAATTGAACTGATATCTTATCAACCAATTGTGTCCATGGTTATCCTGTTTTCCTTCTCTCACCCCAACCGGTCGCAGCAGATGGCCCCGCCCCTCCCTGAGCCTGGTTCTGCGGAGGTTTCTTCCTGTTAAAAGGGAGTTTTTCCTTCCCACTGTCGCCAAAGTGCTTGCTCATAGGGGGTCATATGGTTGTTGGGTTTTTCTCTGTATCTATGAAGCGCCTTGAGGCGACGACTGTTGTGATTTGGCGCTATATAAATAAAATTGAATTGAATTGAATTTACGCTCAGTGAGCTTCTCTCAGTATTTCAGAAACTCATGATGGGAATTTTTTTCAACTCTTATTTTTTCAAATGCTGAAACCAAAGTATGCACACAAAAAAAAAAGAATCTGAATGCGCAACATGTTAAACCTTGAAGCAGATGGGCTGCAGTGTCAGAAAACAACACAGTGTGCCACTCCTGTTAGCTGCAAACGGGAAACTACAATTCACACACAAGATTGGGAGATTGAAAATTATTGCCTGGTCTGGTGAGTCTATTTGTCTGAGTTTATTTGTGCTGCAACATTCAAATGTCAGCGTCAAAATTTGGCGTAAACAATATGAAAACATTCATCCCTCCTTGAATCAATCTTTCAGCCTACTGATACCACTGCAGTGGTGTGATAGATATTTTCTTGCCCCGTGATTGGAAGGTCGGGGGTTTCGAATCCACTGAACGGCTACCCTGAGAAAGGAACCGTCCCACACACTGCTCCCCGGGTGCTTCATTGGTGGCTGCCTACTGCTTCACTGGGTGACTGGGTTAAATGCAGAGAAGTAATTAACATACACATTATTATTAGCAGCTGAGCATCGTTAAAACCCCACAGCCTGACTGAATATTGCTGACCATGTATATTCCTTTATAAACACAGTGCACCCATATTCTGATGTAACACACCGTGTGACAAAAGCCCAAATCATCTGAGACTGACTCCCAATGAATGATGAAATAACTCCCAAAGTCACCAGATCACAATCTAATAGAGCACCTTTGCAATAGGATAGAACAGGAGACTCACAGCATGCATGTGCAGCTGAAAAATCTGGAGCAACTGATGATCCTGTTATGTCCATATGGACCAAAATCTCTGAGGAATGCTTCCAGCACCTGGTTGAATCTGTGCTACAAAGAATTGAGGCAGTTGTGAATGCAAAGAAAGGGTACAACCCAGTACTGGCAAGTTGTACAGTAACTAATGAAGTGAATAATGACACTACTCTTTCCATACCGTATATTTAGTTTGGACATATCTTTAATAATGTCGCAATAACGGTTAGTGCTAAGTCCCCGAAGTGATGTATTGTAAGTGTGCTGCAAATGGCAGACAATATAAATAACAGGGACAGGTATAACAACACCGTTAAGTCAACACAGTTAAGCCAGGAATGACATAAGACAGACTATCAGATACACCCATTCAAAGTTGCAAGGCAATATAATGATTAAATGTAGGGTTGATGATGATAGAGGGATATTACCTTCTCAAGCAGTGAAATGACTCCTTTAGTAGTATGGGTAGACAAGCACTCAGTTGACACAACAATAACTCTTGAGGTGAGCGGCTTTGCTTTGTATTGGCTTTGCTTTGTGCCTCCACAGTCCGGGGCTGCACAGTGGTTGCACAGTGGCTCAGTAAACAGAACAATGTTTTCCTGTGACCTGTTGGCTTGTCCATTTGCTGGGAGGTGGATGAACTTTACTATGACATTGAGACAGGGTGTGAACATTTAAGTGGCATCCGACACCTTCAGCGATATGTCGCATCGCAGATTTTCCACTTCTAACACAGCATGTGCCGCAGCTATTTAAGAGGAGACAGATGAACTCGGGTCATCGAGAGGTGAGAGAATGAGCACAATTGTGTGAAAACTGTTGAGGAGCAGTCATTTTACAGTTTTATAACCGCCGTGAATAATGAATGAAAGGCAAATTCAAAACTGTCAGGAGCACAGCACTGCTTCATTCCCAGCATGATGTTGACTGACTTTCGAAACGAAGGAAACACTGAGGATTTTTCTCTAATATTTTTTTCTACCTTTTGTCTTTTGAAACCAGCAGAAGCCTTTTGGTCAGCAAAACAACTTATTTACCCATTTTTCTTTCTGAACATTGTCACTTTCTTTATTACACCGGGCATACCACAGTAAGAGAGCCGCTGCTGTAGAAAAGAATTGCTGAGGTCTGTAATCTCATTGGATTCTCCCTTTTGAACTTAAGCACTGGTATGAAATCTAACCACCCACTGCAAGATTAATTGCCCAGTGAGAAAGTCTTTTATGGCCAAGGTTTATCACAAGGGAGAGGTCCAACTTGTGATTCTTTTATTTCACTGCAAGGTATTATTGGTAGAGAGAGACCGTTGATCAAATTCCCCACCACTTATCCAATCAAGGACGAAGCAAGAGAAGATCTCAGAAGTCCAATGGAAACCGTAGATAGTTATCAGTTATCTCGACCTCACAGGATGCAGGCGCGCTGTTTGATGTGGTCTGCTTGGATGCCAACTAGGAACGTCAGATTATTCACAAAGCTGGCGTCAGTTGTTGTATTTAGGTTGCCATCTGCAATGGGGTGATGAATGCAAGGTTTAATAAAAGTATGGTGCTAGGTTGCAACAGTTACCCAGAAGATTACACTGTTTTTGATGCGTAACATTTACAGAGTAATGCATTTTTGTTTAAAAGTTTAATCTGTATAGATATCTTCAATAAGTTGAATGGAAATTGTCAGCTGTAAAATATGGTTCTGTTTAATCTTAATAACTACGTGTTCCCTATGTCATCAGTTTTATTGTCAACCCATAAAATTTTCCCTGCAGTTCAAATATTTATATCTGTAGCTGTCTCAACAATCCGGTACTGGTAAAATAATAGTCGCTATGCATTTAATCAGCTTTTTATTCAGGCACTCCACTATAATATGTGAGCTGTGTACTGTTGTCTCAAATTTTTAATTACTGCAGAAGTAGGGGAAGTGAGATACGGCTCTTTCGCGACTAGTTAAATGAGCTTTTCTCTTGTATTTCTGTGGTACACACTAGAAATATTCAATTGGACACCATTTTATCCCAGCTGAAAGCTGAGAGGTTAACAATGATGATGCTAATCATACCCCTGGACTGATAATTGCCCAGTATTATCGTATTACGTGCCCCCATTAGATAGATATTGATTCTCCTGGCCAGAAGGATACCAGTGGTTCAGATATCCAGTGAAAATATCACTCTGCCTGTAGCTGCATAGCTGAAGTCATTTAAAGTCTTACAGAAGTTTAAACTCGGAAATATTTAATTAAAAATCATCCATTAACATATGGCCCATGGCTCTAGAAAATGGTATTCAAGGAACAAATGGCAAAGCCGTAATTCAATCTTAAAAAGGGAGCTCTGTCAAAAGGCATCAGGTAAGGTCAGGCACATCCTATCTCCACTTGTGTCTTCCAGCTGAGTTATGATCTCTCAATTATATTACAACATAAAAATTTTTTGCCCAGGATGGGTATGTAATTGAGTTGAATTGACAGAAGGGACAAAAAGGATTCATATTACAGTTTAATCCTCTCACACAACATGGGGGTCGGGTATGGAGATATGGCCCGTGAGCTGGAGACAGCAGAGATTCCTTAAAGCTAAAACTCCCAGATTTGCTATCTGAATGCAGACGAGGGTTAAGATACCCATGAGATGGTATATACACAGCTCACTATCACTGAGTTAGGATGTCTAAGACCGCTGAAAACAAGCCAGCTATTTACTCATAATGAACATGTGTCACACTGGCAGTTGTCATTTCATGTAGGTGTGACCTTTACATTAATTGACAAGGTTTTTATGTATTGTATTTTACAATATACTGAGTTGGCATGGCCTTACTGATATTACTGTGTCAAAGTTACTGAGACTGGAACACAGAAAAAGTAACTAGATTTTATCCTCGCCTAATTTTTTTTAATGTATTTTTTAGCATATACAACTTTTAAAAAAATGCTTCAGTTCAAATTTCATTCCAGAAATTCAGTAACCAACATATAAACATCATCTGTGCAAAGATTTATGTTTCTAAAGTGAAACAGTGAAAAATTACAGCACTGTCAATACATGAATATCCACTGTTTCCATTGTACAAAAATGTCCAATATTGGCACACATTGGACACCATGCCAGTTGGATTTTTTTAGGTATTAAAGAGCAGAAATTAATTACTTTTATTAATAGGCCTAAAAATGCTTTTTTTTTAAATATGTTTTTGAGGAATTAACTACACATTTACATGGCAATGGGCCTTTTCTGCCGTGCGCATGGAGCATTTAATTGGCCTCTGGCCCTTTAAAATCTGAGGGGCTGTAACTTTGGTTTGTTTTGGTCAATTTGCTGCAATTTACTGCATGTGGCGTCTGTCCAGTCACTTGTCTGTAGGTGGGTCTAAAATGGAGGTTGTTGACGGAAATTTCTCTGATGCAGCTAGTTAGGCATGGTAACTGCTGATAATCACGTGGGAGCCGAAAATAACGGAGGAAATCAGGACGGTAAGCCAATTTCTGTCTTAGCGCATTTGCGCTGCTGTGTTTTCGTGGTCTTCTTTTGCTGCTCATTCAGTGGATTTTGGTCAGAGCATGGGGAAACTTGATGTTTGGAATTGATGATAGCTCTGGAAGATAACCAGCCTTTCTTTAGCTGGTTACATGAAGTCTGAAGAATTTCTTGTTCGGTTTTGTTTGTTTAGCGGACTTGTGTGCATTTACGCAACTGCTTGTTTAATCACAGCTTGCTTTCGTTGTGTTTGGTGGTTGAAGAAATGGTTTATATGAGATTTTAGCTGAGATTCAGAGGTTTCTATCGATACCACACATGTCCGGACTTACATCTCTCACCCCGTGTTATAACCAATTAAACGTGATCTCCTCCTTTTTGCCCCCGGTATTCAGGGCGTTTTTGTATTGAATTGTATTATTTTTGTTATTTATTCATTTTTGTTTAACAAAGGTTATTTCCTGACCTGGATGCACAATGTCAGTTCTTAACCAATGGGATTGTTTTTCTTGCCTTGACTGTACGGGGAACATGGTTGCTGGTGTCTGCTTGGTAAGCTGCTAGATTAGGAAACCCGGAGCGGTTCTTACGAAAGGAAAGGAAATCATCGGATTACAGTTCTTCTGGAAATTCATAGAAGAAGAATGATGTTCCATTTAAGTGGATGGTGAGCCACAGCCCATATGGAACTGAATCTTGTAGTCTGGTTGCCAGAATTGTGGTAGGAAAAACTGTGCAAACCATACATCAATCGTGGACTGAACTCACAGCAATAAACTGCCCAGATCACCTAACAGGCCTGAGATGGATCATATTGACAAATTAAAAGACCCGGGTCTGACATCCTTTTATTTTATTTGGTTATCTGTGCACGCACACAATTTTGGTTATTGTTGTTAAATACAATACAGTGCACAAATTTTAATACAACTGAACCATTGCTTCATTGTGTGTGGCTATGTTTTCATTGTGGTTACCCATCCTCTAGGCAGCTGCTGTTCCTGAAGTCTTCTGATTTGGCCATTGTTTATGTATTTTGTTACCTGTTACATAATGTATTGCTGAAGCAGGAATAAACAGGAATGCAATGAGCATCGCTTTACCATGAGGCTACTGATGAGGAGGTTGTGTGACTACGCAGGATAATACAGTGTTCACAAGCTGCACTCTACATAACACAGGAGGCATCAAATGTCAGATGTAAGAATTCCTGTATTTGTTATATGTAGGTGACCTTGATTTTTTTTTCTAAACGTCACTGAGCACGTCTATCAAAGACTACACCACACTTCTTCAAAAAAGCTCCTGCAAAGAAGATTTCTTTTTGTTTTTGTTTCACAACTTTTACTCCTCTTTCAATTAATTAGCAGCTAAGTTTTTTTCACATGCATGAATCAAATACCAGAACTGTGGCTTGCGTAACATCTAAATAGCCTTTTTGTTTCAAGTTTTGTTTCCCAGTGAATAAGAATCCCTTTGCTATTTTCTTTTATGTTCCCACCCCCCACGGAGAATTTAAATGTATTCTAATTTAAAACAAACATAAGCAGACATCCAGGTTCAATCTGTGGTTATAAGAGTGTTTGTTTTTAGGGCTGCCACAATTAGTCGACTAGTCACGATTACGTCGACTATCAAAATCGTCGACGACTGATTTAATAGTCGACGCGTCGTTTGAAGCTTTGTAAGATCACAAAAGATGCAGGAATAACTAGAATTTAAGAGTGTAATAACGGACTGAAACAGAAGATGGCAGCACTGCATGTACAAGGATGCCAGCTGCCGTTAAACCCCGAAGAAGAAGAAGTAGCTCCGTCCCAGAATTCATAGCGTGGCTCAGCTCAGTTGTCAACAATGGCAGCAGCTAGTTAGTTTTAATATTACTCTTGTTATTCTTTCTGGGTCACAAAATAAACGTTTAACATATTTTCAAGCGAGAATGTAGCTGTGTAAACCTCAAATATCTGCTCAGTTTATCAAGACACCACATATTTTCAAAAGCGCACCGACGTTTTTGGAGACGTCTGTTACCCACTAGCTCGATAGCTAGCCGGGGGCAAGGCTCCCTAGAGCCCGTGAGCACACCGGACTCCTGGCAAATTGTTAAATATATATAAATATATATAAATCACTTAGACAACTTAAAAATGTTATTGTTTGGCTTTATTTTAGTATTTTATTTGTTCCTGAGTAAATCGGTTTGTCTGAGATTAAAGTTATAGTTTTTACACAGCTGAATAAACGTTAAGCAGACAGCTGATTATCAGAAGTGTGAAATGCTCACAATATACTCTGGTGTCCTGTTATATTTTAGATAGCAAGGAGTTTATTAAACTTCACCGAAACAATCTGCAAATTTCATAAAAATTTAATAAACTATCATCTTGTCTTTATTTTTAGTTAGCACATACCTTAAACACTTAAAGCTGTAAGCTAATGATAGTTATATAAGAGCAGATGCTGCTGGTGCAATAAGCTGTACGTTTTACATCCAATGGATGCATGATCTGATTAGTCGACTAATCGCAAAAATAATCGGTGACTAGTCGACTATCAAAATAATCGTTTGTGGCAGCCCTATTTGTTTGAAATTTGTTTAAATTATAAGGGACGATTCACTCAATAGACAAAGAAGGAGAAAGCAGCATCTTTAAATCCAACAAAAGGGGATTATTACATTCCATCAGAGGTCAGCATATGAAAATCTGCATCTCAGAAGCATATGTGTTGTAAATTCTGTTTTGTGAAAAAGAAAGGCTACGCATTCTTTGCAAAATGACTACCCACAAGGACATTTACTTAACGGGTTATATAAACTGATGTTGCACAACTGCTGTACTTTTTTTACACTCAAAAAACATTTTTCTCCTCAACAATGTTCGAAAAGTACTTCTTGTGTTAACTTTTTAATTCTTTACAGCTCCAAACACTGTAACACCTTGTACAGGACTGAATATTAAACACATGTGACGCCTAGACTTGGTACTCATTTCATTTCATCTCCATGTTAATGAATTACATTGTTTCTGTTTTCCTTGTTTAGTTCACGGTGAACTAATCAAGATGGAAATTTCAGAACAAAATTCTGTTCACTCGTGATAAACTAGGTTGAATATTCATGGCTTTCTCGGTTGATGAATACTGCCAGTGGATTAAGGAGTTATATTTGATTCAATAAAATAAATATTTATGCACTCCCACATAAAACATAGGCTTTCACAGGTGCTATGAAGATTATCTTCCAATTTTTCATTTGTCTCTCACATTCACAGCACAGTTCATTGTCTGATGGAAATTAATCATTTATAATGATGCTAGTCATGTTTCCTATTGGCAACAATTTAGGACAGTGCAAACAAGAAAACGACAGCACTGTGTCTTTTCAGTGCTTGAGAGATTATTTATGTGTATTTTATGTTTTCTTATGTAGATTGCAGATTATTCTTTTCTTCTTCAGAAAAAAAAATGTTCTTCTTTGAGATTTAATTTTTCAAATATCAACACACTTCAGGGCTGGACTGGTAATCTGGAATACCGGTGTGGCGGAGGCGTGGCCCCGGGCGCAGCTGCAGGGGAGGAGTGGAGCGGAAGGCTCAACAGGGCGGCGCT
>NW_024582440.1:0-3347 GCF_018398535.1 Haplochromis burtoni
AAAAAGAGATGAGCCAAACCACGGTGATGTAAAGAGCATTTGTTGGGTGGGTTGGTGTGCACTCATAAGTGTGCAGTAGATCTGGCACTGAGTATCAGGGGAGGGGAAAGGTGGGGACTGAGTAGGCCTGATTGAGGCTGGTTGGTGAAGAAGTCTTTGATCCAGGAGCAGATGACAGGGGGAATATGAAGATGGTCCAGTTTTTTGGTGAGGATGTCTGGGATTATGGTGTTGAACACTGAGCTATAGTCCACAAAGACTGTCTCCACATAGCTCTCCCTGTTCTCAAGAAGGCTCAGCACTGTGTGAAGGGTGATGGTGATGGCATCCTCCGTGGACTGATTTGTTCTGTAAGCAAACTGGTAGGGGTCGAGGGGGTAGGGTAGATCGTCTCTGATGTGCTGACACTGACACTATCCGCTCAAAGCACTACATGACTGTAGATGTGAGGTTTATAGGTCTGTAGTCATCGAGGCTGTCTATACCAGTTTTTGGGGGGACGGGAATGATAGTGGAGGCCTTCAGGCTCTCCTGGGGTTAACCACTCGCAGTCTCCTCCTGACCTATTGTTCCTGATGGATGGATGGATGGATGGATAACATAAATGTTTGCCTGCCAATCTGGTTGATGACCAATGTTCTTCAGTACTAGTATGCAGGATGAAAACTAGTACCACCCTCTGTTGAGACCATGTCAAACTGCAGTGACTTCACTGCATGAAGGAGTCCAGCCACTGGCTTCATGCTGGATCTAGCTTCACGGCTCTGTAGATTCATGTCAGTCCGAAAAAAAGTGTCCTTTGGATTGAAACACCAACTGTTGCAACATTGGAACAAATTACCCTGTTAGCAAATGACGCTCAATAAAAATAAGAGTGAGAGATGGTGTTTTAAATGACAAATTAAGAGCTGATGCTTTCCACTTTATTGTCACTCAGTGATTACTTTTGTATCTGAAGAAAGCAAGAAAACTGCTTGGTTAAATTTTTTTAAAAATTGCCTTGGCTTGCCAACATTTCTTTGAAACATTTGTCCCGCATGTTGAAAAATGATGTGTAAAGAAGCGTCAGCATGTGATGAGTTGGAGCTCACTATCTCAAGTCACACTGTCACTACGACTGGTGCATTACACATTACACACCTTGTGAGTTTTGCTGTTATTTGAAGCTTGCAACTGCAACAACAAAACAGGCTGGTTCCCCAACCTAAGTCAGCCAGTGAGCCTGTGTGGTAGTGAGCTGTAGTTTTCCCCAGCTGCATAAAGAGAGGTGGCTGAGGGAGTTCAGAGAGCAGTGCCAGGTGGAGCTGGTTAGTACAGCTGCTGTGCATTGATTATTAAAGTTTTCTTCCCTTATGGAGTGTGGTGCTGGGACCAGTCCATGCCGGCATACACCGACACACCAGCCGTGAGACCTTGTTTGAAAGCAGTCTTTTGTGTTATTGTTGTGAGTTGTGTGCTATCAGGAATGCCAGGCATACCACAAAGGAGCACACAGCCTTTATGTTGTTCAAGTGTGTGTGCAGTTAAAAGAAAATAATAAATTACAAATTCACTCGAACAATCCGAAAGCAGCACTCACATTACCCAGACCCATAAGTCATGTCACTTCATCACAATTGCACCTTTTATGCAAAACACACCAGTGTGCTTTTTGAGGTGTTATCTTAATTAATTATGTATTTATATGATTGAAGTTATATTTGAATCACATTTTAAAAAAATATGTATCAATCTTTTTAAGGATAAACATCTCCAGTTTTTTTCCTCTTCAATGGAAACTACATTTGGTTATCACACAGAGCTTTAACACATAAAAAACATCAAAGCTCATAACATATATGTAATAAGCTGTTTTTGTATATGGAATTTGCCTTGAAAAATAATGTCATTTCCATCAAAGTAATCTGAAGTACATTTATGCATTATTATGGGACCCTCTCTGATTTTTCCACCTGAATGACCAGATGCTGTATTTCACAGGGTTTATGTGAGATAACCCAGAATAGCTCACACATTTCGGTATCTCTCATCATGTGGAGATCACATGCTCAAATGCAACACTAACTGAGAGTGCAACCTTGATTTAAAGCCTGGAAAAATTGATGCCTTGAAATGAAGTTTACTTACAAATAAAACTACTTCTGCAACAAACACTGGTTTGGATTTTTCTTGGGATGCCTGATGACATATAAATGTTTGATTTTCCTACCCCAAAAGTACACATGAGGGTTCATGCCGCCCCCCCCCCAAAAATAAATAGAACTTAAATTGCATAAGTGCATATTTTGTGCCCATATTATGTGCATATTTTCTCAACCAGATCAACCAGATTTATTTTAATTTAAAATCTGGAAAGAACTAAAAAATTGCTGTTTAGCCTTTGGGCTTTTAACCTTTGAGAAACACATAAAATATTGTAGTGTTATTGTTGTAGCCTGTGTTATAGCCTGCCCTGCAGTGTTATATTTGATCGACAAATTTTCAACACGATTTTGAACATTTATATTGAAAATGTTCAAAATGATGAAACAAGGAACAAAAAATTAGGCAGTTTTGAATTGCTTTAATACAATAATATTTTATAGTGGACAATTGGATTTAAATTCCTTTTGAAGCTAGCATATTTTGATTTGGCAAGCTAAAGGTCACCGAGTACACAATGCATACTCAAAATCAATAAGTTGCCCTAAATTAGCCGTCTTAAGTAAGCTTTACTCAATTTTTTCAAGGCAACGAGTTTGCATAGTTTTTTTTTAGTTCTGCAAACTAATTAGATTTTACAGTGACTACTGACCTGTCTGCTGTCTAGTGTCTAATGTGAACACCAGCATTATACTTGGCAGGAAGACAAATTCTGACCCTACTACCCAAATTTTACAGCAGGAAGACATGTCAGACAACGCAACACTTTCCAGTCTTCTACTGTCTAATTTTGCTGATCCCTTGGGAATTGTAGACTCAGCTGTCTGTTTTTAGCAGACACGAGTGGCACCCTCTGTGGTCTTGGTTATACCTTGTATACCTTGGTTGTAACAAGTGTATATAAGGTACTATTATGGTCCACTTGATAGTCATATTTCATTAGAGAATATGACTGAAAGGCTGAAAGAGGAGAAATGCTTCTGCACCTATTGAGAAAAAAACAAATAGAAAACAGCAGAGAAACCACAGCAAAAACCAACATATGCATAAATAACAGCGGCAATGTTACTGAACAGCTCACAGTACTGATAATACAAGATATTTTTAGAGGCAGCCCAAGATAGTGTGTGTACCTGTGTGCATGAGTTGTTAGGGTCCCTGGGTCGTTGACCCAGTGTTTTGTGTTTTTGGTTCTTTGATTTTGT
>NW_024582440.1:4854-5926 GCF_018398535.1 Haplochromis burtoni
TGTCAGTGTCGCGATCTACCGTTTATTTTGCTGTGTGTTTTGTCAGTCCACCGGTGTTAGTTTGTTTTTTTTTTTCCAGTTATGTTATGTTTGAGTTCAGCATTAAAGCTGTTTTGGTTTAAGTTTGTCTCTGGAGTCTGCACCTTGGGTCCTATTCCTGTCCGCACACAGCCGTCACACAACATGAGTGCACTTCACCTTGTATGTGAGGAGCAGGATTTTGAATCCAATTCTGGATTTAACAGAGAGCCAATGAAGGGAAGCCAACACAGGAGAAATATGCTCTCTCTTTCTAGTCCCTGTCAGTACTCTTGCTGCAGCATTTTGGATTAATTAAAGGCTTTTCAGGGAGTTTTAGGACTTCCTGATAATAATCATCTACAGTAGTCCAGCCTGGAAGTAATCAATGCAAAACTAGTTTTTCAGCGTCACTCTGAGACAGGATATTTCTAATTTTAGAGATGGTTAGATACCATATTTCTAAGATTTTCAGGGCCAAGTACAATAACCTCAGTTTTATCTGAATTAAGAAGCAGAAAGTTAGCGGCCATCCAGGACAACACAGACAGCATCGTCAGAAAGAAAGTTGATAAAATAAATTAAAAAATTTTGTATTGTTCGATACATATGCATAGCTGGACTGGCCATGGGGCATACCGGGCATTTGCCCGGTGGGCCGCTGGCAATTTTTTGTTTTTGTGGGTCGATTGTTTTTTTGTTTTTTTTTTAAGAATGTGTATATATAATGAAAGGTGTTGGATTGGCCAATTGGTCATGATCGACTCTGGGCTGGACCAATTACAGCCGAGGAGGCCGGATGCACCCGCCCCCTTGTTTAGCAATCACGTGATTTTCGCGCATTGCATGCCGGGAACTCGTGGCAAAACAATTCAAGTACCGCATCAAATGCAAGCATTTGCGGCATCGCAAAACGTTCATTCCCCGGTTAGTGATGTGCGATACCACTGATTTTCTTTCCGATCCGATACCAAGTAATATTCAGGGTGGTATCGACGATACTGATCCGATACCGATACTCTGTACAAAAACTTATTTTATTTATTGTATCTCA
>NW_024582440.1:20290-110599 GCF_018398535.1 Haplochromis burtoni
CGAGCTAACTTCCGCTAGCTTCCTGCTAACTTCTAACTCCGTTAAATGTAATAAATTTTGTTTTCATGGATGCCTGGAAGTTAAACTTCATAGTTACACCTGGTAAAGCAGCAATGCTGATCGTTTTATTAAAGATGAAAGAATTTAGACAGTTTTTAACTCTCAGTGATGCTGCAGTGTTGTTTGACCTAAAGCATACGGAGTTTAGGACCCAGATTACTCCCAGATTTAAGAGCATCTTAGTCCGACAAATACGACAATAACGACAGCCGCTTGCAAGTTCTGCGAAAAAATGTTCTTTGTCGTGTATCTGACGGACAAACACCAAACCAGTTCCACATCAATGAAGTTAAACCATTTTTACAAACCAATTCTGGTTCATCTGTTTCACTCAAAAATCGGCCATGTGCGTATGAAAACAAAGGCACTGCGCATGCGCATTTTACTCGTATTCTATCGCGATATTTCATTTTCCTATCGTTGCCTAACATTATACCGGTATTACCGTGAACGGTATAATATGGCCCAGCCCTACTTGCAAGCCTTCGTTGTGTTTCTCAATGTTCCTCAGCTTGCAATCCATTTCTTCCTGTTGTATTTTCTGTTGGTCTTTCTCGTGAAGCAACTCTTTATTTTTGAGCATTGTTTCCTCAAGAGTTATTTGGAGCATTTTGCATTTTTCCTCCACGCCTTGGAGTTTTCTCTGCATGTCTCTCTGCTCTGTGGACTGTTGTTTCTTGTCTTGGAGGATCTCTTTATTTCTTTTCAGAGCTTCATCAAGAATTACTTGCAAGCCTTCGTTGTGTTTCTCAATGTTCCTCAGCTTGCAATCAATTTCTTCCTTTTGTATTTTCTGTTGGGCTTTCTAGTGAAGCAACTCTTTATTTTTCTGCTGAGTTTCCTCAAGAGTTATTTGGAGCATTTTGTATTTTTCTTCCAAGACTTCAAGTTTGCAGTCCATTTCTTTCTTGAGCATTTCCTGTTGCTCTCTCTCTTGGATAAACAATTTCTTTCTGTGCACTGTTTTATCTAACCTTATTTGGAGCCCTCTGTGTTTTTCCTCCATCTCTTCAAGCTTGGAGTCCATTGCTTTCTGTTTCATTTCCATTTGCTTCTTGTCTTGAAGCAACTGTTGATTTTTGTGCAGAGTTTTATCATGCTTCACCTGCAGCGCTTTGTATTTTTCCTCCATGCCTTGGAGTTTGCTCTGCAGGTCTCTCTGCTCTATGGGCTGTTGTTTCTTGTCTTGGTGAATTTCCTTAAGTTTCTCTAGAGCTTCGTCAAGCTTTTCTTGGAGCTCCTGATTCTTCTTGACCATATTTTCCTGTTTTATGCTCTCTTTTCTCTCCTTTTGGAGCAGATCTTTAATTTTTTTCCAAAGCTTCATCAAGCTTTTCTTGGAGCTCTTGATTCTTATCCTGGAGAGCCCATTGTTTCTCCTTAATAATACCCTCTTTTTCTTGAAGCTGGTAGGATAATTTTTCTAATTCACCGCTCTTTCTCTCATTTTCTTCCGTCAGGATCTTAATCTTCTCTCTGTTCATGAGATTTTCATTTTGCATTTCTTCCAGTCGCTTTTCCTCTAATTCTACCTGTTAAACTGTTCTATGTGAAAATGTTGGGAAATGAAATATCACAGCTGGAAATCAATGAAAGTCTAAATTCAGAAGAAGTTTTGTCCTTTTCCTCATTAATGCACATCATAGATAACTATGTAATGTGTCTGTTGCACACTTTGTATGTCAGGAATAACCATAAATGTGTTGTCTTACAAACGGCTGCATCAGGTCTTTGCATCCAAAATAAGCGAGGATAACAGAACTCCTGGGAAGCAAAAAGAAAAATCTGGTTCTTGTTTTTAAGACAGTCACCTTTAGTTTCACGCTGAGTAATGCTGGATTGTTGCAAACAAGCCTTTCCCACTGGGTTTTATACTTCGGAGGCAACACAGAGTAAAGAGAAGCATTGTTATTCCAGTTTAACTTTAGTCTCAGTTTAGTTTTATCCCCTTGTAAATTTGATAAGAGCCAAATTCAGGAAACAAACTCAGTGTGTGGCCAGAAAATGCCATGGTGGCTTACAAACACATGTCACAACAAAATATGAAGCATAAGACATCACACGTTTAACGGAAACAGACGCAGAAGAATTCATCTCTTAAATTACTCATTTTGTTGAACTGGCATTTTCCCGTGACCACCGGAATTGGTAGAATGGACACAAAGAAAATCAAAGGTAGACAAAAATCCGTCAGGAGGGATCAGAAGAGAGCAACGATCTGCCAAGCCATTCCCTGTTTCAGAGTTTTGTAGTTTTGTACCTGCTGTCGCTTTAATATTAAACTAACGAGGTTGAAATAGACTCACAGTGGTTTCTGCTTCTTAATTGGACAGATGTATATCCATTGAGTATCCCAGTTCTCCATCACCGTGTCCGATGGGACAAATGAGGTGAATGGCAGAAGATTTTAACAATACCTGGTAGCTTAACACATTTTAAAATTTATTCATGAAGGAGGTCTTGATGCAGATATCTGCTGATTACAACAGAAGCTCTGAAATATTATTTGTTCTTCCTAAACACTAATTGGGTTTTTAAAATAACTTTGTTCCCATTTTGGCCAAGAAATAAGTCAACAGTCCTTGTGGGTCCAAAGAGGGACCTTTAATCTCAAGTGCAGGGAACAACCTTAAATGGTGCAGAAAACAAGCTGTTGACAGGAATTAAGAAAGAAAAGTTTTCTGATCACTTAAATACTTAGCTTAATTTAAAAAAATTCTTAATGATGTCACTAAATTGAAAAATATGAAAGAAATGTGAAATCTAACAAACTCTACAGCTTTTATAACAGCAAAAAAGTGGCAGCTTCTCGTCCCGGTCACCTCATGCATAAATCTGCCTTGCTAATTCAAACTAATGAGGAGGGTGTGAGAAAGACCATAGCTGAGTTTGAGCTGAAAGCCACTGATGCAGACACAGAGGTAACACACAGGCTACATACGTTTTCTGCAAATCTTTCACACCTTTAATTACAGTATGTGCGTGACATCATGACAAGAATCAGGTGTCACCTTCTGTGGCGGGAACTACAACAGAGATGCTTTGAGCACTTCAGAAGGTCTTAAAGTAAAACAAAACAAAAAACTTTTCAAATGTGTAACTGAGGTCAAAATACAGCATTCGAGAACTGATTTCTTCAGCAAGCACACTCATACTTCTTTAATTAATGCGAAACTAAATGAAATGTTGCTCTTCATCCTCTGCTGCATATATTGTAGTGTTAATAATATGTATGAAGTAATTTAAATTAGCTTATTTGCCTTTTTCCTTCTTTAAGCATCTGATTCTCGTTATGAGCTGCACAATAGAAACAGATCATATCTTTGAAGCTTGGTATGATTTGTGAAGTAATTGGCATCATGTTTGGAAACATTCCAAAGTTACCAGTTTAGAAAAGAGCTGGACCTCTGAATATTTATTTTGAGATCATTACCTAAGTTGGCTAAACTAAGCAGCCATCTTAAAGGATAATCCAACACTGTTAATCCAATAAATCTGTAATTCTCAGTAAAAACTTGAAAATTTATTTTCTACAGCCTATTGTACAATTTTAGAGAATAAAACTCAAAAGTAATGTTAAGGTTCGCCACTATAGATATTTTGAAGCTGATTCCTGAATTTGAGTTCTCACTATTTTACTGGTTTGTTGGTTGTGCAGAACCAACACTGCTTCTTTATGTAGCTTCATCCTAGGGAGACATTGCAGGCGATATCATTGAGTCGTCCTTCCTTTCCCTGCATTTTCCCTCCTATTACACGACCTTCCTCCAGGCGGAATCCATCGTCTTCAGCGTCATCCAGGCTCCTCGACACGACACCATCGACCGCACCATCAACAGCCAACACTACCGACAGATCAGCAGCTTCACCATGGATGACATCTACCAGAACCGCATCAGCTACAACCACGACGGCTCCAACTTGCTAAAAGACCGCTTCACCTTCCGTGACCGATAGCACCAACCTGCTCTTCATGGTGGAGGACAACGGAAAAGAGGTGTGTGTGTGTGTGTGTGTGTGTGTGTGTGTGTGTGTGTGTGTGTGTGTGTGTGTGTGTGTGTGTGTGTGTGGACAGTTTTATTACATTGGGATGATTGAAATGGCAGAGTGAGGGCATCTCTGCGAGAGTGTGCGTGCTCTGACCTTTTGTGAATTTGTGTATTCATGTGCTTCTGTCTTTGTGAGGACAGAAGCTGGGCACTTTTGCAAAGGACGGGCACCTCCAGAAACAGAGATTGAAAATATTTTTGCAAAGGACATGTTTGGAAGGACAGGCTATTTCTGTAGCATGGAAGGAGCAGCTTTATGTTTGCCGCTCACCACAGGTTGAGCAAAAGAGTGGGTGAAGTTTTGCCTTTTCCCATCCTCCTGTAAGCTTTGATGTTTTTTGCTTTTCTTGCTTCAAATATTCATAAAAAATTAGGATAATTTTCCTTTTGTGTGTCATAGTGAATACTAATAAACCATGTACTACATGTGCATTTTAAAAACTCACATCAATTGGCTGATGGTGTATAATATTAAAAGGAAGTAAAGGCTACTTTTTGATAAGGTATGCAGAAAGTGCTTATCTTATCAGGTTAGTGTGGGATCACCGCAGTCATGGTTGGGATATATGGTGTACAGCTGCAGTTAGTGCCAATTTATGTTTCCAAATCAAACCCTTATGACTCCTTAAAATGAAGCCATGGCTTTCTGACTCCCTTCAAGTTCAATCTTTTTTCACTTCTGAGATAGGACTTTTTAATGCCTGAGGATTAGCTATTCCTCAGAGCTGTTGGGACTCACAAATTGGAAACCGCTGCTCCTGAGCTTTCCTTCTAAACTCCCTCACTGGATGACATAAACCACAAAGACTTCTGTATCAGTGTATAAAGAGCCTCCTGTTTCCTTCACTGCATCCAGTTCAGTGTTGCATCGGTGCCCTCTTCTGTTCATCCTGCATCCTTCGTGCTGCTGCAGATAAAACTCTGTTACTGTTGGAAGGTAAAGGAGGGGGGAAAAAAGACTCCTTTACATTTTGCCTTCACAGTGAGAAGGAGGGCCGAAAGCTTGACCCCACATTCTTCACTCTGATCATTTCTCCTGAATGACAATGCGTATCTGCTGTATTTTCTGTTGCACGTGTTTACTCAGCTAATTTCCAGTTTAAATCAGCAGTTCTCTCATTATGAGCCTGCTTATGTGCACCTCAACGTTGCAGATGAGGATCAGTGTCAGCCTGATGTTGTAAAATGTTGATCCTCCAGGCTGGAGGATCAACAAACAGCCACTTATTATTGTGGCAACAAGCACAGTAACTAGTTATGCCAAAATCAGGAACACGTTTATCATTACTGGGATTTAGATAGGGTCGTTATTGGTTACTTCTTGTGTTGCGTTCGACTTACCTCGGAAATCAGAACACGGACCTGGGAATGATGTCACACCCGAGTAAACGGCGTTCTGGTTAGGGGATTCCAATATGGCAACGCCCTCGAAAACGGTTGTTTTGCTAGCCCTCTACAAAAACAAATTACCAATAAACACATATGCAGCTCATCTGCAGTCTGGGGTTACCTACATCTTCCTACTCGCAAGGCAGAATTTCCGAGTTCCGAGTACAAACGAAAGCACCACGACTGCAGTTTCCGTGTTGGACGTAAAAAGCGCACGTGACGCTGTGACGTAGGCTTAGACCACTGAAGCACTTAATCTACCATCATATTTTATTTATCTACATGGCCTGACTGGAGGAAATATTATTTTGGTTAAATATCGACTATTTATGAGGCTGAAAATACTTATTATTTATTTTATGTTTCTTTGTGAGGCTCAAAATACTTTAAAGTTTGCCCATCATTACTGAACATGATGTCTCCAGTTGGTGCAGTTCAGCTGTTTTCAGTTAAGTTTACAAAGAATGGACAAACCTCACTGTGTTTATGTTGGACCATTTTTGCACTGCATCTTTGCACTATTTTGATACCTACAGCTCCTAAATGGTCTGAGGCACATTTAATGTTGGCACTGCTAGAAGTATACGTTCTACCCATTTCAATGGCAAAAATAAATATACTTTTCAAAAGTTTCAACACACTGTATGTCGTGTTTTGTCATCCACTGATTCTTCCTAGTGATACTACGTACAATGATTAGATTTATAACACTGCTGCATCAACTCCAAAATGATGTGTTTGCATTTATAGAGCTTTGAAAATACAGGGTGTGAGCTGTGATTGAAATTCAAATTTCCAAAAACTTTATTTATTTAATACAATTTCGTTATACCTATTGAACTTAAGGGGGAGAGAAACAAAGTACCCACCCGCAAGGGCCTATATGTACATCTTTAATTTTTGAGATAACAGTGTTGTTATTATATTTGAGGCTTTTGCTTTGCACTGAAGTAACAGTACCTTTTATGGACATCTAAGTTCAGAGACGTATTGTTGCTCTTGCCCTTCATGCATTCATTAGATTGCAGGATGTTGTGTGTTTTCAGGTGGTTTAATACGTTTACTGTGTCCGAACAAACTCGATCATGATCTGCTTCTAGAGACAAATTGTTTACCGTCTGCTGTGCCAGACATTTGAATTTTGCTTCGATGGTCTGTTATCTGTAGTTTATCACTGCAGTCAAGCACATTTGGGAAATTTCAAGTTGTGCAGTGCAGGAAGCAGCTGTGACTGACACAGGCAAGCACGTCATCAGGTAGTGACATAGGGAGCACTTCATGTTTGCTTTGTGTTCTGTTGACAGACCAGTATCGATCAATCGATAGTTTTCACGTGATGTGACAGCTACTGGCACATGCCTGCCCGTCCTTTCACTGTGCAGCCATTCTTTTAATCTCTTTCAGTTTAACTTGGCCTAAATGCTATCAAATGCATTAATCAATGTTAGAGCTGCTAGAACAGCGTAGAGTATGACACCAACACGTAAGCACATCTCTCCTAACCCCACCTTACAGGTTCAAATCCCACCAATCCCTGCTTCTCAACAGCAACCATGCCTGTCAGTGGCGGCTCATTTAAACTGTAGGAATGATTTAGCTGACATTGGAAAAATACTCGGTTAACTTAATTGATATGGCACGTGTTGCGAAATCAGTTTCACCTCAGTTCTTTTATTCGTCGAGGCATCCAGAGACGGCACCGGAACTCAGTAGTTATTTCACAAAACCTTTATTCATCTTTATTCATCTTCATTTAAGCATGCACTTCTAGAAGGGAAGACGAGGCCGGTGTGTCCCTCTGCAAAATCTTCACCCCTTTGTTAGTTACAGCCAACTTTATAGAGGCATCCCCATCATAAAACCCCCCCACAGTGTGCTGCAAACTCTGTGTCTGTGTCTATGTGAGTGCTCGTGTGTGACTGTGTACGCATACCTGTGTGTATGTGTGAGTGCACGAGTGAGTGTGCGTGTGGATGTGTGTACGTGACAGTTAAAACACTGTGGGTGTAGGTGACTCCCTAGAGGTCATAAAACCCATCTCCCTTCCAGACCACAGTTATCCAGTTACAAATGTTGAAACCTTTCACAGTTCAACTGGAGGAGGGGTCTCCTACAATTTACTCCTAAATTCAGTCAGGCCTTTATTACATTGAGGGCAGTGTCAGTGTCTCTACAATAATTCTACATTCTATGTTAACACATTTCTAAACTCTAAAATAAGCTAAACATTCCTACACACGGCATTAATGTGACAAACTAAAACTACCAGAACTTTTCTGGTCCTACACTTTAAATGTCTCAGTCAACAAAACGTAACCTGTAGCACTTAATTTTGTTTTAACCATGAAAAAATTCTTGTTTCTTACATCCCACAGGGCAGCATTATTTACCCATTATTTACCCATCAGGATCAAAAACATACGTAGCTGTTCGCACTTTGAAAACTTTTATCCTGGCAGCAGTGTAAGGTGAGCGATTCTCTACAAAATACCACTAGATGTCACCAAATTGAAACTCTGGGAGACACATCGCCGCTTTCAGGAGTTTTAAATAAAGCTGCCAGGTCAGAAAAGAGATCACAAGTCCCCAAAATTTATCATTTCTCTTCATATCTTTGTTTTTCCTATGATGTTGTACCTGCCAGTGTAGCGAGTCAGTCACATGACTGAAAACTATTAAGAGAACTAGCTCTCTTATTGTGTGTATACAAAATGAAGTGAAATAGTTTGATAAAGATGTTAACAGACTTAAACCTTAATCTTTAAAGTTTTATCATTTTCACAGTCAGAGCTGGGGTCACGTTCATGCAAACTGTAAGTGTTAGATCACATCAAGCTCAAAAAAAGAATGCATCCCTCTCAAAATAAAACAAACTGCTGTCACAGCAGCATACATGCAACATAAAACAAAGCAATATATGAGTTATTAATCTTTAACATTAACTAATAATGTTGTTGGTTAAACAGAAGCATCAACTGAGTCTTGATTTCAGTATAGGTGTGGAAAGTTTAGGTGATGCTGACTGGAAACCACAGATATCATGGTTGATAACCGACTATTAGCTCTCTAATCAGTTAGTTTCTAATTCATTTAGTAAAAGTTGTCTGTCTTTACATTTACATTACTATGTGAAAAAGAACATTTAGGCCTGTGTTACATTCTATGGGACTCTTTTGCTCTGTTTGCACATTTCAGAAACAATAAAAATATTGAACCCGCTGGTTTATTTTAACTCTTTTCACCATACTAATATATAATACATATACATGCTAATATGTATAATGCATAAACAATTAAGCATGGACAATATGTAGTTAATAGTAGGACTAGCTGGGGACGGTGGCCCCAAAATCTGCCCAAGGCTCCGCAAAACCTTGGGCTGGCTGCCCTCCAGTACTCTAGGTGGCGCAGAAGTGCAAGCAAATCACTTAAACACTTTTGTCCCTGGACGGCTTCCTTCCACAGCGTGGACGTCAATGACATTCTGAGCTTTCATAAGATTGCTCACTTCTGCTGGATGCGAAGATGTCCTTAACCTTTTTGTTCAGGACATTAACAAGAGCTGTCGCAAAGGTAAGGGCATGATTGACGTTTAACTTTAAACTCGTGTTGTTTGTCTCGCTGAGTTAGCCTCCTGCGTTTGTGGGACATCTTCAGTGACTTAACTGTGCTAATTCATTCGCATTTCATAGCCACTTGATATCACAGCAGAAGCAAAATTTACTATAAATTGGTATTTACTGTGACCAATGGCATCAGATGGGTCCTCAAATACATAAATGTGGCTGCTTTGTTGAAGTTGTGGTGTGTGCTCCTCTGTGTCTCTAAGGTCAGTGTTGGCCAGCATGTGCAGTCTTTACACACGGGCTGTCAGCTGCTGGCAGCAGAGAAAGCCCTCCTCATGAAACTGCGGAAAAGCACCGGCTACACTTTTATTAACTGTAAGAAAGCCCTGGAGAAGTTTGATAATGACGTAGCACAGGTGAGGGCCTCTCGTAATCTGTCAGGTGCTGTTCGGCGTTGTTATGTCTTTGACACTAATGAGCTGTGGGACTGTTTTCAATGTAATTTGGCAAATGTTCAGGCAGAGACATGGCTGCATGAGCAGGCCCAGAAGGAGGGCTGGAGCAAAGCAAACAAGCTCGAAGGTCGCAAAGCCAAAGAGGGCCTGATCGGCGTGTTTGTGGGGGACAAAGCTGCGGTAATGGTTGAGGTAAGCCCAATGGTGCGGGGATTCATTAGCCATCTCCTCCTAGTTCTTCTCCTTTTTTCTTTTTCTCAACAACTTGGTCTTTTGTCTCTCTGTTTGTTTGTTTGTTTGTTTGTTTGTTTGTTTGTTTGTTTGTTTGTTTGTTTTTGATGCAGGTGAACTGTGAGACAGACTTTGTGGCACGCAATGAGAAGTTCCAGCAGCTGGTTAAGGATGTGACATTTGCCACCTTGGCCCACTTCAGAAATAAAACTCAAAGTCAGTCGGGATATGTAAAGGTAAGGATGCATGCTGAGGCCTGGGAGTAGAAATAAATGTTTATTTTATTTTAATTTCATAAATGTTAATGGAAACGGATCAGGTTATTGTGTCACAACTTCACCTACCTCTAAGGTGCATGGAAGTCTAAACTAAAACATGATTTAGCATGTGGCCTTCAGACAAAACATAATAGAGTAGGTATGAACCAGAAAGAATGCACAGCAGTACATCAGCAACAAGGTACATCAACATGCACACCAACCAATGGGGCACCTACAGGGATGAGCATCGCAATTGGTCCTGCAGCTTCAGGCAAACATGCTGTGTACAGCCATGACCAAACACTGCTAGTTGTTCATTTAAATTGAATCTGGTGTTTTGAACATCCTGTTATGCCACACCAGTACTTGAACTCTTAAAACTGATTTGTGCAGCAACTTTTTGATACACCAGAGTTTTTAATGTGTCAGTGCTGACAGAGCAACACTTATGACGCGTGCCAGATGAGAATATATTGCAGCTTCCTTCAAGAATGCTTCTGGGAACCTGGGAAACGATGATGATGTTACCCATCTCCTTTATTAGATAGTTCTGTTTCCTCTTGACCAGGTCAACCTGAAGCTGCATAACCATATGTCCCACCAAAGGTGAAATGAAACGCACAGATTACAGAAATTATGGCAGTGCATGCTTTAACAGTGTTATCAGTCATTCATTGGGTTTGGTAGGTTAAAAGTGCATTACTACTTCAGTGTTTTGGTTTGGTTTTTTTGGGGTTTTTTTTACTACTTCAGTGTTGCATACTTTTTCTGTGGTCCAACCTTAAATCTTCAATCTAATCAAAATATGAGCTAAAATGTTGTATTTCCTTTAAGAACAATTGAATTTGAGAAAAAAAAAAGAAAATCAACCTCACAGGCCTTTGGCTATACATTTTTTATGCTACCCAGTTGTATGCAAAGTATTAGGCTAATGGATGACCCACCTGCCACTGGGACACCAACTTTAATACAAGAGCAGTAAATTAGCAGTAAATTTAAGTCAGAGTAATGAGTAATATTGTAAAGTAACAACATCCCATTACCAGTTTAAATTCCCTTTTTGTATAAATACATTTTATATAAATAGGTAACTGTACATACTTGTGAGTAATTTCAAACTAAATTTCTGTCATTACTGCGGCCCACCTGCAGAACCTTCATAGCCCACCAGGGGGCTCCCGCCAACACTTTGGGAATCACTGCTCTAGTCACTTAGACACTCCTGAAGAAACGCAAAACTACACATTAGCCTTGTTTAGCAGTCCTTACACTAACAAACTGGCTTTTCTTTCCAGAGTGTCCTGTCAAGCGATGACTTAAGCAAACTCAGCGTGGGTGAAGGAACTTCACTAGCTGATCAGGTGGCTCTCACTATAGGTCAGTACTTTGCCTAAGGGACACTGCTCATTGTAAAGCACTTTTCACACATGGGACATATAACACTGCAGTGTTAAAATTATGGTTTTCTGTTATTCTGGCATTTCACTTTCATGCTCACAGCTTAATAGAAATATAAGATGGAGAGAAATGTGGTGCACACTTAAAGTAAACTGCTCAAAAAATATGTTAAAAACACATCAGATCTGAATGGGGGGGAGATCATGTTGGATATCTATGTATCTATAAGGATGCCAAATTCTTTGATGGGAAGGAAAATTAGCAGCCTGCAGAGGGCTGAATTTAAAGGTGCCCTTGAAATCAAAGTGAAAACATTATGTGGCAGGCTAGTCTGTCTTACCAAAATTTTATTGCAGCAACTCAAACTGGTACTCACTAGTTTGAATGGCTCCCAGGTGCTTGTATTGCATGCCTGATAACGTGGGGACATGCTCCTAATTAGGAGTCCTGGGGGATCTCCTCCCAGATCTGGACCACAGCATCACTGAGCACCTGGACAGTCTGAGGTGCAGACTGGTGAGGTTGGATGGACCGAAACATAATGTCCCAGATGTGTTCTATCGAATTTAGATCAGGCGAGTGTGGGGGACGGTCAACTGTATCAAATCTTTCATCCTTCAGGAACTGTCTGCTAAGTCTCGCAACATGGCACCGGCCATTTTCATGCGCTAGGATGAACCCAGGATCCACTGCTCCAGTGTCGGGTCTGACAATGGGTCCAAGGATTTCAAGGATAGCTAATGGGAGTCAGGGTGGCATTCTCTAGCCTTTGTATACCATCACTGACCCACCACCAAACCAATCATGCTGAACAATGTTGCAGCCAGCATAATGTTCTCCATGGCTTCAACAGACCCTTTTGCATCCATCACACAAGTCTGTGCTCAGGGGGAACAGTTTCTAATCTTTGAAAAGTACAAGGTGCCAGTGGTGGACCTGCCAATTCTGGTATTGTTTGGCTAATGACAGTTGAGCTCCACAGTACTGGGCAGTGGGCATAGAGCCAGCTAGGGAACGTTGGGTTCTCAGGCCACCCTCATGAAGTCTGTCTCTGATTGCTCAGACACATTAACATTTACACCAGTGGCCCGCTGGAGGTCATTTTGTAGCTCTGGCAGTGCTCAAGTTCCTTCTTGCACAAAGGAGTGGAGACTGGTCCTGCTGATGGGTTAAAGGACCTTCTGTGGCCCTAGCCAACTCTCCCAGAGTAACTGCTTGTCTCCTGGAATCTCCTCCATGCTCTTGAGGCTGTGCTGCCACGCGGCGGTCCTTCTGGCAATGACGCATACGAGTGTACCATCATAGAGGAGCTAAACTACCTGTGTAACCTCCTAGGGTCCAGATATTGCCTCATATGACCATGTTAATTTAATGAACACCAAGCAGCTGAAACCGATTAACAACCCCCTCTGCTCTTGACTGACCAGATCAATAATATACTCTGATTAAAAAGTGTTCCTTTAACTTTTTGAGCAGTGTATGAAATATTGTAACTCTATACATTCAGACTTTGGCTGTTAAACTGATGCAGTAGGCTGGATGTTATTAGGCAGTTAAAGTTTTACAGAAAAGTTGCTAGGCTAGGTTGTTCATTCAAGTGTAAAGCTGACATGTTTAGATGCTGTCAGATTGTCAGGAAGGAGTGCACGCTGTTTTGGTTTGACACAAAAAATGTAAATAAATAGAAATATAATCGGAACAAAATTTGAAATTGTCAAGTTTTTGAATTGTTGCTTAATAGCATGAAAATAAACAGTCTGTTGCAGCAGGCTTTGGTTTTATATCGGTGCCTCTTGCTCCTCAGGTCGCCTTGGTGAGAACATGTCTTTGAAGCGGGCAGTGACGGTGGGCATCCCTGCTGAGTGGAAAATTGGTTCATATGTACACGGCGGCATCAGCACCCAGACAGAGGTAGCCATGGGCCGTTATGGAGCCCTGGTCGTATTTCAGGGTGGAAAGGAAGGAGAGCAGGAAATGCTAGGTCGTAAACTGGGACAGCATATAGTGGGAGAGTCGCCTTTGTCTCTGGGTAACATGGATGACCTGCCCTGTGGCGAAAGTGAGACACGCCTGCTGCCTCAGACCTTCCTGGCAGACCCCAGCAGGACTGTGGCACAGTTCCTCAGAGGTCAGCAGGCTCGAGTGCTAGACTTTGTCCGATTTCAATGCGGCGAGACGACTGAAGACGCAGAATGAAGAGAGGGAAATTGTTCATCCAGCTGAATTTGACATGTCTTCATTTCATGTGTGAATATAATTCAGGTTTTTGTGTACTCTGTAAGACTGAGGCATCACAGTCACACAGCATCATGAATTTGAAAGAGTGTGCGCCCGCAAACACTGGTACCTGATGAAATGACCAATCCAACAATAAAATCTTTTTCCTGAAAAACCTGTCTTAGTATTTCATTTTATACACTATTCTGCATTTTAACACATAAATATACTTTTTTTTTTTTTTTAATGAAAAGGTTTAGTGGTAATTATTTTCTTTCTTTATATATGACGAACCTCTTGCTTTGTAACCTAACTGAACTTACCATCCATCCATCTTCCGCTTATCTGGGGCCAGGTTGTGGGGGCAGCAGCCTAAGCAGAGAAGCCCAGACCTCTCTCTCCCCAGCCACCTCCTCCAGCTTGTCCTGGGGAACACCATGGCATTCCTAGACCAGCCAAGAGAGATTATCTCCAGCATGTCCTGGGTCTGCCCCAGGGCCTCCTCCTGATGGGACATGCCTGGAACACCTTACCCAGCAGCCATCCTTGTGAGATGCTCGAACCACCTCAAATGGCTCCTTTCAATGTGCAGGAGCAGTGGCTCTACTCTGAGCCCCTCCCGGATGGCTGAACTTGCTCTAAGGGAGAGGCCAGCCACCCTTCAGAGAAAGCTCATTTTCACCGCTTGTATCTGTGATCCCGTTCCTGACAAATTGCCCAACCTGTTATGCATCCTCATTGCAAAGAACAACATTTTTAGCAAAACCACTTTAAACCTTATCACTAAATTAGGTTAATTTATATAGTACCAAATCAAAACAACATTCATCTCAAGGTGCTTTATACTGCAAGTTAAAGCCAGTACAGTATTGTGGAGAAAACCCTAACAAACAACCCCCTTACGAGCAAGCACGTGAAGACTGTGGGAAGGAAGAACTCACTTTTGACAGGAATAAACACCTCAAGCAGAACCAGGCTGAGGGAGGGCAGCCAACTGCGACTGGTTGGGGATTGAGAGAAGAGAGAGTATCAGATGATGGGGCCAAACAGACTGAAGAAAATAAAAAAAATTTATGATATGCTTCAGTGAAGAAGTGCTCTGTGCACACAGTATATCAAATGCCTCATCAAAAACAAGCCTAGATCACCCTATAAATCATGTCAAAGTCATTTTATTGTGGTCCACATGCAGCCCACAATGATCTTAAGTGGGTTGCACCAGTAAAACTACATGATGAATTTGCAAAACTGGGGGGAAAAGCTCTGGCAGTTCAAAATATAAAGTTTTTATTAATTTACAGAAACGTTTACAGAGGTTCCTGTTAATAGAAAAAGCTATACATTCGTTAAGTGCTGTTGCTTCAATAAAAATAGAACTGAGGAATTTCACCCATTTGATTACCTATTGTCAGGGTAAGCAGATGCAATGTAGGCACAAAGCTGTCAAGCTGCCTGATTATTGGCTCTTCACTGAGCCCGGGATTAAAAAGCAGGCGGTGTTAGGTTAAGTCTAAAGGACAGCGTCATCTGTCACAGGTTTATACCATTAATGTGTGGCGATAGCAGGACTCAACGATGGGAATTCCCCGTTAAAAATATTCGATATTACAGCGTTCATGCAGTAGCTGTGCTTTACATTTGTGTGTTAATGTGTCGCATCTTATTTTTTCAGAAAACCGGAAGGGGGTGTGTAGCACGCGTGCAGGTTATGGCTCTGCAGCACCGTGCTGCACCACAAACGAGCTGCAACCCTGCAACTATGCGAGAAATGCAGCTGTTAAATGGAGGCATGTGATTGGCTGTTGCTGCCAAAGCAACGGTGACATCACCGGGGATGTACCACGCAGGAGCCGTTTGAGTCCTCGGAGCTCAGAGGAGGTCCAGCAGCTTGAGCCATCTGTCATCTAAACCCTCTAAAAAAAACAAACATGGTAAGTCAAAGATTCCCGCAGAAAATTTTATGGAAATATCGGCATTTTGCTGTATTTATGGAAAATGATTTTACCATCTCATAATCCAGCCCAGGTAACGCTAAATGCGAATCTGCTAGCCTGCTTCACTCACTCGAGCTTTTAGCTCCGAGCCGTTTCTTGCCTGTAATTGATGGCATTGCGGGATTAAGTCATCTGTAAATCTCACTGAAGTCTCTGTCGTTTTGTCTCATCTAACTGTTTCTCCTCTCTCTCTCTGAACTGTGCCTCAACCAGTCCGACCTAACGGAGGACCAGATCATGGGTGAGTCTCATTATGAAAAGGTGTTAAAGGGGTTTATTATCCATAACATTCATCGGGTTAATGTAACCAGTACATATTTAGAAAAAAAAGAAGAACGCTCTGACTTCTGGCCTTTTCTTTGGTTGGGTTGGTTGCGGTTAATTGGGACTTGCATTTTGAAGTTGGGTTAATTTTACTTCCCTTCCTTGATTGGCTTTCCTTTTGGGAAACCTGAAGGCGCCTCACGACTCAAACTGGACAAGCGTTTAACTCTGAGTTCATCACTAGTGCTAACCTGCAAAACAGGACTTGGGTGAAACATGTTGATTTGTTTGCATGCTTGAGCTTTTTAAATGTGTGATATGCTAGCAGACACAATAACGACTCACATTTTTGTGGTGTAGGTGTGTCAAACGGCACTGAAACACAGTTTACATTGTTTGCTATGGTACGTTTGCTTTGTAGTGGGTTTTTTTTGTTTTGTTTTTTAACAGAACAGAAATGCTTTTCATGCTTTTGTAATTTTGTGCTGCACACTGACCACTGGAGAGGACTTGGTTTATGTGAAGCGTGTCAGTTTTTGATTCCACTGGAAAAAACTACATTGTGTATTTTATAGTAATGAAATGCTGTGTATTATTTTTAGTGTAAGAGCACCATTGATTGCGAACAAGTATTTACAGCCGTGAGAATTTTATTGGCCCACTTGCTAACCTCTTGCTTTTTTGAAATGAAATGCACAGAAGCTGCTAGTGTTTACTGTCAAAACAACGTATGAAAAATCATGTTTTCCTTCCCACATACAGGGTATCAGTAAAGCTTTAGTGCACACGTCATTACCTGTGTCATGAAGGCCTGTCTGTAATTTTTGGGAACCTAACATGCTCTGCCGCTGAACTGGAGTTCTGCATTTGCTTTCCTTCTCACTAGAGTTTAAAGAGGCCTTCCTTTTGTTTGACCGGACGGGCGAGGGGAAGATCACCTACAGCCAGTGTGGCGATGTTATCCGAGCTCTGGGACAGAACCCGGTCAATGCTGAAGTACTTAAAGTCCTGGGAAACCCCAAGCTGGAAGGCTAGTGTCTGATTCACTACTCACAACAAAAGCAGATGACTATCACTGCAGCATTAGTTTGTTTTGGTTAAGAGTGTGGTCAGGTGTACAATTACAAGGTCTCGTTATAACCGCCGCAAAGTAGTACAGGTGATAAGTCACTGCTTAGTGGCTTACTTTGTCAGTGTAACTTGTAAGAGTCACACCTGAACTAAAACACATGTCTGACTAAATTTACTGCTGTGTGCAAACTGAGTTTTGATCATAATAACAATGTGCACAAAACATTATTTATCTGATGCTACTGTTGGCTGTTCCCTTGCCCAAAGGGTCACCACAGCAGGTCCAAAGAAAGTGGCAGCAGAAAAAACATAGCTCTGCATGCAGATGAACAGGTTATTTGTGTCAGCCTTAAATATCATCTCCCACATCCATGTGACTGAACTCTGAATCATCACCATGAATGGGCAAGAAACAAAAGCCTCACAGAAAAACATCACAAAATTCTACTAAATTCAACCCAAAAACTCACATTATCTCAAACGTATTCACTTATTCACCTTCACCATTGAAGGCTCACTGTTGTTTGTCCCCCTGCAGAGATGAACACCAAGATGCTGGATTTTGAGCAGTTCCTGCCCATGTATCAGGCCATTGCTAAGAACAAGGACCAGTGCTCCTTTGACGACATTGTTGAAGGCCTGCGCGTCTTTGACAAGGAGGGAAATGGCACAGTGATGGGAGCTGAGCTGCGTCATGTCCTCACCACTTTAGGTAAGACCTGCAGAATACATGAAGTATTAGTCACGATCTATAAATCACAGTTGGCCTGCGTTCAAGTAGTTATCTGTGTAAAGGCTGTGCTTTCTGCTTCTTTCAAATGTCTATTTCTTAATTCTGTGCTTCAGTGCTAATATGTTCTTCTTTATCTTCTAGGTGAAAAGATGACAGAAGAAGAGGTGGAGACTCTTTTAGCGGGACATGAAGACGCCAATGGCTGCATTAACTACGAAGGTAGATCATTGTGCATAAAAACCTTCTTAACAACAAATAAGAATCTCCAAAAGTTTATTCTGTTCATCTGGCCGTAGCGTTTTCAGTGGGAGAAATGTTTCGTCACTCATCCAAGTGACTTAATCAGTGACAAATAAGAACCAGTTTTATATGAGGAAAAATAACACTACTGCCATTGATTTTTACCCCTGAGCTGTAAAAGGCTGATGGGGTATTGTCATTACCCCGCTGGGCAGGCAGGCGGCATGGACCAGTGGCGGAACTAGGGTGACACATCCCTCTTCAGTGAAGTATGTGAAAATCCCCTATGCATAAATGGAGTCAACAAAATGTCCACAAAAACACAATTATGGGGGGGCAGCTTTTAAGGACATAAAAGTTTCCCCCCTTGCGTGGACACCCAAGTTTGTGAATTCGGTAACGTAATAATAAGGCGACATAGAATTTTGAAATTATACCATAGGTTCATCAATTAAAAATCTTAGATGAAATCAAATCTCAAAGTCAAGTTCAAGTTTCAGTAGCTTTTGTAAATTTCTCACACGTAGCACGGGAGATCGTTTTACAGAGTGTTTGGTTTAGATGTGCTGTGGTGCCAGCTACACATATTTACCTGCTTTATTGTCACATAATCTTAGTGGGACTTTGCGCAGCCTTGTGTCGGGCTAAAAACTGTGTGATATTCATTTCATCAGAGTTGGACATTTGAGTTCTCAGTTGCAGCTTTGTTGGGTATTGCCTAGAATAGATTTCAGGCTGCATTGGATGAATGTAGGGCCGCTGTACACAGTGTTTTTCTGTCTACGGAGGCCCTGAGTCAAACACACTGCAACACTGAAATGCCAGCAGGCAGAATTGGGAAGAGGGGATGCACAAGTGAGAAGCTAGAAGTAAACGGCTAATGGTGTTATATGAATCATAAAAGACATTGCATATTCTGCATATTGTTAATGTCTCCCCAGACACAGTTCTGTCTTGATTTGTGCACTTTTGCAGTGTTTTTCTGTTTGCTGGTGTTTTCTTAAGTTGCAGTGTTTGACCTCTGAGCCACCGTAGCTGTGCGACTGCCTCATGCTCACTGACTCCTGTCTCATCGCTTTTGTCCATCATATAATATCTGGTTGAACAGAGGGTAGTGAATTAACTTTTTTGTTTTTTGTTTTTTTGTTTTATTGAATTGTGATGTTAGTCTGTAGATATTGAGCACTGATGGTGTTCTCTGACCTTTAACCTTTCTCTCCTGCGGTGCTCCTCAGCCCCACCTAAATGTGGCCTGCATGTAGCATCCTTGCACACCTTAAGGCTGCTCCCATGTTTAACGCTAACGATTTTGAGAGGGGGGAAAAGGATTTCAGGGTGAACCAAGTGTAAACATGAGCTAAAATGCTGCAAACAGACACGAATTGTTTATTTAAATTTGTCTGCAGAACTCAAACATTTCTACCACACTTTTTTTTTTCTTCCCTAGCTGTTTGCCTTTTTTCATAAATCTAATTATTCTAAATAAATTCAGGCTTTTGATCCTATTTGCTGATATGGCTGTTTAGGAAATGGCTTATACCCGACTTTGTGTCTGTACTCTGAAATGCTGATTTTTCTCCATCACTCTCCACACAGAGCTCGTCCGGATGGTGCTGAGCGGTTGAGAACTTCCGAGGACCACTTCCAGATTATTTTCTCTGTTGTCTTGCCCTTCTATCCATGTCATCCCTTCCCCAATAAGTCTGTTTTGTTTCTGTGACATTTTTGTGCCTTTTCTGTCAAATGTGAAGAGACACTTTCACCTCAATTTCCAAACATTCACCTGCAGGCACAATCAGTAGTATTATCCCCCCGGATTGTTTAACTTTTGTCATCTTTATCTGTCTTGTCAGTTTTCTTGTGAATGGAAATAATAATGGGATTTCTGAAAGTTTGAAATAAAAATGCTGTTTTACAAAGTGTCATCAGGCCTGTGAGTCTGGTTAAAGTCGCATTACAAGCATGATGAAAAATATTTCAATCATTTAAGTGGATATCAGATGATTTGTGTGTCGTGTCCTGAGCTATATAAATTAGTGATGTTAGGTTTACACAATGAGCAAAAATAAAAATCAGTTGGAGATAATTGTCTGATTAGCTAATTAGATACATCCAAATAAAGAGCATCAGCCAGGCGATGCCTCCTCGAGGTCCACCAGGATATACTGTGCAGTCGTTCGTCATCAGATACTTTAAGTTAGTAAGTCAACAAACCACTCTGAACAATGTCTCCTCTTCACATCTTTATTTTTTTCCCAAACATTTTGTAATTAAAACCAGTTTTGACATTTTTTTTTTTTAATACAAACTGCCAGAATAACTGTCAGCACTAATGTGATGATTTACAGAGGAAACTTTTCTACTGTATAATAATCAATGGAACTGCTGCTACCTTCGGCATAGTGAAAAACATATAGAAACTGAACGGACACTTATTTCATATCACAAAATCCACACAATGTAATAATAACACAGATAAAAGAAGTCCATTTATGCTCACAACTGTGGTGAGGACTGCAATACTGGCTTGACGGACATCGACTGTAAAGTTTCACCATCTGACTGGATTATATTTCATGATACTGACATGATGTGCAGAACAACACGTGTTTCTTCTCGTAAGTTCTTCAAACAACAGATGGCACTGGAAAAAATTGTAAAAAAATAAAACTGAACGGTAACATGGTTTACAGATCCTAATGGCATGCGTTCACATACACACATGCTCACAGTCACATCTCAGACAGATCCGGCAGTCCTGTCCAAATCACACACAACTATGGAGAGGGTAAATATCAGTTACAAAGGTAATATACAGTTACAATGTTGACATATCAAAGAAAGAAGATGGCAAAAAAGAGTAAAAAATATATAAATGTATAGGATACAAAGTGAGGATATTGTTGCAGATATTAAGGACACGATTCTCCATTGTCAGCTGTTTAAGGTGCTCCCTTGTGTTTTTACAGCGTCAGCATTTCTTACATCTTTAAAGCGAAATGCACCAAGCTGCTTAAAAACATCCTCCTCACTCACCAAGAAACCACAATGAAACTCACTGAATAAATGTATGATAAACATGATTAGAAAAAACATTTTGGCTTAGCAGTTTACACAAAGTCCAAATCCAAATAAACGCGTGCGTGGTCGCTAACGGTATTAATCCCAGACTTTCTTTTCAAACAGAATTACATTCCTCACAAAAACCACAGCCTGGATGCTTCAAGTTCATTTGCACTTGCAAAACACAAAGCGCCACGGTCACGTTTTTCTCTAAGTGCTGTTGAAATGTGGGAGGGAGTAACCTCCTATAACAAAAAGAGGCCTTTTCAAGACCTCAGGTTGTCATTACTTTCAAATAGTTCCCATATTATTATTAGAGTAACAAGAGAGGTGTTTGTAACAGAAAATCCAGTTTACAGTACACTTTTCCCAAACTGCATCCACTCTGCGTTAAATTTCAGTGTGGCATCTTTTGATTAGAATCGTCTTCATTCCTTTCAGACTTTATACGGGTTTTAGAAACATGACACAATTGAAAACAGAGAAAAAAAAATCATTTTCCCAATTAGCTTTCCAAAACTGTATTTAAGACAAGAAAGAGATCATATAAGTGCTCAAGTTCAATTTCATGGTTGCTTCAAGTCTTTCAATGCGACCTACAGAAACATATTAAAAGTGCTTTTGTCTTACATATATTTTAATTAGTACCTACAGTACGAGAGGGGAGGGGGACGCTAGAGAGCGTAGGAAGTACGAGACTTCACTAGCTGTGACAAACTGTTGCAGGAAAATAAATGCAACAATTTCCAAAACACTGAAAACATGAGATGAGTCTTTTCTCTTCTTCTCACTGAGTGCCAGCATGTTGATAAGACCATCTAAGCTTACCAGATCTCCTGGTGTCAAGCTTAAAATTCCAAAGTGAGACGCAGTCGAACACGCAGGATGAAAATCTATTTTCTTCATTAGTCGGTTCAATTTGAAAAAGGACTTCTTTTCTAACAGAGAGTCAAAGGCGGATTGATATTGGCGTTTCTTTTTCTTTCTCAAATCAATTGTCCTCTTGAAAACACACAAGCAAACAAAAAAAGAAATAGAAAATGTAAAATGAGTTCTCTTCCTTCAGTTGATGACTTCTTCATTTTAGATAATACAGGCAGGATTCAAAGTGGTCAGAGTCATTCAGATTCTCAGGAAATTTGCTTTTTCTCACTGTGGAGGAGGGACCGGAGCTGAGGGGTGGAGTGTCTCTCCGGGGAGAGGGGCAGTGGGCTCTGTGAGGGGGCAAACAGGAGAAAAATGTTACGTACGATTTGTAACATAGTATCATTAATTTATTAAATTTAGTCATTTATATTCACAAAATGTGAATTATGCATAATATATTATAATCTATGATATAATCATGATATATTATAATAGTAGACTAGAGTCGTACTCCAAACAATACTATAACACTGATGTGTTTTAATGAGTGAACTCCGTTTCAGCTTTTTGGTCTTAGTTAATAACTTGTTGACAAAGATAAGATAAACTGTGCAGCTTTTAACTGTCGTTACTGCACCACTGCACAATTTCATGTATTTCACACACATTCATATTATTGAGTTTGCTTCAAGAATAAACATGTCTGTGAACATGTCCACAACTAATGAATGTAATAATTATAAATAAATATTACAACTACGGTGTACGAGGAACTGACAGCAAACGTAAATGTATTAACTACTATTAAAGCTGCTACCTCACCATGGAGTACAGATGTAGTGTTGGAGCTGGAGTGAGCAGCTGGGGTCTGACCCGGGGGACAAGGTGGCGAGGTGTGAGCGCTTGGTGGTGGCTGGGACTCGGGAGCTGGGGCTGAAGCGGCTGGTGGTGCTGGGCTGGGGGCTGGCTGTGGCGCTGGTGTGCTGGGAGCTTGCTGATTTGCGGTCAGGGCTTGAGGTGCCGGGGCCGCGGTGGCCTGAGTGGAGTGAGGGCCCCCTGCCTGGCTATGTTGCTGGTGCTGAATCTGCTGGAAGTGCTGCTGGCGAGCCCTCATCTCAGCGTATTTCAGCTGCTCCATGTGGAAGGACTGACGGTCAGCCAGCAGTTGCTGCCGCTGGTACTCCAACTGCTCACAGAGACAGACAGACATGTCTATGATTTAGGAAAACAGCATACTATACGCACTGCATTGAATGTAACTTAAGAATTTTCTTATTTTAATGCTACATATCCTTAAATTCCCCACTCACAGCCTCCCGCTCTCTGTCCATGATGGTTTCCAGCTCCTCAAAGTGTCGCAGTTTAATCTCAAGCTTCTTCATTTGAGTTTCCACCAGCAGAGCCACCAGAGATTTGATCTTCCTCTCTTCCACTGCAGCCAAATGCTGTGAGGAGAAAGAAGAAGAAGATTAGAGAAAATAAAAACAAAAAAAAGCTGAAGATTGAAGATACGACAAGTATCACCTTGACTCAATGAATTTTACCTTGGCCTTGACAGCAGCAGCTGCTAGAGCGGAGGCAGCAGCAGTGGCCAGGTTCCCCTCTCCCACATCACGCTCCACCTTAGCTTTCCTTTCTCCTTCACTCTCCCCTTCCCTCTGTCCCTCCTCTGTTCCCTCTTTTCCATCCTTCTCCTTCTCCCCATCACCTATGAGAAACAAAAGTTTAATGTTTTTCACTGTTGACCAAAACCTTTATGTCTGCAACTTCTTATGAAGACAAAACCCTTTTGTACCCATCTCAGACTCTGTTTTGTCTGCCTCCCTCTCTCCTTCAGGTTCTCTTCCTCTTTCTTCTTCCTTCTTCCCATTCTCTGCCTGCTTTTCCTCTTCCTCATTCGCTCCATCTTTAGTCTCCTGTGTGGCAAAGTAAACAGCACAATGTGATCCACAGAACTTTTACAGCAGATATATATATATATATATATATAAATATATATATATATATATATATGTTTATAATATGACATTCTATTATGTTACAGTGAATTCTCATCATACCTTGGCCTCTCGTTTCTCCTCATTAGACTGGTTGTCACTCTTGCTTTCATCACTGCTTTCATCTGTAGAGAAGGCAAGCCACAACCTTTCAATGCGCTTTTTCTGACTACTCAACTTTTACAATCATTATTTTTAATTTTCTTTGTAGTGCAGCGTTCCAAAATTTATGCTGTGTGCATTTATCCTACCAGGCCTCTCTCCCTCCTCCAGGCCGGTCCCTGCGATGCCACTGCCTTCCAGGCCATACAGAGGGTCCTGTCTGCCGCTGACCCTCGCTGCTTCCTCCACCCGCCGCACATGAGCCTCCACAAGCGCAGCTGGAACCTCCTCCTTCATACGCGAAAACTCCTCTGAGCAGGGAGCGATAAATCACAATTAATGATGTGAAGCAAAAACAAGGACACTGATGGATTAGTCACCTTTAGTAGATTGAAAATGAACAAAATCGTTGCCTGAACAAAAGCGGTCTTATGAATGGCATGTACAGACATTTGGAGCTTCAATGATACAGGATTTGGTCAAGTGTTGGAAAGGTGTTGTTTAACATTTAATGGTCTCACTGTAGAAAATTAAAATGTATTTTGCTGTCTTAATTTTTATCCTATTGGATTATTTACTGGTTGATGTTTTCAGTGCCCTGTTGCTTCCTCTTTTTGACATTCAGGCACTTACTATTAGCTCAAACTGTAACAACACAAAGAGACCATTTTTGTTTTCTACAGAGTTGGGAAATTTCAAATGGAGTTACTTCTCACCCAGAGCAGACTTGGCTGCGGCCGAGGCCACACGTGGGTCGACTACAGAGGCGAGGAAGGCCACGGTGCTCATGACAGGGTTTCCTGCTTGGCTGAAAGGTACCGGCTGGTAGGCAAGTGGGCCCAGGGAAGAAGAGCTGTCCTCCAAGTACGGGTCTTCAATGGGCAACCGCAGGAAGTGCAGGATACACTCATCCTGCGTACGGCTGCCCACGTGTTCGGACACTTTGTTCCAGTCGTCCTTATACATTTCCAAACCCTGAGGGAAGTAAAACCTACATTTAGCTCCATCTTTCCATGATGACATTTCCCAGTGTGGTATTACAGTGGCTGCTTTTACACTCTCTGATCATGTTTAAAACACTGAGTGTACCTCAAGTAGTAGTAGTGTTTCTTGCTCTGTCCACTCCCTCATGGAGCTGGCTGCACTCTTGCTCTGCACACAAAACATCACCATCACCACCATTAAACCGCCGATATTATGGTGAGTAAACAGAAACTATTCATTCTGTTATCCACCCTCCTGGACTTGTACCTTTGCAGAGCTTGTCTTCTTGCTGTACATGTCGGTCCGCAGCCCAAAGTTTTGCAGATCTGCTGGCTTGTCCTTCACTTTGTCAGGGAATGACATCATCTGCTGGGTGGCAGGGGTCTACAGGGTCAAAAAGGAACATATGTAAAACAACGTTGAAGATGTGTGCGCACGTGTCCATGCGTGTGTGTATACAAACCTGAGATGTCTTGGGCTGCAGGGGCACCAGGCTGGATGGAGTGTCTGCCAGGACGTGGAAGTGTGAGGTGGGGGGAGGACCCATGGGTGTGGGCCGGCTCTCAGAGTCCACCTGGTAGTTGATCAACCCCCACTGCTCCAGAAAGGCGTGGACTCTGTGGGGGGAGAAAATGTCCGGCGTATTTGTCGCAGGCAGTAAGTGATTTTGCAAACACTGGTTAGAAACACCTATCCTCCCCTTACCTCATGATTGCACACACATCTCCTGCCAGATTCCTACGGCAGGCAGTGGAGGTCAGGTACTCCTGAGGATTCAGTCTGTAGGTGTCAATCATGAAGTTCCTGTATGCTAGATAACTGAAACAAAGAGGCTTTTAAATATCTGACAGATAAACAGATTTAAATGATTGAGCACTGTGTTGTGCACTGATCAAACACTTACATCTCAGGCGTTTTGGATTTGTTCTTCCCATTGAAAAACTCTGGCAGGGCTCGGCGCTCAATGGCATGAACACTGGAAGAAAAACAGATGCAAGTATGCAACACAAATTTCCCTCACTCATGGACCCTTAAAACGTTCTAATACTACGTCGTGTGGCGCTGCTTTTCATTTCAACGAGTTCACTTTTCTTTTCCTCATTCTGTTCTCACATGGGGAAAAAAAGCATTTTTATTCTTACCTGTTATAGTCAAACCAGGCTGCGTAGCTCGGAATGATGATGTGATGGGTTTGCTCAGTCACATTGTCCTCGTGGAGGTCTGAGCCTTTCACTGGCTCGCCCTTCACACTCGGGGAGCCTTCCTCCTCTTCCTGTTGTTCATACAAACATACAGTTGGGCTCACCAACACAGAATTACAGCCATGATTTTGTCATATGTACTATTAATTGTTAAAGTACCTTTCCTGTTGTTTCCATGGACTCGTCTTCTTGCTCATCTGTTAAATCACACAAAAGAGATGCGTGCGTGAAAGGGTCAATAGATTAATCAGCGCTTTATTACTGGAAATTATTGATGAATAACAGCCGAACACAACAAGCCTTTGCCATTTTTGGTGAAGCATTTATTAAACTGGTTGGCGGTGGTTAAATATGATTGTGTAGGTGAAGCTCACCCAAATCTGTCCCTCCTTTAACTGGGGTGGAATCAGAGTCCTTCTTGGTGTTATCTGCAGGGAGACAGAATTGGCTTGATTATTATTTTAAAAGAGGACCCATTAATATCTATATATATCTATATATATGTCAATGTATATATATATATATATATATATATATATATATATATATATATATATATATATATATATATATAATCATATATATAATCATATATATATATATAATCATATATATATATATATATGATGTGTTTTCAAAATATATGTAGACTTGTATACTTGTCTTTGCTGGGTTTCCCTCTTCAGATGCTGGAACAGGTGAAGCTTCATCCAAATCCTTGGACAGGTCCTCCTGTTCCTCCTCCCTCTGACCCCGTTTAGACTTGGTGTACGGGGTCGTTGGTCTGTTGACACGTACACAAAGGGAACATATGTGTATTGCATTATTTTTCATAACCCTCTGTTTTTTTTCTCCAACAGGGAGTCGAACAACATCATCATGCATCAGGACGTGACTCTTAACAAACCCTTTTTTGGTGTTCTTCTTCTTGCTCTCCTGAGGTGGTGGGGTTGGGGAGGGTGATGGCGAGCGCTTCCTCTTCTTGGTGCTGCCAGGTTTCTTGTCCCTCCGCTCGTCTGGTGTGGTCACCTCATCTGTCAGGGTCTTGGCGGAGATCCTCTTCCTCTTAGGACAGCCCTCTCCAACCTCATAGTCCTCCTCGTTCATCCACTCGTTATACTGGTCCAGATCTAAAATCCACTTTGCATGGACCTGTAAATAAATAATAAACAAATGATAAATAAATAAACCAATTATTATCTGCCCAGAAGTGAAATATTTTCAGCAATCGTGTCAACCACCAGGATGGTAGAGGAGGAGGTGAAAGGAGGAAGACCTAAACTGAGTTATAATAAAGTTGTAATAAAGTTATAATAAAAGTTATAATAAAAGACTGAAACTCATGATATTAACCTCTGTTATTAAAGACTTCATTTTGCAGAAAAGAACAAGGACAAATTAAAATTCAAGCTGAAATCAAAAAGGTTTCCAAAAACATACAGATGTATCTGTAACATTTAAGTGCTGCACAGTGGACAAATAAAAAAAAAGATCCTTGAATTTAAATACTGCAAGTATCATGTAGCATTAATAAAGCGGTCAAATACTTGATTAAACTCAGGGAGTATTAGAAAATCTGCTGTTTAAATTCATACAGACTGACACAGACAGAAAAAAAGCAACAACAAATACCTTCCTGGGCTTTTCTGGGGAGGGAGGATCTTCTACCGCAGCCTCAATTTCACTGGCTGCGATCCAGGTATCGTAACTAAACAGTGAAGGGAATGAGGTTAAAGCTCGCATTAGGTGGGAAAAGCACAAGTTTGGCCATGTAACACCACAGCAGGAGGGGTAATGTCAGCTTAACCTTCTAAAAACCAAAGATGTATTGAGAAAATAAAACAAGTAGATAAAAGTGAGCTGCACAGTGCTCAGAACAAACCTGTCAGGAAAATATCCCCAGTGAAGCAGCACTTGCTTGTCTCTCTTCATCACAGGACGAACCCACTCCTCTGGACCAAGAAGATTGGACGATGTTAGCGCAAATCTGACTCGTGCAGTAAAACTTGTAACAATGCCTACCGAGACAAAACCTCACCTTCCTCCAGACTGGCAGGAATAGGCACAACAACGTGGGAGCTGGAGGCCTTGTCTTCGGTTACTGAGCCCTGCAACACAAGAAAACATGAGTAGAACCATTTGAATGTAAATTAAATCTGTCTGTAGTAAATGATCTGCCTGAAAGGCTCCTTTTAAAACACACCTGATGTCTTTTGATGATGTCTTTCAGTTTCCCCAGCAGCTTTGGCTCTATGTCAGGACTCAGGTAGATGACGGGCCTAGTCAGACAGTTGTTCTGGAAGAATTGGAGCAGATACATAACTTACACGACTACATTTGCGAGCACTGATTCAAATAATCAAGAAGAATCACAAAACAATACAATAATCTAAACTCAGTTCTGCCCAATATTAGTTTTGCTATAAGCTTATTGGTGCAGTCTTCCATAACAGTCCCAGTTTCTCATGTGCCCTTTTTGGAATATTAATTGCCCAGTACTTGATTAAAAGTAGAAATCACCATGCCACAGCAGATGAAGAAATCTAGATGATCTTGGAAAACTGCAGGACTGATTAAGTAGGATTTCTGTGGATGTCTTTCAGTACATCTATGTGTAATGATCAGGCAGCTTGATTCCCAGACTCTTTTGAAATTTAGCGTAACCAAAGGACACGGTGTTCACTTTGCTATCATTTAAATTTAATGCCTGCAGTAGGAAAAACCATCAAAAATTTACTCCTGTTAGATAAATTAATCAAAATATGGCCTGAAATTTTCTACTGTCCATTGACAACCATAAAAGCACTGCTGCAAAACTCACCTGCACTAAGGACTTCTCAATCGTCATGAACATCTCCACATTTCGGTCCATCCTCGACGGATTCTGGAAGTCAAACCTGCGCCTACCAGGAGTTTAGACTGGAGTTACACACGAAACGGCAACATAGCCAATATCCAACTGAGCACCGTAACTTAACAGCCACTAGCCCAGACGCTAAACTCAGCTAGAAAGAAAGTCTTACCATCCTTGGTCACTTTTGAACTTGTAGGCTGCAGCCAGGATGTGGCAGAGAGCCCCTCCAGACTTAAAGTCCAAGAAGCATTTCATCTGCAGGGATACAACTCAACACATTCAGAATAACAGCAGTTTAAATTAGGTATCTATTTTTGAATGTAACAGATATACAGATGTTTAAGACACGTACCGGCAGCTTGGTGAGCGGAGGGTTACTGACATGTCGACCGAACACCTCCTCCTGGAACTGGAGCAGCTGGACCACCAGGCTGGACAGAGATTTGTTGGTGGGGGGCTCGGCCTGGATGTACTGTGCGCAAACACATGAAAATAAACTCAACTGTGCTGCTGGATGCCTTTATCAGATATCTCAAAGGAAGGAAATTTCCGTGAAAACTGCGACACGGATTGGTAAATGGGGAGGGGATGGAGTCACAAATATCGTTAACCTTTCATTTTTATCACTGTTTACTAAAAGTGTTGTTTTTTTTTATTCGATTATTGTGTTTAAACACCAGCGCAGAGCTCAGTGTTATTCAACACCGGACATTGCTTCAGTCAGCGCGGCGCGCCACAGAGCCAACATCTGGATCCGAGCTGCCTCACCGTTAGCCCATTAGCTTACTAGCTAGCTAGCGGGCTGGCCGGCTAAAGTCACCCTTCAACAAAAATCCATCCTCTGAGGTCAGACTGTGTGCTTGTTTTAGATCGGTTTAACTACAACAGTGCTCAGAGAAGCTGCCGTTAGTGACTGCATCTGATGCAGCTGTTGGCTCAGCATCCTTTTGTATCCCGGCTCGAGTGAATCAAACAGCTGGACGCTCAGCAGCACCCTCCCTCCTCTCTTTGTCACTGCCTCTGCCCAATAGGTAAGTGGCCATATTTCAACGTGAAAAATGAAAGGTCTCTCTGTAGGATAGCAAAACATGCGGTCGGTACCTTTTTGTAATTCTTTCCCAGCCAGACGCGGACATTATCAAACTGAGAAACGGTATCAGACGCTTCGAAATATTTTACATTCGGGCCGCCGTCTTTCTTCCGCACCGCCATCTTTGCCTGCAGACAACTAGTCGAAGTTGCCTGCCGCCCAGCGACCACAGCGCGAAACTGCAGCTCCCGGACAGCACAGAGACTGTAGTGACAACCAAAGTACAACAGGGGGCGCAGCGGTGTAGATAATGTTTTTTGTCCTTCAACAATACTATTATAAAAATGTTTATGCCACCCTCTCAGAACACACAGACAGAGAGACAGTCAGCAATTAAATTGAGACCAATTAATAAGGAGACTTTAAAAAAAAAATCATGGATCATTTTGCAATTCGGCTGTCAGTGTTTGAAGGGAGTCTTACATAAGAGAGTCAGGTGGATCCTTAGGTCATCAAAAGCAAACTTCAGCAGATCTTTAATTTATACTGAAGCCAGTGTATGTTTTTTTGTGTGTGAGTAAAAGCTCAACAAATGTGGAACACACTAATGAACAAATCCCCAGGCGTATGTAAAATGTACAGGAGCTTGCAGAGTATTAATAAAAATCTTATTTAATAACCAGTATTAATAGTTAGTTTGATGCCTGTGCCTGTTTGTAAAATTCACCTTGTGCATCCACTCTAGAAGGGATGAGGAGGCTCATTATGCCAAGGCCCTGAATGGGCTACAGGGTGAGTCTAAAATAAAGCACTTACCTGTAAATGTGTGTGGGGAAAAATGATATGGCAGTGATTGGCCTCCTTAGCAGTTAAATAACCCCCTGCAACAGGATGTCAGTAAGAGTGCTCATGAGACACTCAAGAAAGAAGGCAGGCAAGTGGTATTTTTTTTTAAGCTTTTATTGAACTGTGAAAAATAAAAATGGAAAACGACAATTTCTGATTCAGTGCAACAAAAAGTGAGTAAATCCTGCTATTTGATGGTAATTCACATGAATCGGATATGTGTTTTATGCACTAAGTCAATGATTTTAACTTAAATCATGAAAGCACTTACATGCTTCCAGCAGGTGTCCGGTCTCTATTTAACCTCTAGTTTTCAGTGTCATCAGAATCAGAATACTTTAATAGTCCCTAAAGAAATGATGTATATCATGTGTTATGTGATTGTGGACAAATTAAATCAATTCCCCTCCTCAGCCTGGCGATAACTACAGGAAATGCGTTTGGAGGTGTTATCTTAACTTGGGGGTTAGGATCTCTCAATGGATTTTCAATTATCTATAAAAAATAAAATTATTTTAACTTTGTCTGTTTGTTGTCCTTTTTTCATCTTTATGTGTGTTTAGTAGGACTTTAAGTTTTTTCTTTCAGTCCTCCAAAAACTACTCAAATGAACAATCTCATATAAACTCACTGTGTGGTAAAACCGAGCAGTATTTTGTATGTGCCGCATGAGGAGTCTGAACTGTGCAGTGCTTCATTTAAAAAGGTCATGTGGGGAAAAGGTGGTGAGCATTATCAGAATTTGAAAGTTCAAATTAGAGTCCAGATTTGGTTCAGCTAAGTGCCAGAGTAGATATTTTTTTCTGCTATTCCCTATTATGTTGAACACTGATATTTTCCTCTGGTCACCTTTTATGTCTTCTTATAAAGTACTTGTTTTAAATCAAAAATACATATGTAAATATGTGTTCAGTTAAATTGCTGCAGTAAAAGAACTAAAAATTGCACACATGTCACAAGTTTAATGTTGTATGGATACAAGACTTTTAATCACAGCATATTCAGTACATATATATGTGTGTGTGTGTGTGTGTGTGTGTGGATAGATAGATAGATATATACATATTAGGGGTGCAACGATACACAAAATTCACGGTTCGGTTCGGTTCGATACTTTGGTGTCACGGTTTGATATTTTTTCGATACAAAAAAATGTTCATGCCTTTTTAATTTGTCATTTATTAAAATTCTAAATATAGATTTCAACTCAAAAGTACAGTTTTTAAATTTAATGTTGCTGAAACAACAAACTAATAATAATAAAAATAAATCTATCTGATCGAGAAATCACTCATCTTTGGAAAAGAGAGTTTATTACAGAGAAATGTCTCTTTCCAAAATAAAAGCTATACTATACGCTTCTTCTGGGCTATATTCTCAGCAGCATATTAAACATATCAGGTCCCCATAAGGAGAATCATGTGCTAACGGCTGTCTAAATGACTCGGGTAAAGTTTGTAGCATGCGTGCTTGTTGTTTTTGTCTGCTTCCACTTGTCTTTGCACTAGGATGATGTCGGTGTAAATGTGCAGTCATATTCGTTGTGTTCCCACTAGTGCTGTCAGCGTTAATCTGTTGAAAATGACATTAACGCCTAACACGGCAAATCTCCGTTAACGAGTTACCGTCAGATTCGCCCCGTGTGGGGCTGGACGGCGTCAACACGTTAACAAGCTAACTGCGCTAACGCACTAGTTCCCACCAATTGAGCATTGCGTGGCACATCCGACATACTGTTTTACTTTTGTCCATGACGCGCTTACCATCAGGGTCATAGTTCACATGAAAACCAAATAGTTCCAAACGCCAGATCTGAATGAGGGTGGGGGAGGTTCAATTTCGGGTAGCGTTGAGGCAGTTGCTATGTTGCAACGAGCTTAGCTTCTGTCTTGCTAGCTTGCGCTGCGCTCATGGATCGCACTACAGTGCAGAGGGATAGTCGAACGCAGATCCACTGAGCGCTCAACACAGACAGCATCGTCAGAGAAAAGTTGATAAAATAAATAAAAATTTTGTATCGTTCGATACATATGCTACCGAACCGAAAGCACTGTATCGAACGGTTCAATATCGATACGAGTATTCGTTGCACCCCTAATATAATTAGTATATAATATATATATAAACTACCCAGTACACGCCCCTGCGGGCGGTTTATCCTTCAAGCTCGTCCAGAGGCTGGGAGCTTGAGGTGTCCGCGGTATTTAGCTGTTCCCAGGACTGCGCTCTTCTGGACGAGGATCTCCGATGTTATTTGCCAGGATCTGCTGGAGCACTCGCCTAGCTTGGGAGTCACTGCACCTGCCGATTCACCACGGGACCCCGTTCCTTCACCCTCCACATCTATATATAATATATATGGGGCGATCGTGGCTCAAGAGTTGGAGTTCGCCTTGTAATCGGAAGGTTGCCGGTTCGAGCCCCGGCTTGGACAGTCTCGGTCGTTGTGTCCTTGGGCAAGACACTTCACCCGTTGCCTACTGGTGGTGGTCAGAGGGCCCGGTGGTGCCAGTGTCCGGCAGCCTCGCCTCTGTCAGTGCGCCCCAGGGTGGCTGTGGCTACAATGTAGCTTGCCATCACCAGTGTGTGAATGTGTGCGTGAATGGGTGGATGACTGGATATGTAAAGCGCTTTGGGGTCCTTAGGGACTAGAAAGCGCTATATAAATACAGGCCATTTGCCATTTACCATATTATATACATATATATCCATCCATTCGCTTATCCTTTTCAGGGTCGCGGGGGGCGCTGGAGCCTATCCAGCTGTCATAGGGCGAAAGGCGGGGTACACCCTGGACAGGTCGCCAGTCTGTCGCAGGGCTAACACATAGGGACAGACAACCATTCTCGCACTTCACTCCACATTCACACCTAGTGGCAATTTGGATTAATCAATTAACCTATCCCCACAAGCTGCATATCTTTGGACGGTGGGAGGAAGCCGGAGTACCCGGAGAGAACCCACGCAAACACGGGGAGAACATGCAAACTCCACACAGAAAGACCCCGGCCTGATGGTGGAATTGAACTCAGGACCTTCTTGCTGTCGGCAACAGTGCTAACACAGTGCAATCCCATTGTATACACATCATATATGTTAATTTATGTTGTGTGTTATAAGATATATATATATTATATATATATAATCATAACCCATAATTTATATATATGTGTGTGTGTGTGTATATTATATTTCAACCAAAATATTATTGTGTTGTGTGTGTGTGTGTGTGTGTGGGTGTGTGTGTGTGTGTGTGTGTGTGTGTGTGTGTGTATGTATATATAATATCTTTTATATACACACACAAGCAGCCATTAAAGTTCAGAAATAACTGAGCAAAATATAGATATGTCAGACTGTTTTCATGTTCCTGACCTTTAAACTGGTCCTCGTTTAGTCAGAGGCTGAATTAACCTTCATTAACAAAGAATAGGTGTGTGTGTGTGTGTGTGTGCATGTGTGTGAATGTTGCCTGACCCAGACTAATTTGTGAAAGTCCACAGACACCACTGGGCAGAGTAGCGCTCCTTGAACTAGTATTCCTCAGACTCTTGGTGTGTTTGTATTTGCTCAGGAGCGTGTGCGTGTGTGTGCATATCTTTGTAATGGTGCGTGTTTGTGTGTGTGAGCGTTGTACACAGGGCTGCCTGTGCTGAGGGAGAGAGGGTGAAGCCTATTGATTATTTTAATCCTCCTATTTGTGAGTCTGTGATCCTCTCGGCTCAGCCTTCCACAGGGGGATTGCTAATGGGGCTGAACGCTTCCCTCCTCAGCCCTCTCCTCTCCCTGTCCAATTAACTTAACGCTGGAATCTGCAAGGAGGGAGTGCTGGGACTCAGAGGGAGGGAGACACTGCTGAGATACATGCCCAACAACCCCCCGTGCAGCATTCCCCTTACCTACTGTCCACATTCAGCAAGAACCTCCTCGTTCTGAATAGTATAAGCGCTCACCTTTAATTAAAGATCCATCTCCTTGTTTTTATTCCAGGGAGGTGAGACTCTTTCATGTTTCAATGTTTCACTTTCAGTGGGTGGCTTCGGAAAGGGCCAGAAGCAGCAGCAGGTGAAGAAACAAGTCTGATAATGGGAAAGCTCTCTTCAAACAGGTTGCTGTAGCAGCAATTAAGACAAATCTTTGACATTTCAATAACTATTTGCAACACTAGTACGTTCAACTCACTCATGAAGAATTTTAGGCATCAAGCTTTTTGATCATAAACCTGAAACAAAGGTATTCACCAGGCATTGTTTTATGCAATTCAATTTTATATGCAGGCTCCTCTGTCTACACTGGATGTTTGTAGGCAGTGCAAAAGCAACCATGTACAAACCACAGCGCATTTTTCTTATTTATATTATTTTTGATCAATAGTTGAATTTTGTGCTTAGTACAAAAAATGTTAGCATGCTAACATGAATGGAAAAACCTTCAAAACATCAACATGTTAGCATTCTAAGCCTGTTTGGAAGTTAAAGTTAGCATTCAGGACAAAGCAACACTTTAAAAAAAATCTGAATATTGTAAAAAGAAACATGTCTACGTAAATACTGCCTGTTAAAGATATGGCTTTTTTTTTTAACAGAACAAAATAGATCAGAATATCAAATATGCGCCCATTTGTCAACATTGTGTGGCTATGGATGCCTGTGGCTGACATGCTCCTGCTTAACCAACTCACTAAATTTGGAATAACTTATTTTTGTGTATGTTTTGTTTTGGGGATTTACTGCCACTAAAATCCTACAAAGAGAAACGCACAGCTAAAAATGTCCACAAATACATGTAGTTTACAGTAAAATCAATGTTTTTGCACACATACAACGTGTTGCAATTCCACCTTTACAGTGCTTATTATCCTGACCAATTTGCACATTGCCAGAAATGTAAATTCAGTTAAATTTAATTTTCCACATTTGCACGATAATTTGCAAAGCTCATAAACCCATAATTTATTCACAATAGAACACAGAGAACTTATTAGATGCAGTTTAGAATTGTCTTGCTGAAATATTAGCCTATAGGCCTTCCCACCCTGGTGGGAGCACATGTTGTTCTAAAATCTATATATACATTTCTGCATTTTTGGGCCATTCCAGTTGTGCCAGCTGCCAATTCAATAGAAAATGATGCATCCCGTACCATCAAAGATGCAGAATGGTCCCTCTCTTCTTTAGACAAGACCTGTTCTCCATGTTTTCCAAAGAGATTTGTCTGTACACCGACCAGTTCTCCACTTTGTCTCAGTCCAGATCTCAGAGATGATGGTGGTGTTTGAGGATCCTGTTGAAGCTTTAATCTGCATTTGCGTATGGCACAGCAAACTGTGTTCACAGAAAATGATTTCTGGAACTGTTCCTCAGCTTGTGCAGTGATTTCTATGCCTGTATTTAATGCAGTGCTGCCACAGGGCCAGTGATTTCACACAGATTGCACACAGAGATTTCTCCAGATTCTCTGAATTTTTTGACATTATGCAATGTAGATGATATCGAAGAGATATTCAGTCTTCAAACTTTTATGTTTGGGACCATTGTCCTAAAATTGTTCAGCAGTTTGTAGATACCGTTTTGGGTTTTTGTTGCAGATTGATGAACATTTGCCTGTTTTTTCTTCTGAGAAACTGTGCCACTATAAAATGTTCTTTTTATACCCAATCATGTAACAGATGAACTAATAAGTTTTATTACTCCAATCTAATTAGCTTTTTTTAATTACCACCTACTTTTCCAGCCTTTTGCTAATATGAGCTAATATTTTTCACTGGGCAGATTTGCTAAACAGAGAAAGTTAAATAGTGCTCATAGGTATAGTTAGTTTTACAGGTAATTTTAAAAAGTTGCAAAGCTGTATTTTAAACACAGGTGTAGACAGAGTATTATTATTATTGATGCAAATACCAGTAAGCATTAGGAAACCAGTTTGCTTGTTTTAAAGATTCTCCTCTCTCTATTTTGTGCCTTGAGAAAGGAGCATATCAAGTTTTTTGGAGTTAGGGTTGTATATTTTTAAATATACAATATAATATATAATTATATATATATATATAATATATATATATATATATATATATATATATATATATATAATATATATATATATATATATATATATATATATATATATATATATATATAGTATAGATAGAATAGATAGATAGATAGATAGATAGATAGATAGATAGATAGATAGATTTGCTGTTCTTCTTTTTCATATTTATATACAAAAAGTGCAAGACAGAAAGCCTCTGCATATAATGCAGTCAAGCAGGGACACACACACACACACACACACACACACACACACACACACACACACACACACCACACACACACACACACACACACACACACACACACACACACACACACATTGTTGTTCAGGATTTTGAGAGAGTTGTGCATCTCAAGGCAACTGTTGCAATATTATGTGAGCAAATAACTGAACCTGAAAAATGTGTTACACCTCAGTGCTGCAAAAAAAAAAAGGAAAAATTATTTTTTTAACATATAAAAAACACCCTGAAAACTTCAAAGACACTTTATCATAACAGGTCTGCAACAGCTTCTTTGTTTTCCTGTGGAAAGAAGACAGAATAAAAGCAATAAAGAAAGCACTGGTTCCGCCTGACAGTAAAATCATCCTGAATCTTCTTTTTTTTAAATTGTATTTCATGGTCTCAGCTCGCAAAGAACAGTAAGAGCAATGGATCTTTACTGCTCGGGAACAGAGGTAGCAGCGCCAGAAAACACACACAGTAGGATGCATCGTGGCGCAGAGGTTAAATGAAGCTACACATGGGGGATGTCTGTGTACAATATACGACATTAAGATGGGTTTTTTTTTTTCAATTTCACCACAAGACTAATAAGAGTAAGAATAATCCACATCCAAATATCTGGGTATGGTCATGCTACCTCAATAATACCGTCTCCTTCACACGTTTTAAAATGAAGCCCTCTACTTGCACGGCACTAAACACTAACAAATGTGTTAAAAAGAGTTCAAGGTATATTATTAAAAAATGTTAAAAAATTAAACGTGAAAATTCGGATCCATTGAAATATTACAATTTTTGTGGATGTAGAGTTTCAATTACACCGTGTCATGCTTCTGTCATTGATTCCCACCATACAGAATTCATCTTGGTCTTAGTTTTGTGGCCTTTTATTTACAAGGGTCAGTAACATCCAGTTACACACAAAGATTCGTAGTCACTATTTGCAACATAAACGTGTGCATTTCATTAAGTGAGTATGCACTAACATTGTAAAGACAATCCCTCTTATAAGTAGTGTGTCTGATTTCGATTTGCATGACGTGGACCATCTTCTTCACTTAGCTTAACAAGGGAAAACCATCTCATGCATAAAAAATAAAAATAAATTGATAGTATAAGGCACAGAGAACCTATAGGTATGGCACATGGCAGTAACATCAAGAGATTTTTCACATGGATACATTCACATTAAAATTAAAAAGAAAAAAGCTTCACATTTTTGGAACTAGACTGGGAAACTGTTTTTCTTGCAATCACACATTTACAACCGCTTCACTCTTGTGATTGGCCTGCTGTGAGGAGGTAGGGAGGCTCTCTCTTTTTTTTAAATCCATTGCACAATTTCAGCAGAGCATTGGCTCAGGCAGGCCATGAAGTCAAGCTCAGCTGCAGTCCTGACACATCAGCTGATCTCGGTGCCGGTCAGCATCAACTGATAGTGTTGTAAAAGCTGCTTCAGCTTGCTCATCTGCAAGCCGCTTTGCCACCCACCTCTCATCCCGTCATGCATCAGTGTCCTATCTGTTGTTACTGATGCCTGCTCTGTTCTGTATGAGGGTCTTCCTGCTGCTCTCTCTGCTTTACGCTTTCCACATATGTGAGTTGAAGGGTGGAGACACTGATTTCTCGGCAGAGCCATGCCACGAAAAAAACATTTCTGCAGATAGAAAAAACACAATCTATCGAATTTAGTGGCCATGACTGAAGAAGTGGGTAGAACATTATGGAAGCCTTCATGTGAGACTCTCTAAAAAGAAATAATATCAATGCTAAACCTCACTATGACAGCCGGCTTTTAACACAATCCATCAATCTCAACATTTAAGGTGGGCAGATAGCATGTCAAACTAACTACTTCAGCTATTCGACTGCATCCCATGATCTTCATATGGAAAAATCACCATATTTCCCAAACTATCACTATTTAAAGAGGAAAGATTTGTGTGTCACCCAACAGGTGAGGCTGTAGAAGAAGCCTCAGCTCATTAGCAGGATATGATGAGGTGGTGTCAGGATAAATCTCGAAGCTAAATCTCAGTATTGACATATTGGGTTTGTTAAAGGTCTGTTATCAACATCTCCAAAGCCCTCCTCCTCCTCCCTCTTGCAGGAGTAAGAGACTGTGCAAGTCATACCATTAGTAACATGATGCTTTTACACCTCAGCACAAAATAAAGGGCAAGCACAGGCGTGTATGCGGCATCAACACAGACATACAACACACCGGTTTATGACCATAAAGTTGGCTCTAATATAAGCTCTGATCAATATATTCATGACTTTTCTTGTTTGACGTCTACGGCCGTATTGAAAATCCATCTCACGGTAAAGGCGAAAGGCCGCACACTTCGGTTGAGAGTCTACATTCAGATATCATTCCAGTTGATTTCAGAGCGGTGGCCGGGACGATCATCCTCTCTCAGAACGACAAGTAAATTTCACTTAACGCGTGGACACTCGCGTGTGTACAGGCAAACGTGTGCATATGAAAAAGATGTATTTAAATTGTGTTTTAGCCATGCTTACACATACTGTACATGGCACATAATAGTGATCACACAAGTGTATTATATTGAGTAAATGTTATCTGGTAATATGTACAATATTATACTCATTTTTACACAAATTCTCTTCAAGCTCTATCTATTAGCTGTGGTCATATTATTACAATGTTTCATTTACTGAAGGGCAGTTAAATGACAAATTACATTATGGCAGTGTTAGATGAAGAAAGGAGATGAAACTTTTTGCTTGATTACAGAGGGGGAGTATAGGAATGTGAGGACATTGTCAGTCAGGGTAGACGAGGAAGCCGGAGAAAGTGCTGTATTTGTTGGTGTTTCCCCCGTGAACTTTGCCCCCATCCAGCTGCACGCACACTTCATCCCCCACGTCCAGGTGCAGGATAACACTGTTGGAGGCATAGTCGTAGTTCTGATCTGCGTCTTGAGCGATTGCACTGGCCCTCACCTGCGAAAAAGCACAAGTAAGGAATTGATAGGCGGCCAAGATTGAAAAAAGACCATTAAAGAAGGAAATGCCACGTGGAAAGCAGACGTTTGATGTCACGAGTGTGTTTTGCAGACATATTGTTGTCTGCGGTGAGGCTGAATCATGTTTTCGTGGGCGACAATGGTCTGCACGCACTCTCAACAAGGCAGGAAACAGCAACTCTTCTTTCATGCTGACACAACCTGCTTTTTTCAGAGAAATTAAAGATCAGTATTAGCTAAAATGTAACTATGCTGCACATCCATTACCTGAACATTTGTGTAAATAAAAAAATTACTGTTAAAAATATTTTCTGTTTTTCTAACAGCTTTTATGTATATAATCATAAACCTACTTATAGACACCAAATGTGATTTTCAATGGCTATTTTTTAATATTTCATCTTCAGTATCCAGTCTCACCTACAAGTTTCTACAAATCTCTCTTTTTAATTGGAGGTCTCCTCTTATAGCCTTCAAACACTAATTATCGCCTGCAGAGGAGACATGTTCACCACTGCCATCTAAATGTTAATTAACTAGTCAGCATGACAGAACTATGGACTTCACACTAGTCAAAAATGTGTTATACAGTCCAGTTATCTAATCCAACATGTTAAGAACGCATTTACTTTTATTTATATTTAAATTCGTTGTTTATAATAACTGAAATTCCTCTATTTTTTTTTTCATTTTCCCTTTAACACTTTTATCTTTTTCACCACATTATCTCACCTACAACCAGTTTGTTCACTACTGCTGTTTTATTTCCTGTTTCACTCTGTGATCGTGGTGTAATGTAATCAGTGCTGATGCCTTCCTGTCCACTGGGTAGATAAATGAGATGTGCAGTGATCTTTGGCCTCACACTTCCGTCTCAGACCACCAGCTTTTTTAGTCACCATCAATTTTTTATTTTTTTTTCCAGAGGATTGTTGCTGTCACACCTGATCCACCTGTTGCTGAGGACAGTTTGATGGGAGATTAGCAGAAAGGTGTCAAGGAACACATCAGTTCATTTTTTCACACAAACACAGAAAACACAATGAAGGTTCACACATTCTGATCACTGCTATATGTGTTTGCTATTGCTCATCCATGTCAGCGTCATTAACTGAAAACAGCTTTCAGTTTTATTTACCTTTTTTTGTCTTTGCTTGTCATGCATTGACAGTTTGTGTCAGAGGACAGTGCTGCTCTCATCACAAGAAAGGGGTCGTAGACAAACTGTGAATACCACATTGGCTTATTGTGACCTTTCAAGTGGACGTGGTGAACTTGTCTATTTACACATCCAGTAGCTATCTCCACTACCCACTAAAACTATTATTTGCTAAAAGCTCAACTCATCAATCCTTAATGCTTCTTGGTACTGCTAAAAAAAACAAGCAAGCAAAATAAATAACCCAGAGTCATCAGTGATGACAGTGTTGAGAGTTTACCAAAATATGTATTGCATGAGGCTTAAAGGTGCATGACAGGAGCTGTAACTTTAAATTTTTGTCCCATCTCTCTCACCCGTTATCTTTACCTTCGCCCTAATGCAATAGATAGCTTCTTGTCTCTGAGCCCGGTTCTGCTGAAGGTTTCTTCCTGTTGGGAGTTTTTCCTTCCCACTGTCACCAAGTGCTTGCTCATAGGGGGTGGCTTCATTGTTTGGGTTTTCACTCTATTATTTTAGGGTGTTTACCTTACTTGATTTGGCACTATAAAAATAAAATATATTGAATTGAATGCACTGAAAGTAATTATCACTCGGCTTTAAGACACTAACTCAAGGAAACGCGATAAAACCATAGTTTCAAGACAAGCGAGATGATGAAAATGTCCGATGTTTTGATGAAAACATTCAAAAGAAGAATGTCATCCCTGTTTGGCGTCAGATATGAATAAAAGGCATAGCCAAGGACATTTGAACGTCAGCACACTGCAGCCTCAGAATCACTAAACAATCTTATCAACACTCCTGTAAGACAAAACTCTGCCACCCACTAACTGCTGGTATACAGAGCTAACACATTATCTGGTGTGAAGGCTGCAAACCATGGAGCCTTGCACAATTTAAAAAAGTAAATCTGCTCAGATGAGGCATTATTTACTCTTCTATCAACATCTGGACAGCTTTGTGATTGGAGAAGGAAATGCAATCCACATGATGCTCTGTCTGTAATGATATGACCAGTCATTTAGGAAGAAGTCATCACATCTAACGATACATATTTACATGCATACTAATATGCAACCACTTAGCACTGCCCTTATATTACACGATGGCAATGATCCCATACATGTTGCAGAAGGGAGCACAATTACCAGACTTAATGTTGTGTACCTAATTCTCGAAGACCAATCCAGTATCCCAGGATTTAGTTGAGCAGCTTTTCTGGTGACAAAGGAGCGTCTTTATTTATGATGTTGTTAAATGTGCCTGTTATTTCATCCGCTCTCGGTAAAATCTGAGTTGTTTTCGCACTCGGTAAGCAAATCTCCTTATAATAAATTGCACTATCACTGGCTGGGTAACAAACTATTCAAGCAGGCAATCCATTTAATAGTGGAAAATAAAGTGCACATGTGCATACATATTAATGAATGCAAATAGGACGCCCTAACTCTATCCTTGTCTCCTCCTGTGAGTCTGACTAAGGATATGGTCCATCATCTCCGCCAGTCATCAAACTTCACTGATCTCTTGTGATCACAAAGACAAATCAAATCAGACTAAACTTCCCCCTTTCTCCTCCTCCATCCAACATTTTTATTTTGCCCCTTTCATCAATTTTATCAAATACATTTCTCTCTGTGGGGTTTTCTTTCACATAAAGAAGGTGAACATTTTTACTCCCCTCCTTAGGACAGAAATGAATCAATATCTTTCCTTTGTTTTAATTCAACTCACATCACTCCATTAATTGTTGTCTCTCCCTCCACACCTCACGCCCCTTCCATCATCCCTCTCTCATTTGCCACCCCATTCCTTTCTCTTCATTCTGGACCCATCTATCCATCTTTTTGTGTCCGCATACTGGAATAAGATGCAGGTCACGCACACGCTTTCTCTCCCCTGCCATGGCAGTGTTGGCGGGGGCAGCGTCTAAGTGTGTCCCTGTCCAGTCTAAATCGGATTGATTAACGACGTGCTGCTGTGGCAGGTCTCCTGAGAACCCCTACCCAGCATCCCCAACCCCACTTATATCCTTCCCCCACAACCTCTTACAACATCCCCTACCCCTCTTTACCTCGGGGCAGGCTGTACATAGCTGCTGGCTAGTAATTGGTAGGCAGACAGCTATGGCAGCTCCTCGCCTAATAGGTCCAACTCCTCAATAACTCCATACAATCACAATAAGTGGGAGCACAAGATAGGCTAGAGTGGTCACACCAAATACTAGCATGAGGTCAGGATACAATATGGCACATTCACAAGCCACCCTGCCCTCTTTGTGCATCTTGATAACCTCACATCTCCTCCTTTTTTGTTTTGCAAATCTCAGGTGAACAGCTAAGGAAAGAACAAGAACATTGGAAGACATTTTGTTACTTTACAGTGCTAGGCTGCTTTGCTCTGAAGGGACTGAATGTCTCCCCTGAGGAGAACAAGTAGGTTTAGGAGAAATATTACAGTAGAGGGATTGTTACATCTTGTACATCCAACATCTGTCTACATGGTTGAACAGCAAGATTCCCCTGACAGTATACTGTCAGCTGAGGTAGAGGCTGGCCGGCTGCTGTGAGGATTGCTGTATAGTACACCAGTGAGCAGAAAACATTATGACCACTCAAAAATGGAGGGAATAAGGATTGTCTCATAAAAACTGTGCATGTGAAGGTCAGTTTTCTTCAGTTTTTCACCACTGGATCAATGAGTAAAGACTGAAGCACCTTTACCTTGTTATGGCCGGAGGGCTGATCGGAGAAAATGTAAATGTACCTACATGTTCAATGGAGGAGCAGGGGATGTGCTGGAAAAGGTGCGGCCTGCTCCTGAAGTCTAGACCCTGTAGGAGCGTCTAGCCCTCTGACCTGTTTTTAGGGTAGTGACAGACCAATAGCACATCAAACAGGAGTGGGGAAACTGTTTTGCTGCGTAAAATTACAGCTAAAGTGAGTTTACCTCTGCATGTACATTGACAATATTATCGTAAGCAAACCTAAACCATGCTTGAAATAAAATAATGTTTACCTGAATCAGCATTTAAGGGTCACAACAAAAGTTGCAGCAGTGATATTCACACCACCTCATTGAATGGCCTTTTAAATGAACACCAGCTAATTATATTTGCCAACCAAAAGGACACACTGTTATTTATGGCTTTTTATGGTTGACTTCTTTATGAGGCACGTAGGTTTACTTAGCCTCTACTCAGACAGTGGAGATGCTGACATTTAATGTGCTACGTTTATGATTAATTCATGGCTCCCTTTCCCCTCCTATATACAGTAAACTAGTGGACAAGTCGCATCTTTGTACATTTTATCTACATATTTACAAGAGTGTGACCTTTTAAATATTATCAATATTAATACGATTGACAGTAGAAGTAATTCATGGATGAACATAAGCTGCTTCACGAATTATATGTTACATTCATAACAACAAACGAACAAATGTATCTGCGTGTAAGTTGAACTCTGACATCACACGATGAAATGTGTGACCTATTTTACTCTGTGACTTGCAAAACCTGAATTGCAAAAAAAAAAAAATTTTTTAAAACTGGAGTTTATTGAATGTTTATTCTTCCACATTAAAAAAAAAATAAATTCTCACTCTCCATATATAAGTTTTCATTTTTAATTTTAGAATTTCTACTTAATTTAAACAAAAATTTTATTTAAAACATTTATTTTTGTGTCAGGAACAAAATTTTCAGGCACTAAAGTTGCATCTGTCCCCAACAGGGAAACAAAAGATAAAGTTTTGTAATGCCTGTAAAACACCAACTTATTAGACTTATTGGAGACATGAATGGGGTTCAGTAAAATACCCCAAAGACACTTTTAGAAGAAAAATGGTGAGGAAATGTCGACAAATACAACAGCTCACCAATTAAAGAAAAGCATTTCTTAATGGTTTTTTCTTATGTTGCATCATTAAAACATTCAGACAATTCAGAGAAATCTCTGTATGCAAAGAACAAGGTTAAGTGGCACTGCATTAGAAATGCAGGATTATGTAGTGAAAAACTGGGTCTGTGCCATATCATGACATCCACAATAATTTACACAATTTAAAAGAAGTGTGATTTCTCCATATTAATGATATAGCAGTGCAATGCATTTATGTTCCCTAGAAAAATCAATGAACATAAACCCAAACATGTCTGACAGCAAGAGTCGCGTGTTAGCATCCAGTGATGAATAAATGCCTAAAAACAGAGTTAGTAGGAGCTGATCATGTTTTACCCAAAAGTAAACAAATGACTTCATCAAGGATTGTTGGAGTACTTGCTAGTTGTGCTCTATATTACAGGAAAAGCAGGCTGGAAAGTAGCAATGTGGTTGTAAAGAAGAGCTATGAGCAGCTGGTTAAAATGCTCAACATCAGATACAACATCCCAGGGGGAAATAAATTGTTCAATTTCAATTTATGTGACGATATCGTGCATTTCTTGAAAACTTTCAGTCTTAAATTACTTTAGTTGGTGTTTTTCACTTCTGTTCTACATTTACTTAAAATTTTCAGGAAAAACTTTACCTGGGCTACCTTTGTGTGTCACTGCTATTTCACTAATGCTGTGTCATCACTGACTGTAAATCATTGGAAAAGAAAAGTATAGGAATAAATCAAATTGATGTGAATTTAAAAACTGAACATTCAAAATGTGAAATTCTAAACAAGAGAAGGATCACCCAGCTCGTTATAGATTAAAAGCCAGCATCACTGATGGTATTGGGGTGCATTAATCCACACGGAACAGGTAATTTGTGCATCTTTCAAACAACTTATGTTGCAGATGATGTTTTTCCTGGCTTTTTTAATCATGCAATGCCAAACCACATGCATGTATTCTCAATATAACAACTAAGTATGAAGAAAACACTTCATCTAACCCACTGGTCTCCATACAGTCCATAGCCACATGCTTATATTGCCCTGTCCAAGCTTTGTAGATATGTGCTGCATTAATTGAATTGTTATTTTCCCTCCTCATTATCTGAATATTGAATTTTTATTCCACCACTAAAAGGGCTTTATTTTTCCCCCATCGGGTCATACTAAGATCGTATTGTGTTGTGACACTGAAACCGGCACAGATGAGTCTGCAGGTTCAGCTGTCAGTAACAATCACAGTGAAACCTTGTTTTCCTAAAGTGGGCAGGAGGCACTGGGGCTTTGGGAGTGAAAACAAGAAGCAAAGGCAGATCAGGATTATTGTCAACAGCGGCGGAGATTGATAGCGACAAGGGAGTGAATTTCTGTCTGTTGGCCCAACGCTGTTCTGACGTGATCTGCTGCTGTTGGGAAGAAGGAAGACCCAAGGGACAATAGAGAAGATTACACTGCCTACACTTTTCATTGGGGCCACATTAAATGTGGAAAGAGAGCCAGAGAGCGGTGGTAGGAGGAGAGAGAGTGAGGAAACTGACAGCATGGAAATAATTCACCGACAGTCCTAAATGCTCAATAAAATCTACATTTTCAGCTGTGTGCCACTCATTCATGTGACATTTTTTTAAGGGCTGACACATGTATTTCACATTTATTTAGCCATAACGCATTCACCATTTTTATAGAGGCGTTGATAAAATGTCTGAGAAAATTGATGCAAGGAGGGCATGGGGCAAAGAGAAGAGAAGTATGCGTAATGAAAAGGTGGGTGTGAGAGCAGAAATTTGGATTAGGTCGCACAGACGAGTAAGCAGCTGCGTGCGCTTTAGTAGTCCGAGCACAGGATGCGAGTAAAGGAAGCCAAAGTTGAGGGAGGCCTTGAGTGATGGAGAGGGAGGATGTTGGATAACAAACTGATCAAGCATGCCTGTTTTAGAGGAGAAGGGGGGCTATAAATGAGGTTTGGGAGGTGCGCTGTCCATGTAGTGTGTTATTTTTTTCTCGGTTTTGTTTTGTTTCGCAGTGGTGCCTTGATCCTTTGGTAATAAAACTGACAGGATTCATTCACTGTGATGTACAGACCTCTCAGAGCGGAGCGAGCGATTGAGACGGGGTCTCTTAAACTTACCTGAGGGACCTCTAAAGGTGAACAGGGAGAGAGAAGAAGGGCAATTGAATTGGCCTTTTTTTTCATAAAAGCGTCTGTTTTCTCTCAACCTCCACCCATGTGTACCAGCCTGAGGTTTCTTGTTTCTATTATGCAGGTCGACGCGTAACCCCTCTCCTGCACTGCAGACTCAGACACTAATTGGCATACAAAATGCTAATATTTCGCCATGACACTCAGGACCCAAGGTGTCAAGATGTTGATTAGAAAGTCTCTAATTGGCTCTAGACTGAAACCTTTGACAGTAGAGGGGATAGCTTAATTGGATATAAATGTGTTCTCTTGATGGTCTACCTGAAGCACATCAGCTCCCTCAGCTCTGGCATTATTTAATGCCAGAGCTGAGGGAGCTGATGTTTTTTCTGTTTTTAAAACTAGTGTTTACTATCTTGCATTAACTGGAAAAAAAAAACTCTCTTATACTCAGAAATAGAAAACAACTAAACACTAATTCACCATGCAAACCCTGGATCACAGATTAGCCCATTCTGATAATTCTGCTCTAACCTCTAAAAATGATAATAACCCAGCGACATTTCAGAATTGTCCCTGTTAGTTATGAAAGCAGAAACACTGTAGCACACTGCTGCTTATGAAAGAGACAAAATACAGTTTCCTTGATGAGGAGGAATAATGATATAATGGGAGGCAAAAGGAAAGCACAACAAAGGCGCGGCCAAACACAGTAACAACCAGCCAAGTCCTTTTAGTCTTTGGAATATAATGGCCTCGGCCATTACAACAAGAAACATATAGTTAAATAATGGCCGTGCACACCGACAAGTGCATAAATACATAGAAGACAAGACAAGAAGAAGAGAAAAAAAGCAAGAAAAGCTGCAGGGTATATAGGACAAATTCTTTAAGTTTGCTCTACAAGAAATCTGTCTGAAAAGATGGACTTTCATCCTTTATCGAAAAATGTTCCCCATTAAAATGTCGGGCCGTTGTGACACTAATGCAATTCAAAACACAGGAGAAAATGTTTATTAATGATTCTATCAAGACATGCACAACTGTTGGAGGAGGAAGAAAACAGCATGCCAGTGTGCCAAAATAAAATAAAATTAAAAGTGCTTAATGAAGTCCTACATGAGCCTCATATTGACACCTTGTCTGGCTCACTGTAATTAGCAGCTTCCTCTTCTCACAGCAGCCGCATCACACCTACCTACTGGAGGCGAATTCATCTTTCTCCTAATTGAGTCCAAGCTTGTCATAATCATGACTTTTAACTGTATTATTTAATTAACAAGTTAGCTCACAGACCTCATTATAGACACACTTTAGCTGGGCGTTTCAAGAACATTTAAAAAAATAATAATTAAAAAAAGTATTGGGGGCATGCGATGTTTATGAGATTCAAACTGAAAAGCATTTGCAAAAATATCTTTGGTGCTTTACGCTTAAGGAAAAACCTCACTTTTATTGTTTTTTTTTTTAAATCAAGACCTTTCTTTAAAAGCTTGAAACTGAAATGAAACATTAATCTTTTAATCCAAAGGTTAGGGACAACTTTTAATCAGTTTCTCAGCCTCACACTTCAGCTTTATAAGGGCCCAGTTTGTCCACCAGCCTCATAGATGCAACCAGTGGCGCTACCAAAGCGAGGTTGTCTGAGAAAGTGAAACGCAACAACTACACAGATGCAATCAGAACCACAGACTGACCAACTGACCAACCCTAATTCCACCATATTGGACCAGCTATAAATATTCATACTCCCACTCCATGCTCATCACTGAAAGGGCAAAGAACATATTGGTGGTGAATTATATATCCATTGAAAAGGTCATCTACCTCAACACCAATCTCTTGATGAGTTATGGGACGCAGCGAGGGAAGAAGATTCTTTGCACTGAGTGCTTAATCTCTGCAAACGTGGCGTAAGCTTATCAGCTACATAATTCATTAGCCATTGTTTGAGATGAAGAACCGGCCGCACGTCTGATATTTTTTTGTCATATACTGTCTGGCTGACTGCATTGCTTTGTGGTTAGTCTTCAGCTCATGTCTTAATTTAGAGAACCTCTGTCCATTCTCCTGTGAATATCCATCCATCTCTGTCTCTCTGTCAGCCCGCTCGTCTGTTCTGTCTCGCTCTGCAGTGATCTCTCCCCAGGATGTGTCTTGTTCTCTGCTCCCTTTGACAAGAAGTGGATCAACACTGTGCCCGTCAGTCTGACGATTGTCGTAGGCCCAGTGCGCGCACACATACACACACGCACGCACACAAGTCGCCTCATGCTGTGAAATATGTTAAAGGCAGACTTTAAAGGAAATGCTTTTTTCCCCCTTCAGTACAGCAAGGATGCAGCTGGACCCAGCTGCCAGTGAGATCAGATTTTATCTGTTTTTTTAAAAGTGTTCAATTAGCACAGAGTAAAACCAAAAATCTGCAAAACATCTGAATAAAATGTATAAATGTCTACTTTAGCCAAATGTATTGTGCTCTGTAAACAATGACTAGAGACAAATTGCGAGTGCAGAGTGTCTATAGGACGCCTGATCCTAATGATGTTATAGCTTCATTATAGCTGAAGTTAGGGGGTTATAGCTGAAGCACACTTTAATAAAAATGGATAAGTATATTCATCAGTGATACATGGCCTTACCCACAAATGGGTTTTGATGGGCTTTAAAAATAGAGCCGAGCAAAGTAAAAACACTTCAGTCACTTTTTTGACTCATTACTCAGTAATAATGCTGGTTTAAAGAAAGTAGCCTCTGGAAAGTAAAGCTTAAATAAAAAGTCTTAACCTTATGTTCTTTTTAACTGACGAGGGGGGGGACAGATTTTCAGGCTAAAAAACATGTCAGGCTGTATAGAAGTCAATACACTACTGTTTATTTGAATTATAACCTCAGTAAACACTTTCTTATTGAGTTTATGATCAATGATCATCTCATCTCTAGTTTCAGGTCTTTTTAACTATAGCATGAAAATACTGGTCCCATTTAGAGAACAACAGGTGACAAACCAGTGTATGATTTATGAATTGGACACCTTGTAGTGTAGTACAAGTCGCTACCGTGTGGATGTGCAATGTCTGTTAGTTTCTCAGCCCGAGCTACCCCTCGCGCCTCACTTTTTACTTCAAATACCTCCATCTTTTACTTACAGTCTGATTAGGTAACGAGTCAGTTCAGTGGATTGAATGGATTCAAAGGCCTGGATCCAGTTCAAGTTTAACTAAAGATTTGGTTAATAAGCACATGAGCTGATTATTAAACCATTCTTGTTCAGTAACAGGAATTAAGTCTAACATTACACAAAGCATCTGCAGCAACCTCGAACTTTCTCTCCACCCCTCGTCCCCTCCCTCTGATGTACTTATGTACTCCTTCCATCGTGGTCACTCCCATTGAAAATCTTAGGATCCTCAGCTCTGCCACCTCCAGATGGCCTCCTGTCAGTTGCACAATCTCAAAACCATACATCAAAGTACATCTCATTACCATTTTCTAAACCTCCCCTTTCACTCTTGCTGCCATCCTTCAGTCACAAATCAGCCCTGACACTCATCTCCGAGCATCTCCACCCTGGCTGCACTCTCTTCCTCACCTCTCCTATGCACTGTACATTGCTTTGGATGGTTGACCATAGGTACTCATCTTCCCCTTACTATCTCTACTCCATGGTTCACCTTTCCACCTGTCTTCTGCTCATTCACACACGTATTCTTTCTTCTATCTATCTGGAGACATACTAACATGGTCCACAGTAGCAGTAAACACCCTTTGTTGGTCATGCTTCCATTCAGTGTATGAAAGAGCGTCTGTATTTTATCTAATAGTGTCCTTGTTTATTTTGTTGCCATATTTTGCTTATTTTACCCTGAATTGGCTTTAAATGCTGTTCTTTTAGTTTTCATTGGTTTTTAAAAGCACTTAGCCAACAGAAAACTGTTGAAAATCACCCATTTGGCTGAAACTGGCCTGACCTTGAAATGTGCTCTTAAGATTTGTAGTTTTGGGTAGAGTAATTTGTGATATGAAAATCTGTGTTTCAGGAAAGAGCGTACAGGAAAGAGATTGGTATCTATCTTTTCATCTAAAACAAACAAGGATATTTCTTCTTTTTGTGAATATTTTAATTGATCATTTATTTCTCATATAATAATACTGATGTCTTATAAGAAACAGAATTAAATCTTCCTTGAAGAACAACAAATTCACAATAGTTGTAGTGTAGTGTAGTGTAGTAGTGTCTTGGCTATCTCTCAAGAGAGAATTTCTGTATTAAAGTTTTCTCATTGACCTAGCAGCTTCACCAAGGTTCATGAGCACCTGTCTATTAGCAGAAGAATAGAAAAAAAAGGAAGGCGGGTGCAATGAAAAGGGCAAGATCAGCACTGAATTGGGTTTAATAATTTAGTTGTTGGAAAAGATAATTAATGGGGAAGGAGTCAATAGCTAGTGTGGACAGGAAAAGTGCAAGGTGCACGTGTGTATGTGTGTGTATGTGCGCGAGCACATGACTAAAGGAGGGGCACAGGTGAAGGGGAGAAGATCTCATCTAAAAGCTATGAAAGATTTAATAGCAGGAAAAGACAGGAATGACAATGTCTGTGAAGGCACGCTGCAACAAACCAGGTCCCCCCAATTATATCTGGCATTAAGCTGTCTGTCCTGTTTACTCTGCACCTTAGGTACATGCTGTCAAATCAATAATACTGGGAAAAGCTTTCTTTATGGACTCGATCAGTCACATAATGTATATTCAATATACTACATGTCTGGAAGCAGCATGAAACAGACTAAACAGGTCTGAATTTGAAAGTAATGGTTAGCTCAAATGTACGTTTACACAGCATCAGCAAGTAAGATAAGATAAGATAAGACATTCATTTTAACTTACTGTTTTTATTATATGGGCAGACTATGTCGTTCTGATGGAAAGTATGATAACTGGTTAGCAATATCAGTCGTTATGCAAGCCAATGAACCAAATATTGTTTTCCAACATTTCAACTTTAAATATTAGGTGTTTTTTTCCTGCAAACAATCATTTGGAAGATATACTATGCTGTTTCCAGGGCTGGGATAAGTTTTTTTTTTCAAAGTGCATCAATCTTTCACAGGCTGTGATGATCAATTTGTCACAATAAAATATAAAATGTAGGCATAATAATAAATAATCAAACTCGCTGTGGCACTAATTTATGACTATTATCTGTCCTCAGATCTGCAACACACACTGCAATAGAAAATCAGGGGATGCCACATATTTCATTCAAAATCAGTAAGAAAAAGAGAATGTTAGGCTACAACAAGCACATTTCCAGTAAAAAAAACTTTTTTGTGCGCCAATTTTTTATTTCTTGAACTACTTTGCACTACGTCTCAGAGCTTTGTGACACAACCCACTAACCAAAAAAGAAGCTGACATTGGGGAACATGGGCAACTTGTAAATATAGCTTTAGTCCACCACTGCAGTAACCCTGGGTTTGTTTCCTTGTAGCATCCTCCGTGATGTTGCTGCTGCTAAATTTCAGCCAATAGTGGAAAAGCTAGCAAGGTCAGATGTGTTTTCTTGCTGCTGGACAAGTGACTCCCAGTGGTTGACCTGGGGGTAGCTTCAGGTCATAAAAAAGCAACAGCAATCTGCCACAAGCACTTACAGTAGACTGGGCAAGGGCTGCTGACAAGGCCTACAGGGATGTCGGTGCTTCAGTATTGATGAAAACTAGAAATCATTTTGTCCTAATAGTTAAGACACATACAGTAAGACACATAATTCGTATGTGCAATGTTTGATTGAAGTAAGAATAAGATTTAACCCTTATGTTAAATCTGCATCTGTCTGTTTCCACAGTGGCGATTCTCAAATTAAAAACTAGCCCGTGTTCTTCTGGTAAATCCTTCTTAGCCTGCTGATTTAGATGTAGATTTAATAAAGCGTACCAATGAACAGCAGCCCAGCACAGTGATGCTCTGCTCAGTAGCATATTGTTGTCAGTTCATGTACCGTGTAATCTGTGTGGACAAACTGTGTTACCATTAAACCTTTGCAACAATGCAAAGCATGCTTCCCCCCCCCCCCCCCCCCTTCTTCTTCTTCTTCTTCTCCAGTAATCCCCAGGACATCACTCTTCTGTTCTGTAGCACACATGTCAGAATCAGAGCGCCTCAACAGAGCGAGGGCTTAGTACTTCAAGCTTGTCACTGCTCTCCAGATGGAAGCATTCAAGGCTTTTTCCAGGCATTTTGTACTTGTTTATTTATTAGTGTTAAAGTCAGAGTTTCTCAGAGGACAGTAGCCAGCTGTTGCATTTTGGCTTTGCTCCACCGAGACGCAGAGGATTGTTATCCTCTTGATCGCTTGGCTGTCATTCTCTCTCCCTCTTTTTCTCTCTTTTTCCACATGCAAGTTGTGCAAATAACTACAATTTCTTCTAAACCATTTCTTACTCCCACCTCCTTTCCTCTTCTTTTTTGCGTCCTTGAAGTCTCTTACATTTTTAGTGTATTTCAGCTTAATTATCTCTCTCTATATTTGATTTGTCTAAAACTTCACTATGATTTTCTCAGTGGAGTATTGTTTGGAATTCACTTTTGGGGGATTTCTTTTTAACCATGCTCAAAATCTGAGTGGCAGTCACCACCTGCATAGCACAATGAAGTCCACTTCAATAGTAAATAACACAGCATCTTCCTGCATTTAAACTATATGACAAAATGTTTCTTAAATTAGTGAATTGTATCTATTACCTGAAGTTCTGATCTAAGCATGTTATTTAGTTATATACTTTTATATTTACTGCTCTTGTATTTGAACTCACTGATGCAAAAGATTCTTACTAATGTTTGTGTGTTGGTTTGATTGCAAGGGGAGGTCAGTCCAGTTCAGAAACACTGCAGCACAAACCCACCTAAACTCGCACTCACCTGTCCATTCTTCTTCAGGTCTGCCCACATGCTCGTCCCATCACCTCCTCTCATCAGGACATGGTAGGTGAAGTAGTAGATACCTGGCAGAGGGCAGGTGAACTTGCCGGTACTCGGCTCATAGTAGTTCCCTACATTGGTCACCACATCGTCAAATTTGAGTATTTCACTCCCTTCGTGTTGCTTCCGGAGGCCGGCGTAGAAGGCAATTTTGGGGCTGTAGAAGGAAGGGCCGTAACCACCAGGTCCAGGCCCTGGTGGGCCAGGTGGGCCGGGCTTACCGGGCTCTCCAGGGGGGCCTTTAGGACCTGGAGGACCAGGAATTCCAGGGCTTCCTCTGAACCCCTGTTTGCCCCTGCGGTTTGAGAAGTCCGGGGGCTGAGGGGAGACAGCTGTCAGCTCTCCCTGTGGGGGGGTGAAAGTGTCACACACCATCTTGCAGCTACCCAACATCTCATAGTGCGTGCCTCCTCCTCCGGACCCTCCCCCCTTGGTGGTGTGGACCAATAGGGGAATGGCTACCAGCAGGACCAGAACCATGGCCACGCCGACTCCAGCCCCAATGACACGTTTCTTTCGGCTGAGCCGTGAGGCTGCCAGTGTGAGGAAGTCCTCCTCCCCTTTAGCTGGAATGGTTGTGCCGGCCAGGCTGAACTCTGGGTAGAAAGCAACCACTGAATTGAGAAGGTGGAGCAGGGAAATATGTGATTGTGCGGGACGCACAAAAGAAAGTGGGGTGCTATTCAAGGACTGGGAAAGACTGACGCATCACACAGGAGGAGAAAAAAATCAAAAGTCAGGGGGAGACTGGAATCTAGGGTTTTCCATTACTTGGCTTTCAGTACACGTGTATCCTTTTTATTTTTCACTTTCCCCTAGATCATTATGTCTTCAGGATTTTATCATCTTTAAAGGTATACATCATATAACACAACTATTCTAAATTACTTGGTTCAAAATGAGGGAAACCGCTGAGATGCTGGATTTTAGGCAAGCTGCTTTTTATACGAATCCACTTCTGTGGTTGTAGAAGCTCCAGTGAAAATCCTTCAGTTGCTCAGGCAGAGAGCTGTCAGGTGGGGTCTACAGTATTCCCACTGGAGTTCATCTCACCCACCACATACAGGGAAGGGCGCTTTACTTGTCTGTCCAGGAATGAAAAGAGAAGAACAAGGAAACTGCTAAATTTCTGGTCTTTTTTTCTATCTCCCTTACTGCTGGTGCTCCATTATATTTATCGTAAAAACCCATTCCTCCACTCAAACAACAGATTTGTTGCAGCTCATAAGAAGGGCTAAGAATCTAAGTTTTTTAGAGGTAAAGGTAAAGCAAATATATATATATACTATATATCATACATATATACTATATATATATATATAATATATATCAATACCTATAATACTACTATATATATATATATATATATATCACAGAAAATCAGCGAATCCATTGCACTCTAAAAGAAAAAAACACACACACATATAGCCTAATCATAACAGGACTAAGAAAATGTGATCTCCTTATACCACATATTTATAATTTAAATGTTAAATATGGAAGGCATTTAAGAAACATTTCATATTGCAGTAATTTCATATTTAAAGGTGTACTTGACAATTATAAAAAAAATGGAACTAGTGTGACCCACACAGGTGGATTGTTTTTGTATTAATCACGTTCAGGTCCTCAAAATTCATGTTAAAACATTTTGTATTATTCATAAAAGCAAACAGGTTAACACTAGTTTAACACAACAGACACAAAAGCTACATGTTGATATTATTCCAGGCCTGCTGCATTGTTCACAAGCTCTTTGCTCACCTAACAGCATAAATGCATGAATTATTTTAGTATTTTCATTTAAATTAAAATTGAAGTGACCAAGCTTCAATATGGCCAGGGTGGGTAAAAACGATTCCGAAAGTTTTTTATAAACTAGTGCAAAAATAAAAGTACACTGCAATAATCAGCTCACCCAGATGTCTTCTTTCTTTGCTCCTTTTTTTTTAAACCCCGGTCTTCAGTGGGTTTTCATCCCACGGGTTCAGACAGAAACGCCGCAGGAAAGCTGGTCCAGGACCCGAGCGAAAGACTGAGGCGCGTCTACTGGCGCTTCGGCTGAAGTTGCGCTGCGGTCCAAACTCTGCTCGGCGGAAACAGTCATAGTAATACTACCAACTTACAACATGTCATCCTGGAGTCCTGCGTGCTGGCGGGACCGCACCGTCCGCCCAAAAAGAAAAAAAAAACATTTAATTAAAAAAGAAAAGAAAAGAAAAGAAAAACGCTCAAGGCAGCGGGAGCAGTGGAAGCGATGCCGAAGTGGTCGATCGCACCTTCAAAGAGAAAACTACATATTCTGACTGCTTACTTTTGCAGACTTTCGCCGTGAATTAATCCGGCGCACGGCGACTTTATTTTCAGAGCAACAGTTCACTCACTTGTTGTTTTTTCCCATATCCTGCTTCTCTCTCTCTTCAGCATCTGCCCGCTACTGCGTCCCCCCCTCATCCTCCCTCCTTAACACCTCCAGCCACACACACAAACACACACCCAGCATCGCCCTATCCAGCATGTGACCTTTTCACAAATCAAATGACTACATCTGTTTAACGGTTTAATCAAAGGTTTTACAATATTACTTGGTAGATTTAAAGCATATTTGTTGGATATTCTGTGATAGTCTTTCTTTTTTCTGCCTGACTGTAACCTTACAGATTTTCAGGTGGCGTTAAGAGGTATAGACACTTGTGGAGTTGTGTTTACGGAGAACAGCAGGTGTGAAAAGACTAAAGTCTAAGTACAAAAACGTGGGCTACAGATGTGAGACTGAAACACAACAGGCAGGCAGGCGAAGTGAAAAGATAAAATGAAAGGAGGAGAGTGGTGTTCTCGGGGTCTGTTGTCAATGTCTGTGTTTTTGTAGCTTTCAGACCTTGTTAGAGATGAAAGATGTATCACTGCTGACAACTCCCCCACCTCCTCCATCTCGTCCTGGTCACTTTCTGTCCATTCTTCTCTGCTTTATTTTACAGTATTCATCGGTTAATTAATTCTCAGATTGGACAGAATATTTAAACTCTAAATATTCTGGGATTCCCTGCTGACATGGTCTATCCTTGTGTCAGCTCTCATTCAGCTGCATGAGAAATACACCTGACATCTGAAATACATCCGTTATGCAGCTCATCATTATTTCTACACTTGCGTATCAAAAATGTTGGTTTGGGGGTATTTACACATAACACAGCCAAGTAAAGCCATTTAGGCACTCCCAGTCCTAGTGTACTTGTATGCACTGTCAGTTCTGCTCCTCATTAATTCATCTCCCAACTTTACTGAGCTGGAGAGTGTAGCAGATATTGAATATGGATCAATAGATCACTCCCCGGGATGCATACTGTCAGCTGACTGAGCCCTCAGGCAGATGCCAAGCCTCTGGTCACATTTGCATTTAGAGATAGAAAATAAGTACTGCTTGTCAGAAAGTGGGAAACTGTGTGGTCTCTGCATTTTATAAAACTGGTAAATCAGAAGTATAGAGGCTGAAGAAGTTTCTGTATTTTGGGGTGATGATAATTTACAGTCTTTAATTATTTCTACATCTATATAAGTAGACCTTGCTGGGCTACTCATGAGCCTTTATGGCAAGTGTGAACACCTGCAGGCACACATGTGTGAATACATCCACATGTAATTTAAATGTGGGCTCTGACACGCTGATTAAACACTAAAATAGCTCAGTGAATTTAAGTTAATATTGCAAAGAAGGAAAGAAAACTTTGAAAGAATGTTTTGTATAAAGGCACCTGACTCGATTTCCTTACGATACATGAATTCATGGTCTTGTCTGCACTGCACTATCCTCTGTTTGATTAAAACCAAAGAGTTTACAGGAATAACATGAATGTCATTTTCTGTTTTATGGTACAGGATTTTGGCTCATAAAATATTACTTCAAAGTTGTTCTTTAACCCGGTCCTGCATCACATCTTTCTTAGCCTTGACTCTGTAATACAGAGTTTTAGTTTCTGATCTTCAAAAGTCTGAAGCACAGAAAAGATATGAGCTCTATTTAAGGCCAGAAGACCAGACCGTAATAGGAAATAGTTTTAGGTTGGACATATTTTTGTTATTACATTGGGCCACTGATTCAATCATGTAATCAAGGCATTTTATCATTTGAGGAGAAAAATTGTTTAAATGTCAATTTTTTTTTTTCAATTTTATTTATACAGCACCAATTCACAGTCCCCTACAGGTGCTTTAGATCAGGGGTCCCCAATCTCAGGCCACGAGGGCCAGTGTCCCTGCAGGTTTTAGATCTCACCCTGGGTCAGCACACCTCAATCACATGATTAGTTCATTACCAGGCCTCTGGAGAACTTCAAGGCATGTAGAGAAGGTAATTTATCCATTTAACCCTTGTATGGTGTTCGGGTCTGTGAGACCCGTGTTCAGTTTTTTTCAAAAGAAAAATTAAACAATTAATTATTTTTTCACGTGTAAATGTGTTGTGTCTTTCCACTCACTCCACTTGATTATAACTGATTTATTTATAACATTTTATATAAAAGAAAAACGAGAAGCACATTAATTCATAAATGTGATCTAACAAAGGTAAAGGGAAAAAATTAACCATGTTTGCTGTTCATATGTCTTGTAATTGGGATGAAGTAAACATCTGTTGAGTAATTTAACATAAAATTGTTTGATAGTGTTAATTTGGAAAGCCAAAACTCTAGCGGGTCCTGTTAAGGTTCAAAAATTGAGGAAGGAGAGTACAAACCACCATGGTCCAGAAGCTCTTGGTCAAACAATGATTTTAATGAACTACACACGTGTGGGAAGACCACTCTGTACGCAGACAGCAAGTGATCTTCGACTTAATCAAAGCATAAACAGATTTTTATAGCATCAGGGTTTGATTTACTGACGCCCCCTCATGCGTCACAGATACATTTTATACATACGTCAAATCAACACCACAATGACTTTTAAGAAGAACATCATCTTCTATTTTCATGGCCGATTCCTCCGGTCAACCTTTCAGTTCCTCTTTCTTGCCGAGAAGACAAGGACGGTTCCTCTTTTACCGAGACACTTTCGCCGTTACAATCCAGACATGACTAATCTCTCTCCTCTAAATAAATCTAACTCATGTGTGTGTGTCACGACCTCACATGCTCTCTCTCATCTCACCCGTTGCACTTCTGACCTTTTACCAGACCAGAGGCTCATCCTAACTGAGACTATGTATATGTCATCTACTAAATAAATGTTTTAATCAAGAGCCTCTACTAAGAGCTTAGTAAAAGAATATAAAAGTATAACAGACAATTTAAATAACCTAGACTTTCAAAATAGCCTCGTCTAACCTGCTCCTCAGAATACTTAGACTCTGGTTTCACTTCTGCTTTCGCTTCTGCAAACTCTCCTGCAAACTCTCTGCAACTTCCTGTCAGCCTGCTGCACTTAGTCTTTCTAAAACACACACACTGTTTAAACCTCTGAATACAATATCAATGCTGCAAATTCTATTATTAATGCAATGGTAATAATGATGATTATTTAACAATAGCAGTAAAATAATTTCCCTGCTCCACAGTCCACCAGACCCATGAACACTGGCTGAGTAACAAAAATACGAACACCACACAAGGGTGGTGATCCACCACACAATCTGTGATGGATCAAGGACACATCTAAAACCTGCAGGGACACCGGCCCTTGTGGACTGAGATTGGGGACCCTTGCTTTAGATTGTAAGACCACAATATTAGAAAGAAACAAACAATCCCCTATGAGCAAGCACCTGGCGACAGTGGGAAAGAAAAACTCCCTTTTCACAGCAAGAAACCTCTGGCAGAATTAAGCGTTATATACCTTTGTAACAATGTGTAAAACAGAAAAAAATGAAAGTAAGCTTAGGCAGAGCAACACAAGACATCTTCTATCACAGATCCACCCAACCATCCATGAAATAAGTAAATGGTAAGAACTTTGGTAAATAAATTGCTACCACATATGAAAATTATAATCACACAATTCATCAAGCAACTTACTTTTAATTGCTGTTTAACCCAAAACCCGATGATAGATAACACTTTTGTCCACACAAGAGGCACATTTGGAAAGATTCAAACAATTTAATGATTTTTAGATAGATTTTCACCACTTGCATTATCAATTAAAAGAAAAATCAAATATATACATTGTACATTTGTACACATGCATGCAGATATGCATGCACATGTATCTGCACAAAACATTTGTGTGCAACTGTTTTATATATGGGTGGGCCTTTAGAAAAATCTAATTTTTATTAGAGTATATACACATAGGAACAGATTGTGACATCTACATTGCTCTAATATCACCATTCCCAGAGGTGGTGGGAAAGCTGTGCTTCTGTGAAGTTTCCAATCATGACAATTTGAACCCATGCCTGTGCAGACCAGTTGGCTTTTCCTCTGGATTTCAAAATTAAATAAATAAGTAAATAAAACAGGCTCAGTGTGTTGGAATGACTCATTCCGGTTGATACTTTCTGGTCTTCCAGGAAGTCGCACAGTGAGATAGATAAGCCTGGACAGAGGTAATTTACCAACAGGACAGTCACTCTGTCTGTTTAGAAGAATCAGTAAAAGCAATCAGGGCATGAGCAGAGAGTCACCATGTGATCAGAGAGGTTACCATGGCATTAACTGGCTCATTCAAGGTGGAGGTGCTATCAACGCTGTGAGACACACATATGAGCCAAGTAAGTAGCGGAGGAAAGGGCTTAACCTGACCTACAATCTCGCAGGTCAGGCAGTGAGCAAGAGAGCGAGAGTAAGAGGAGGGAGAATGTAGAGACAGCGGGGCTAATGGAAATGTAAGGGTCAAAGCATCACACTGGCAGTAACATGCAGTTGTTCAGCATCTCTGTTGTGTTTTTACAACCATGTTTTCAAAAAAAAAAAAGCTGGGGCACAGTAAAAGTTTGAAAACAGATTGCAAATGATTGTCAAAATCATTGCATTCAAATGAAGGCATTTTAAAAGTTAACACTGAAATCACGGGCGTGTGACGGATCACTTCTTCTTTTGTTGTTTGGCGACTGAGGAGACCAGATCTGCAATTCTGAAGGTTTGCCATCCTTTGTTGCTGTTGGACTTTAGCTACTCAACAGTTATGGTCATCTTTTATTGTAATTGTCATTTCATGAAGAGAAAAATGTTTATATCGGGCGGCAGGGTTTGGACTCTTTCATGTTGTTGTATTCAAGGAGAACGTGGTTTGGCATTGTCTTGCTGAAATAAGCAAGGCCTTCTGTAATGGTTTCTGGGCCTTTGACCCAGGGTTTTAAGTTTTTTGGGTGTTTAGTATTTGTATTCTCGGGTCTCCTTGGTTTTGTTATCTAGGTTTTAGTCTGTTTGTATTCTGTCTCTTAGTTCTTTTATCTTGGCTCCCGTCTGTTCCCCACACCTTGTGATGAAGCCAGTCTTGTCTCTGTGTTTGGTTCCCTTTCAGTCTTTCATCAGTTCTACATTTCTGTTTTCATGTTCTTTTACTTCCTGTTTTATTTTGATAGTCTCTCATCTCATGTGCGTTACATTCAGTTTTGCTTTCCCTTTTCTCATCATCTAGATTCAATTCAGCTGTGTGTTCCCCAGGTGTCTCCACTCTGCTCTCCTCTTGTGTATTTAAACTTGTGTATTTAAAAAGTTTGCTTGTGTTCTTTGTTGTGGTCTCCAGTAAGAGTCTGTCTGTCTGATTATTTGTTCCTCACCTATGTTCTTTTTATAAGCTCTCTTCTAAGTCCTGATCTTTGAGTTCTGCTCGCTACACAGTGAGCCTTGATACTTACACCAAAAAATGTAATCTGGATATCACCATATGTTCCTCAAAAGCCTGTATGCATATATATCTAATGTACTGCGTTAATGTATTACAATTATACTGAATCAATATGGCTGTGGCTCAGGGTGTAGACCAGGTCATCTACTAATCATGCAGACTGGAGCAGTCAGTCTGCATGTCAAAGTATCCTTGGGCAACATACTAAACACTGAGCTGCTCCCAATGCACTCATGTACAAATGCTAAATTTTAAAAAGTGATGTGTGAATGAGACATGTTGTATAAAGTGCTTTGAGTGCTCGAGTAGAAAAGCACTATATAAGAACCAATCCATTTACCTTTGTAGATGAGCTGTTCAGGCAGCAAGTTAGAAGATCCCTGAAGGAGATCTCTTCCTGTATCTAATAGTTCTCATAGGGTCTGGATTCTCCCTCAAATATTGTAGGATCTTTACTTTACAATGGATTTAAGCAATGTAAACACAATGAGAACTGTTATTGTTCTGAATTGATGCTTTCTGAATAAAACTGAATTGAAGTGAAAAAACTGTAAATGAATAAGAACCACAAATCTTCCAGAGGCCTTTGTCACTGTTTGAGGAATTACAAGATCTAGTAATTTAGGTGTGTCAGGATACAGGACATGAATATTTACATTTCTGCACAGTTTTCAGCATTATACTGTTGAAATGTTTGCTTTGTGAATCCTACTAAAAAGTTAAAAAAAAGGAAAAAAAAAAAAGACAATCCTGTTTACTTGTACCCTTAAGTGGCCAGTTTAGTGGTAGGATAGTGACTCCAGCAAGGAACATAAGTATCCTAAAAATATGTGTACGTGCACGAACCACACGCCGGTGCATCTACCTCTGTGTGCAAATCTGATTATGGTCCTTGATTGCGAGTGACAGTGTGCAGATTGAGTTGCACAGCCTCTCTAATTCTCTCTATTAATGAGTTGCGCTCCACACTGCTGCCCCGGACCCCATCTATTAATCACAATTTGTCATCTGTCTTGCTCTCCAACCCCCCACCCCCATCCTTCTATCCTTTCCCCTCTCTACCTCTCCTCCTCCTGCCCGAAGCACATTTTGCTCCCTCTGTGTCATTCCTACAATCTTCGGCTTAAATCTCATCCCTCGGTCTCTTCCTGACTTACTTCTCCGTAGATTATTATCACAACATTCATTGCTTAAATCATTATTTTTTTAAAAGCATCTTCTCTCTTCTGCTTTTGGCACCTGTTCCCTTTCTTACCGTTACTACTTGCATTTCCAGCGTAAGTTCATGCGCTCCTTTTTTCCCCTCCCTTGCTCTCCTTCCATAGCATGGTCAAGCATACAGAGTGAGTTTTCCCCTGAAATCCACATTTTAATTCTGCCAGCACTCCAAGGTTAAGTAAGCCCTCTTACATCAGTAAATAATGATTTATCACTCCAATTCATATCCCTATATTGCTTCTTGGTAATTAGACATTTTTATAACACAACCTATGGACATTTGATAAAACTAATGATCAGCTCAGTTAAAGGTTAGCTTTTAACATTTTGAGATGCATTAGTGTCAAAAGTGTAAAAAAGTTTTTCTTTTAATAGATTATATTGGATTCGAAAGCATGGCTAACAATGTGATGTAACTGCTGTACTCTGTCTCTCTGTAACTGTACAGCTGCTGCATTACACATTGAGCAGTCACAACCCATGTGGGCATTGACTGGGATCTTCTGGGGGTGTTCTTAAGTGTCTTTGGATCTTGTGGATCAATCATGTTCTGGTGAGTCCCATGAATGTTCAATTGGAGAGGCATCTGGCAGTTATTTGAATGGGTTTTTTGCTGTGTGGATGGGGTGTGTGCTCAAAAAAGCTGCTGCCAATGGGGAGGGTTGTGCTTGGTTCATGCCAGAGGAACAGCCACAAACTCCCTGCAGATTGCTGCATTTTAACCAGATGGTCACTTTACCTCAGTGATTTCAATGTTGTGGTGAATTGGTGCACTTCCAGTGAGTCCGGTGACTTTCTCTGTGGATAGAAAAAGGAGATAAGAATACTATAAGAGCCAAGTTCATTACTTGAATCGACTGTAACTACTAAATCCCTACTGAGCAACTGTGTCAAATCCTCCCCCCTACACTGAACATTAATTAACGCTCTTGTCTGTCCCAACAACCTGCTGCTCCCACCAGGATATCTGTGTGAGAAACACAGAGTGAAACTACACCCGAGTCATGAAGCACAGACACACAAGCCTGGAACAGATGTGAAGCAGTACTGTAAATGCTGTTAGTTAAATAAAACGCTGGCATTTTATATGAACAAAAGCCTAGATGTGTAAGGGTTTCTGATTTCATGAGTTAAAAGAAAAAATGTCTGTCTGAAACCTTAAATTCTTAGTTTATACCTCTTTTTTCTATTTCTTTATTCAAATACAAAATGAATGAAACAACAATTAGGGGAATCATCACTAAAACTGTCATATTTTCTTAGCTTTATGGCAGGGATTACTTCCTCCATTGATTAGGCTGATCACAATTAGAGAGATGACGCTAGTGATGTGCTGACATGTGAGCACAGTATGTGTTACCAGGTTTCACACTTGTGTTTTTTACACTACTGCAAAGAGATGCCAGTGAAATAAAGGAGAAACACTGAGATCTGAATGCGGCATGCTAATGTGCTAAAATAACACTCCACATAAAAACATTGCTACTGGGGAAATGTTTCCGAGAAGTATTAGCATGTAGCCCAAAGCTTGTTGTTCTCAACCTGTTTTCATCAAACAGCATCAGATACTGCCATGTTGCTCTTGTCAGCACTAGAACTGCTAGTTGGTTCAACTAAATATTTATGTTTTATTTCTGAATACAACACCAGTAATTTGTTGGGTTGGAGATGCATCGCAGTCCCCTGCTACTAGATAAGGGTGTGACCTCTCTCTCCAAGATGGGAAGCAATAAGTGGAAACTATGACAGACGAAGGCAGCATAGTTTTGTACTATTTTGATCAAAAATAAATAAATAGTACTGAAACAGAGCCATTCATAAACACATTCTGCAAAGGACGTTTAAGGAAAGAAAACTGCTGGTGCTAGCTTCGTGAAGAGTGGCAACATTCAGCAAAATAAGCTGACAGTGTGTGAAGTGCTGCACAGCAACACATTTCAGTGTCATTTAAAATATGATGTGGTAACTTAAGAATTTGATTAAAAGTTTAATTGCATTTATTTGTTAGTTTGTTTTAGTACACATACAATATTTACACCCACCCTACAGGTTATATATAAGATCTGGTGCCTGTGGAGGCCATTTAAATGCAGAGAACTCATTGGTGTGTAAGAAAACCTGAGATGATCTGAGCTTTTCATGGTGCATTATACTGCTGGAAACAACCATCAGAAGATTGTACATTGTGATCATAAAGGGATGGACGTAATCGGCAACAATTCTCAGCTAGGCTGTGGGAGTTAAACAATGCTCAGCTCATATTAGTGGGTCCAAAGTGTGCTACCACTGAATTATTAAGGGCAGGGTAAATCGATGCTTTTATGTTGTTTATGAAATATAATTTGAAGCTTGCAGCAAAAATCAACAGTCAGCAGATGAGCGACACTTTCCAAATGTTCTATTGTCTCGTTTTAGTGAGCCCTTTGTGAAATATAGCCCCGGTTTCCTGCTTTTAGTTGGCATCCTGTGTGGTCTTCTAGTGCTACAGCCCATCTGCTTCAACGTTTAGCATGTTGTGCTTTCAGAGGAGCAGCTTCTGCTTGGTTATTATGAGTGGTTACTTGAGTTACTGTTGCCTGATCAGCAGGAAGAAGCCTGGCTATTCTCCTCTGACGTGGGACACTTGCAAAATCAGGTGTATCTAACAAAGTGGCCAAGGAATGTATATAGACAATGGGCAAACCAGGGGTGACACAAGTGTTGTTATTGGGAGCTAAAAAGGATTTAAAGATTCAAGGATTCAAGGAGCTTTATTTGTCATTCGCATCACATGTTAACATGAGGTGGAACGAAATTATGTACACACGGTCCCGAAATGTGAAAAGAAACAAAAATAATGAAGAAACAGAATTTTTTTTTTTTAAGTTAAATAGGTAAGTTTTTGTTTTTGTTTTTTAACAAACAGAAATGACAAGTAATAAGACAATACAATAAATAATACTATAACTAGCGTGCAATAACCTGAGTACCAGTATGGAGTATGGGTATAAATACATATAGGTGTAAATAAATACTTTAGCAGCAAAGGGCATGATGACCAGCATTGATAAAGTGACAGTGTCAGTAAATGTCAAGTAGTGGTTAAGGTGCTACAATAACAGTTCTTATCCATTTATGCACTGAGAAGTCTCACAGCTTCTGGAATAAAACTGTTTCTCAGTCTGATGGTTTTGCATTTGATGCTCCTCAGCCGCCTGCCTGAGGAGAACGGGACAAAGAGTGTGTGTGCTGGGTGAGTGGGGTCCTTCATGATACAGGTGGCCCTCTTCCTGCATCTGGAGGTGTATATGTCTGTGACGGTTGGGAGGCTGCCTCCGACAACTCTCTGTGCAGCCTTCACCACCCTCTGTAGCGCTTTCCTCTCTGCCGCAGTGCAGTTTCCGTGCCACACGTTGATGCCAGAGCACAGAACACTCTCCACCACACATCTGTAAAAGGAGATGAGGACTGAGCTCTCCATTCCTGCACGCTTCAACCTCCTCAGGAAGTAGAGCCTCTGGTGAGCCTTCCTGATCAGGCTGGAAGTGTTGTTTTTCCAGGTGAGGTTGCTATCCGGGTACGACTGCAGATCCTCCAACGTGCAGGGGTGTGTGTGTGTCTTCCCCTCCTGAAGTCCACAATCATCTCCTTAGTCTTCTTCTCATTGTTTTGCCTGCATCAGTCCTCCAAGTGTTCCACCTCCTTCCTGTAGCCGCTCTCATCATTGTTTGTGATGCAACCAACCACAGCTGTGTCGTCCGCAAACTTTACAATATGACAGCCGGGGAGGTTGGGTGAGCAGTCATATGTAAGCAGCATGAACAGGAGGGGACTTAGCACACAGCCCTGAGGGGAGCCAGTGCTGAGGACTATGGAAGATGAGGAGAAGTTGTGGATCCTCACAGACTGCAGTCTGTTGGTCAGGAAGTCCAGGACCCAGTTACAAAGAGAGGAGCTCAGTCCCAGGGTCAGTAATTTGTCAACTAGTGTCTGCGGGATAATTGTATTGAAAGCGGATGAGAAGTCCACAAAAGCCAATTACTTCACATCACTAAATACATAAAAACACACTGGTGTGTCCCGCTCAGCGACTTTGAAATATTAGGTAAAGTATTAAGTAAAACAGAGGTGCTGTGAAAGTGAGAGTGGTTGGCTGTGCCCGAGTTTACAAACATTTGTAAGGTCACATTCATTTCAGTACATTGGCTTCCCATGTTATTTCAGATAAGCCAAATGCACACCCAATCCTCTGCTGCATAGTTGCAGTCACGGTATAAAGATGGAGATCTGTGTACTAAGATGACCAGAGGTGATATAGTGGAATTTATCTGTGAGAACCTGCAAGCTGATGCAGCTTTCAGTCACCTTAGATAGTAGTGCTGAAAACAGTCAGACATTCATTTAAACCAACCAAACTGCCATGTAAACCACACTCTGAAATGCTGAAATGATTTAGCAACTGTGTAAGCAGGTCACAGCCTCTCTTAGTGACATGGATCTGGCGGTTCCATGCACGTCTTATTCTTCTCAGGGATATGGTGACAAACCTGGTCCGGTCTGGGGCCCTTGTCTTGCGCTGCACTCAAGGTACCTCACAATTCTTACTTTTTCAGTTTGCAAATACTTCCCTCCATGGACCGTGAATGTAGCAAAAATAAAATCAGTTCAGAGCAGTGGAGTTAAACAAGGAGCAGGATGCAATACTGTAAAAAAAAGAACGAAAAAAATGGAACACAGCAACCCGTGACGAAGGACAGAAAGACAGCCGGGTTGGAAGAGAGCACGAGGGATCATCCAGTAGGGATGACAGGGGCAACAGAGAGAGGAGAGAAAAGGAGGGAGAGATAGTGAAGCGAGACATCGATGACCTTCTTTTAGCTCTTAAACCATGCTGTTCATGCCATCGCATCACTCAGAGACAAGAACACCTCCTATACCCTGCTGCCGCGACATGAACATGACAGGGCTGTCTGATATACTGGACAATGCTCTCTAATAGACACAGTCACACACACACACACACACACACACTCACACGCACAATGCACACATAATTTCACTCCAGAGGCTTTCTGCGATTACATGTACAGTAAAACATCAGATTTTCATGTTGGTTCATTTTCATGTTGTGTTTCTAAATTGAATTGCCCCAATAGAACATTTTCATACGCTGAAACATAGATTATAAAGACGACCTCACAGGATCAGCTGGATTTGTTTTAATCCAATATATCCAAGTGAAATTTATATAAAATTACATTAAATTAGGGAGAAAAAGAGGATTAAACCTATTGCTTCATTGTGTTTTTATGTGTTTTAATGGGGTTTTTGTGTGTGTGTGTGTCACATGATCCTGAATTGGTGCATAAATAAATCCGACATGTTTCCAGGATCATTCTTTGATTTTCAGAGCACTGAGAGTCGTACCCCTGTGGCACAGGTTTGTATCATTTCACTTACTGATAGTTTTGTGCAAAAGTGCAAATTTTATATTGCCGATACTTTCAGCTTATGTAGGAGAGAGCGTGTGTCGTGATTTATGACATCAATCATCATCAATTTGTAAATTTTAAACACGTTTTATTGACCATTAAATCACTGTGATTTTTACTTTTCAAAATAACGAGTTGACACAATAAAACACACTTTTCAGCTTTTCATGTATTTTGAGACTTTTTTTTTTATTGTTATTTGGAGACCTGGAATATAACATTTTATTTTATTTCATTTTATTAAATTTTTTCATTCATAATTCAGGGGGCTGCATACTGAATTAGGTAGGTGGTAGGTGAAGTGTCTTGCCCAAGGACACAACGACTAGGACAGAGAGCCCAGAGATCGGACCAGCGACCTTCCGGTTACAGGTGCGCTTCCCAACCGCCTGAGGCACGGTTGCCCAGGGGGGTTGTTATGGTTTACATTACAATCACCGCTCAAGAATAAGAGCATGGGCACCAATTATTAAAACCAAGGTAACTTTTTACATTTGGATTTATTTAATGCTACAGTGTAATGATTCTTTTATGGGATATTGTTGAGCTTTTATTTTTGCCCTCTATAGGTTTGAGACATTGTCAAAAATTCCCCAAAAACAAGGAGATCACACAGATAATGGAGGTTAAATAACCTAAAGCTGAATTAAATTAGACTTACTAAAAAGTTGAATGGCTATATCATATTGTGATATCGCAAGTAAAGCGGAGATGTCTGCAAGAAGTGAGGTTAAACAAAAAGCAAACAAAACCAAGAGCAAGCATGTGCCTGCTGGAGAGAAGAGAGGGTTATAGCACATCCTTTTAGGTAACAACTCCAACACAAAAACAGGGGAAAGTAAGAGGTAAACAGGGAAACTGGAAGGGGTCATCACCCACATTAACTGCAAATGTGGGCTCTTTTTACATGGTTTACATTTTAAAACTGTCTGGGAACATTAAAATTGATCCTGGAGGTAGAATTTCAAAAGATTAATTATGGAATTAAGAATTAATTTCACATAAAATATGAATTTAAAACTGAAGTGAACTGATTGGTTAATTCACTGCTACCAGATCTAAACTCAGACAAAATCAAACTAAATATTGTCACAAGGGTTTTGACTATTGCAGAGTTTCATTCTTTACATTTGGTATCATTTATACTTCAACAAGAGTATTGCTTTTTTTTGAGTACTAGTTACTTTCTGGTTTCTTGTATTTGATTTATTATTCCTCTATGTTTATGTCTGTAGTTTTTTTTTTATCCTAATTTAGTTCTTTATCCCCTTTCTTTAACTCTTTAGTTTACATTTGTTTAATTTGTTTGATGTTTGGATTTGCATTCATTAAATTTACTGGTTTCCTTCATTTATCATCTGGTGTTTTTCCTTCTTTAAAGCTCACCTGCACTGAAAAAAAGGCCATGTTGGATTTACTTGATTCAATAATGGACATTTGTTGCACACAAATGTTTTGCTTTGGCAGAAAATTAAACAACTGAGTTAAATCAACACAACTTTTTCATATTCAATAAACCTGTGCATTTTGTGTTCCTAAAACGCGATTGAAACATGTTCAGATGAAGTAAGTTGAGCTCTTGGAATATTTTAATCCTTCACAATTTTGTCATTTTATTTCAACACTATTCAATAACTTTTACCCCAATACTACTTGCTCACTTAAATACTACATGTTGTCTTCATATTACATAATGTTCAACAAAGTCTAGATCCTTGTTACCATAAAAATTAAATGGATTTACAATGACTACCATCCTCCGGGTTTCAGGAGGGCTGGGAAATAACAGGTTACACCCTGGACACCTCACCAGTCTATCACATAGAAACAAACAACCATTTACACTTACAGGTAATTTAGAATCACCAGTTAACCCTAACTCTAATAACTGCATGACTTTTAACTGTGGGAGGAAATCAGAATACCCAGAGAGAAGCTGCTGCAAGCTAGCCAGAATGTGGATTTGAACCCAGGACCTTCTTACTGTGAAGCAACAGCACTAACCACCATGCCAACAATCTAGGAAACACAGGAAAGCTATGATTTCCTGTATTTGATGCAGAATTGTTTTGTTTTTGTCCTTGACAGGTTAATCCACAATAAATAGCAATAGCATGCACGTGGTGCGTGTGTAGTTCTCTGCCTCTCATAACTCCACTGATATTCCTGCAGTTTGAAATCTTGTGCGATCTTGTGAATTTCATGAGTTCAGCAACTAACCACTCTTACTAGATTGTATCAGGTCGTCTCAACAAGAGCAAATTAAGTGTTTGAATTCCATGCAAATCCTACATGATTTAATTACGTTCATAGAAACATGAAATTATTGTGTTCAAATTACAAGTTAGACTTTTTTAATGTAACAACCACCCAATTTACTTTTTTTGGTATACCAAAAAAAGTAGAGGTGGCTGCTCGACTTGACTGAGATGGATGCCTTCCTGAAACCACGATCTAAAGAGCGCGAGTCTGAAACCCGTGCATTGTCGCAGGATTTAACATTGCTATATTATTGACTTACTTCACTTGAACATGATATGAACAATTTAATCTACCCTCTCTGCATATCATGTAGTTTCTACACTATATAGTTACACTTAACTTTAAAGCATGAGGCAATTGTGTTAAATACACGCAAGATGCTTATGTAAATCCAAGAGCTGGCCAATCCCTTTTTTCAGTGTGTGCTCAGTGCATCACTTTTCATCTTGAATCACTTCCTGTTATACTTTATACGTTGTTTCTCTTCCCACCTTCATGCCCCTGCACAGACTCTTTTGTTGCTCCCCCTCTTTTTTCAGTGAGTTAGTTTTAGTTATGTTTCGCTTCCTGATGTACTTTGTTAGTTAGTTGTCTAGTTTTATTTCTAGTTATAAGCCTCATTATCTTGATTGTTTTCAGCTGTGTTTAGTTTCTTTCCTATTTCCACCACCCTCGTTACCTTCTGTGTATTTATAGCCTCTTGTGTCAGTTTTTTTTTTTTTGGTATTGTACCATTCCCCCTCTCTTTGTTTCCACACATGGTCTTTCCTGGATTCTTGCTGCTTTGCTCAATTGTGGATTTTATGTTTGGGACACTGCATGCCTTTATTCCAACAATATCTGATTCTGTACATTTCATTAGGCTGGACATTATTTTATGTAGACTATTAAAAGTCTAAATAAGAATCAGCACCGTACACTAAGACTAAATGGTCATCCGTCTTTCCTCTTCTGGTGTAAATGTGCAGTCTAACTGAAAAGCCATCCATCCCATAATCTGTCTCTCTCACAGTGATGTATCCATCTGTGTCCTTCATCTAATGCCTCTACCTGTCTTCGCTCCTGGGTAAACAAGTGCTCTGGACACAATTACTGTAACAAATCCCCCCTCACCACCACCACCATTACCCTCCACCCAACACTATTTCTATTTTCCTCCTACACAGTCTCACCCGTTCTCCCTCATTTCAAGCTTTACCTCCAGCACTCTCTTGTTCTTGATCTCTCCTCACACCACAGTACAGCTGGCCTCATTTGTTTTTATCTTGTGGTTATAATGACATTTCATTTAGGCTCTGCTTGGCTGGGTAGGTAAACCAAAACTCTTCATTTTTCTCTGTCAGATGGAGAGAAAAACTTGTGCAGCAAATGGGCACTGCTGCGGCTTTGGGGATTCAGATTTTCTTAAAAAGAAGAGGAGCCTAATTGTACTTTTTTCATGTCGAAACTTTGGGAGTGAATGCCTCCTAGAGTTCACAATGGGTTATTGATCTTTTCAGTTGATGCTAATGAGTCTTCACATATTTTTATTAGCTGTCTAATGGTGCATTTTACTGTAGACAAGGCTTTAGTGAGGCATTTTTAATGGACTGATTGACACACTGAATTAAGAACCCGGACAAACAGATGTCACTGCTTCATTTCTGAATACACACTTGGCTTTTGAGAAAGAAAAAAAAACCACGAAGACACTGTAATCCTGACAAACAAGGATGTGGGGGCACAGGAGAATAAAGCCAAAAGCCAAAAAGGAGAAATGAGATGTGACATAAAAAGAAATCATTGTGAGAAAAGAAAAGAAAAAGACACGAGTACATTTGTGTCCCCATTAGCACATATCGTGTCTAGAAGGGCAACTAGCCTCTCTAGTCTAATCTTAGCTCTAAATTAATGTACAAAGTCCAGAGAAGCCTTCCTCCCTCTGCAGCATTAACCCCTATCTTCACAGTTTAAAAGTGTTTTTATTCTATTATGCCTCTCCTCTTTCTTAATCAGTGTCTATGTGTTTTCTGCTCATTCTGGACACCTGATTAAGAAGCTGCTTGTATACCTGCCCCCTCTAAGTCATCAACTTTAGCATATGTGTGGTTCAGACGCAGCATCGGTTCTTCTGTTTCATATGCACAGCTTTTTCACTTTACAGACTCTTTGTTAGTAAGTACCTCCAGGGCATACGGCAGCAGCTTGTTAAGCAAAATATTGTGTTTTACGTTCTTTTTCTTCCCATATTAAGTAATAAAAATGCAGCATGTGGTCATGAGGCCTTGGATTGTTTAAAGATATGTTTGATTGAGCTTGGCTTGAACTTGAATAATAAAACTGAACTAACAAGACAGCCGTAAAGCTATGCGCAGAAAGAAAAGTAGTGTTCAGATTTCAAAGTAAACATTTCCATTTGAGTTGAACTCACAAAGAACAGGACTAACATATGCAGAGTAAAAAGGTTTAGAGTTGCAGTTCTTTTACAGATTATTAAAGATGATTAAAGAACCACATAGTCTACTTAGTCCACTGAGTCGAGGTTCAACTTTAAATCACACAGAGAAGAATAAAGAAAGATTTAGTTGAAGTATATTTCTTAATTTTAAAATATTCTCACAAAAAGAAACCCCTAATTGACCATTAAAACTGTGGCCACAATAAATAATACTTTAGGATATTTCACAGTTGTTGTTCACAGTCATTAATTAATATATGTGGCAAAAAGTGTATAAAGAGGAAGTAAAAGTGATTATTATTAGGGGTAGGATTAAAAACAGCTTATGCCTCTTCCTACTCCTCTTCGAACATGTTATTTATTAGGATTATTGTTTGTTTTCTTATTTTTCTCACATCATCCACTTCAGTTCATCCACTTTTTGTTTCAGTTCATCATAATGCACAGCTCTCTTAAGGTCACAACATTTCACACATCTCGAGGTGTGGACTTTGAGTGGACCACTGCAACCCCTTGTTTCTTTTGTCTTGATGCATGCTCAATCATCCAGATAAATAAATCCCCAAAGGCTGATTCTGTTCATCTGGACGTAGCGTTTTCAGTGGGAGAAACATTTTGTGACTCATCCAAATGACTTCTTCAGTCTCAGCTGACTGCAGGTTTCCCCAACCTTATAAACAGTACATTTGTTTGTTTTCTTTTTCAGCCATTCTGTTGTAGATTTGCCGCTGTGTTTAGGTCCATTGTCCTGTTGCATGACCCAGTTTTGGTCAACCTTTAGCTGTCAGACAGATGGGCTCACATTTGATTCTTCAATACTTGGGTTTAAAGAGGAGTTCAATCAATGAGCACGAGGTGCCCAAATCATCACCCATCCATCACTGTGTTTGACAGTTGGTATGAGGCATTTATTACAACATAATGCTTGGTTTTTGAAAAACATCCCCACTCTGGTCTTGTCACTCCAAGGGACATTGCTCCAGAAGTCTTATGGTTAGTTCTGATGCAATTTTGCAAGTCCAAGCCGTGCTGCCAATATAATTTTTTTAAAGAGTTACAGCTTTCTACTAGTGATGTGCGGATCAATACTGAAATATCGATTCCTCCGATACCAGTCATTTATGTTCTAGAATCGATTCTCACATTAAAATATCGATATTTTAGTAATTTAGCGTAAATGTGTAGTTTATCATAAACAGGAACACAGTGGGAAGAACCTATTTCATTCCGATTGTCTACATTGGAAGGAACTACTTCCTCTTCCGCCTTTCATAGTCATGTGCGAAATACAGCTGTATAAATGTGTCAGCTCCTTGGCGTGCGCACTCACAACAATGGCTGAGCGTAACTGGAGTTATGTGCGGCCATATTTTACATCCACAAACGTGGTTTGCGATACATGTGGCAAGAAAGTGAGGTGTTGTGGCAACACCACTAACCTCGTCAAACACCTCAGAATAAATCATATCACAGAATATGACGAGCTTATGTTGAGGCGAACTGAAGAGGAGGACAGGGACAGGTGCTGCTAGGGCGAGACAGACGTCTCTCACGGAGTCCTTTAGTGCTGCAGGCAGGCAAGGTGTTCACATAGCACACAACTTCAGGTTTTTTATATCTATTTGATGAACTCTGCATTGTTAAGTGATAAGAACAAGTAATCTGATGTCCTGTAATCATTATGACGTTATAATTTGAGATACAATAAATAAAATACGTTTTTGTACAAAGTATTGTATCGGATCAGTATCGTCGATACCACCCTGAATTTTACTTGGTATCAGATCGGAAAGGAAATCAGTGGTATCGCACATCACTACTTTCTACCTTCCAAACAAGCCATACTTTCCAGTCTTTCTCTGTTTGTATAGTTATGAACTTTAACATTTAACATGCTAACTGAGGAATGTAGCCTCTGAGATGTAGCTCTTGGATTTTTGTAGTTTCTCTGAACACTGCACAGTCTGACTTTGGGGTGAATTTGCTGGAACGTTCACTCGGGGAAAGATCGGCATCTGTCTTGAACGTTTTACACTTGTGAGTAATCTTTCTCGCTGCCAAAATTGTTTAACCGTCCACAGACCTTAGAGAAGCAGCAACAGTTGCTTTTCTAAGATAACTGCTTATATCGCCCCTTCATGGCATTGTGTTAACAAATACTGTACCTACACATAATGCACAAAACCAGCAAACTCACAAAGCTTCCATAGACATGCTTGATGTTGATCAGTTAATCAAGTGCAATTGGTGCTACTTACCATCTTAATTCCAGTGGAAATAGTGAAAGTGTATTTCGTTTTCACACATATATATTTGGCCTATTGTTTGTTTAAAAAAAAATGGCATAATGTAAAGTTTTAGGCTGTAAAATGCTCCTTACCACAAAATGTGTGACAGGTTGGGAATGCAGGTTAATAATTTTACTGAAATGAAACTCTCAAACTCTTCTTTGGTTATAACTATACCTATAGCTTCCTGTGTACCAGTTTATTGCAGGAGTAGATGAAGGGGTAGGGGTTGAATGGCGTATTGAAAGAGCAAAGACAAGACAGCCATGGATTTTAAGAATATATCAAAGCTGCTTAGCTGGTGACGACTTATTTGCTGCATTCACAGCCGAGACAGTAAATCTCAGCCTCCCCCACTTTTGTTCATCTATCTTTGTTCTGCAGCCATCTTCCAAAATTTCTCTTTGTTTCTTATGCTGCCTCTTTTTTTGAAAAATAACTTCATTTCAGGAGATTGCCTTATAATTATCACTTTAACCCTTTTCTCAGATTTTGTCAGATTATTTAGTGCAAATCTGTGGTGCATTGATTGTAAAGTCTTTATCAGGCTAGCTAGATGCCCACAGACTGAAATTCAGCTCTGTCTGCGCTCAGTGTGAGTGAAATGTGGGGTTGGGTGGGCTACCATTGGACCTGAATAATTCATGCTGGCTCTGCCTCTGTCCATGTGTTTTAAATACTGGTTATAGACTAGAAAGCTATGAATCATTCATCAGGGGCGATTAAAGTCTGCTGTTAATTAACCCTTATCCTTTTGCAGTAGTGTGGAGAGGGTCAGTGACTGATCCCTGCCCTGACCTCTCAGACCACCTGCTCACTCCCTCCATCTTTCACTCCTGAATTTCACTATACGTCCCGTTAGCGTGTGAGGCAGTGCGCAGTTGTCTTTTCTTGAATCAAAACGGTGGATCCAATTGAGATACAAGCAGTTTTTCTCATTATAAGTCACCCGAAACATGTTATTTTTTTATCTTATGACTTTCAAGAATATATTGCAGCGCTCAAAATAAAAGACTCTTTGAAATGTGTTTCGAGTGTACTGAGTATGTTAAATGTGTGTAAGTGTGCGAGTGTGTGTGTGTGTAATTGCCGTGACGAGACAAGATGTTGAGAACTCAGCGATGCATGTCGCCAGAGCGGTTGAACGCTCCACGGATGGCCCACAGAGAGGAGGAATGAAGGAGAGACAGAAGGGGGGTAGAATGATGAGAGGAAAAGTTAGGAGAGACAGATATATATGAATAAACAATGTGTATTCTTTAAACAACAGAGAACTTCACTGAGACACCACACCAAGCAGCTGCATGTGCGATTTCTATTTTAGCTCTTCAAAGTGTGTGTGTGCCAGGTGTGTGAGGTCAGCATAATTACACTGAAAGTTCAAAGTGTCATTAAATGGCTAATAGCAAATTAAAACAGCTCCATTCTAGTGTACATATGTTCTTTGTGTGCATTTATATCATATGCATTCAGATGTAGAAGTGATATACATGTAGCTACTATTCTTTGAAGCAGTTAACAGACAAGATGTTAATATTTGAGTCATAATTGTCAATGCGTTTCTTTCTGCAGCAGTAAATCAAAAATGCAATTCAAACCAATGCAAGTTCTTGCAATGGTTTGAAGTCATGCTTCATTTGTTGCACAGCGGTTGGGTCCATTTGCGTACCATAAAGTTCCTTCGCGGAGACTACAGAGAAGGATTTTCAACCTATGAAATCATGCTTCTTTGCAGCCCTTCAACAATACAACTGCACATAGCTCAACGTAGATGACACTATGCACAGGCTGAATGGTGATTGGTTGGAAAACAGGAGAAATGTGAAAACACATCAAATATCAAAAAGTAAAGCAAGAGAAGCATAGTTAGTGGCTTTACTGGACTCATTTACCTGGTTTATTTAGTTACTTTTTAATGTTTTTAACACTTTGTTTCAATGTAGACCTTCCTATGCTATAACAGCTCAAGCAAGCACAGCTCACAGACTGCTTGTTCATGATGCTGCCCCCTGGTGGCAGTAAACGAATAAAAATGTGTAGATCAGCGGTTCCCAACCTTTTTTGCGCCACGGACCAGTTTATGTCCGACAATATTTTCACGGCGAGGCCTTTAAGGTTTCGCGGATAAATACAACAAAATAAAAATTGTACTGGTATAAAAAAAAAAGCGGATTTATTCATAACACACGGAAAAAGACCCAGGGAAACTGAGTTAACAATAAAAATATTTAAAAACACAACAATAAAAACCCTGAAAACCATAAATTTTCCAGTACTAAACGACTCACGGACTGGTACTGGTCCGTGGCTCCGGGGTTGGGGACCACTGATGTAGATGACTTTTGACAAAGCTGCTTGTAGGCTGTGCACTGCTCGCCTGAAGAAACCATGTTGGCGCTCTTAGTCTGCGTGAAGCGTGATTTGCAATAGTGGACTCCACTCAAATGGTTGCCACTATATATTATATTCTTGCATAAAAGTAAAGTTACCAAGTGCCAGTGTCATTTTGTAGTTAAATTCCTTTCCTGCAGCAACTACGTCACCAACTGTGGAGGAATTTCTGAACATCTAGGAATATAAGAGAGAAATGCAGGTCGTCTACACTTGACACCGTGATTACGACTCTACATGTAAGATTACAGAGAGGCTTTAACAAAGTCATGCATTTCTTAAATTTTACAGTAAACTTCCAGGCATTTTGTTAAAACTATATCCTGTCACCAGTGTTGCAACTATGCAGAGTATTCTGCGCTCATCTTACATGCTCTCATTTTGCAGAGGTTTCATCTTTGTGAGAGACAGAGGGCCCTGTTGAATTCTGAGTGAGCAGCATTTCAATTCCACATGCCACGGTGAAGCGACTCCACACAAACACCGACAATCGCTTTTTTACATGTACATTTCTTCTGCCTTTCTGTGTGTGTGTGACTGTCACACATGCACCAGACGTTAACAAACACACTTACTTCATCAGTAGTGCTGTTAGGAGCTGTTTGGAGGAGATTGCTATTTGCCACCACGTTCTCTCTGCAAAGGCAAACTGTAGATACGTTGGTGATTCTACGGACAGTATTTCTTTGACAGGACTTGGGACTGATGGAGTGTGTTTGTGTATGTGTGTGTGTAGCTGCTGGTGGTGGGGGAGTGACAGGCAGTGACGGTGGGTACACAGCGTAACCTTTAGAGTGGAGCCACAGGAGCATGACGGCCAGACTCCAAGGTAACAGAGAGGGAGAGAGACAGGGAGAGGTGTTGTGGGGCTTGTTGGGAGGAGAAGGAGAAATTCGACAGGTAGGGGAGATAGAAACTTCAAGGTATCTGTGTCATCTGCTCTTCTGTCTGTTTGCTTTCCTATGTCCCATTGAAAGACTGCTAGCAGCCAAGAGGTTGGAATACAAACGAAAAAAGTTTAACGCTTTAGAAAACAGGTGTATTTTTACGACAGCGCCACTATACACATCAAATATCTGCTAGATATAGATAAATGTATACCTTTTTTCCTGTGACTCTCCTATGAAAGATACTGCACCCCGACGCATTCTTGACACGGGGAAAAATGTAACTTAGCACACATATAAGGTAAAAGAAGAAGGTAGAATATGTGTTTGCTCACTGCTATGTATCAGTAAATCTGAGGAAGTGTGGAAGAAATGGGTGAATTTCTTCGTTCCCGCCCTGCCTTGATTACACAGAGTTTTAATCATTTCTCCTGTCCAGCAGGTCCAGTGCTAATTAATTTCTCTGTGCACATTTTAACACACACCCTCTACATATGCAAAGACATGGTGCCTATTTACGCTTTACACATGCTCATGTGGACGCAATGACACGGCTGAGTGTCTCCCTGCAACATTTTTCTCATTAGGATCTCTGTCCTGTCAATCGAGGCTTGGTGAATAATTTATAGACGTTGCAGAAAAGAGTTTACAGGGGGGATATGTGCATGTGTGCAGCCAAAGGCAGTGATTTCAGTTTTTAAGCTTCCATGAGACTTCGGGGGGGAGGTTGTCCATGTTTCCACAAGCTCAGATCTCCAATTCATTCATACAGACCACATATCCACATGCAGTGTAGAGGTGAGCACACACACTGAGCAATAAACATAGTGGTGGATTTACGTGAGGCCCCAAACGCAGGACAGTCTGATGCTGATAAAGCAGGGCATGAACAAAGGCGAATGTCCAAGAAACAAACTGCAAAAACGCAATCCAAAAAATGAAAGAAAAAAAAACTTGGACTGCAGGGCTCCAGGGACACAGCTATGTGGGATGACTCAACAAAGGACAAGGGGAGACTGGGCCAATATTTGCAAAAGCTAATGAGAGAAGTAGAAATAGCTAAAGCTTATAATAGACTAATCATTTTCCATTCGTCTATTAGGCACCAACAGAAGATCACATATCACTCCAGTTTTGGCCTCCCTTCACTGGTTGCCTGCACGGTTTAGGTTTCATTTTAAAATTTTAGTTTTAACCTTTAGGGCCCTAAATGGTCAAGCTCCCCAGTTTATACCTGACCTGCTGAAACCGCGTTAATCGTCCCGAGCTCTAAGGTCATCAAGTCAGAGTCTGCTGGTGGCCCCACGCACTCGATTTAAAACTCGTGGTGATCGGGCCTTTCAAGCAGTGGCACCACGGTTGTGGAATTGTCTTCCACTGTTTTTATCCTGTTACTGACTCCATTGATTCTTTTAAACAGCAGCTGAAGACATTTTCAGTATACAAGCTTTTAACTAATTTGTTGTTTTTATGTTGTATTTTATTGTTTTACATTGTTATTTGTTGTATTTTCATTCTTTTTCATTTTCATTCTCTGTATTGTGAAGCACTTTGTGATTTTTATCTGTGAAAAGCGCTATATAAATACATTTTACTTACTTACTTACTTACTTACTTAACAGTGTGCAGCTAGGTGGCTACAGCCGCCAGCTAATGCTAGTTCAGGCAAACTAGCTAGCAAGATGTAGTTCACTCTGAACGAATTAAATGCAATGCTAGTTTTAGAAAATGCTGAACAATACAAAAAAGGGTACCACCTTTCATTCAAAGTGATTCTAATAATTTTAGGGTAATAAAAACCCTACTTACTATGAACAGGAAAACTCTGGAAACCAAACCACACTGTAGCAGGTTGTACAATATTGTATTTCTACTTCTATCTAAACATGTGTGTCTACAGAGATTAACATGCTTCTAAAGAGAGCCTCGGTTCAATGTTTGGCACTTCTAAGTTTTCTTTAGTTTTCCACCCTGCAGTTTGCTGCTTACCTGCCGTCGCTCTCCCACAGCTGCACCAACTGGGAACCACATCCATGACGAAAGAAGTCTGCTGTTGGCTTAAGATTCACCGACATACACAACATGCCATGTTTTATTTTAAAAAAATTTTAAAAAGAATCTCTTCCTTCTCCACCTACTTTATTCACATGTGGTTACCATGGAATACAGTTTTCGAAAACCAGACATTTTCTTTTGTTTTGTTTTTGAGTTGCAAGTAACATTTGTTATCATGTACTTTATGTTGTTTCTTGTCATCTTTTAGGAAATATACTGCTGATATCATGAAAAAAATAATACATTTCATCTAATTTAATTGAATTTAATTTAATTAAACTTTTGGTCTTAAAATGCTTAAATAATTTAAAGAAATAACAAATTTGCATTAAATCAGTAATTGTTGCAAACAAGCAAAGGAATAGTTCATACAGAGGATGGTTACAAAATTGCCTAGTAAGAGCAAGAAATAATGTGAAGTTATCAAAAACTACAATATATGTTCAATGTATAAAAACGTGTTAAAAAAAATTGCATGTGTTAAGTGTGTGTCAGAGAGTGATGGATGATTATATTTCTGATAAAGAGGAACACATTACTCTCTTGAAGACAATGGTGTTGTTACTCTTTCCACATTTTGAGTTGAATAGTTTCCAAGTTTGCTAGTGGTGATGTTCAGCTGTGTCAGCTTGATATGGTTAAAGGGAAATTGGTTTCTAAAATTGACAGATAAGTTCATTTAAATATTTCCTCATAAACTGACTTTATGCATATACATTTATCCAATTTAATCTATATGTCAACACAGACACATCTGAACTTTATCACATTTTAAAGAAAATGCACATAATTACATATTTGTCGACTGGGACTGATTTATGTACGTTTTCTTTTCTTTATTTGTGGGGGTTTTTTTCCAAGTTAAGATTTATTCATTTAGGTTGATCAGTTATGGTTTAGTTGTGCCAGCATGTCGACATGCAGAGAAAAAAGCGGCCAAACGTTATAAATGAAGTGCACATACACATGTTAAAACACACACACACACACACACACTGCTTGGACCTAGGCCTGCGACTATGACAAGCCCTGCTGTCTGCTTCGGTCCTCTCCCAGGCTTTGGGAGAGGATGGGGAGGAATGCTAAAGAAACCAGGAGAAGCCAAGCATACAGTTTTGCTGTGGGGGTAGAGGGAGGCGGAGTGAGGGAGGAGGGATGGATGCTGCTCACCACACCACACAACTCTCTTTCTCCATCTCCCTTCCTCTCCTAGCATCCTTTCAGTCTGCAGAGACCCCATGTGTGTCAGCCAAGCAGTGGAGCATTCCTTCTGTCTATTTTACCTATTTTTGTTGTTTCTCCTGCTGTCTTTCTCGCGCTCCTCTTTTCCACTTTCCTCCTTTATGTTTTCTTTTGTTTTTACATTTTGCTGCTTTTAAACATGTTTTTCAGCAGAGGTGTTACAGACAAAAACATAAACTCTCAAGCTTACAGTGTTATGCACACTGAGATTAAAAGAGAGCCAAACTGGAGGAGGTGTAACAGAGGACAAGAGTTATACGATGAACTCTAGATTCTTTGAAATTCCAGATTAAATAAAATAGAAATCACTAAAATTGAGAAGAAGGAATGGGTGGTCGTAGAGAGGCAGCTCTAGCCAGTTTGGGTCTGTCGATTTGTTTCCTGTTAAACTTCTCCACAGCAGGTGTCAGCTGAAGAAGGAGACTTGGAGGCGGAGACATTGAGGAAGAAGGCAATTATTGTTGGGGAGCGTTTTGTTTTGTTTGTGGAAGCAGCATTGTGTGGCCTTCTGCTAATGAGGCCCAGCAAGCTTGTTAATAATGAATTGGGGGAAAAAGGTGACACAGAGTGCGTGCGTGTGTGTGTGTGTGTGTGTGTGTGTGTGTGTGTGGGTGTGTGTGTGTGTGTGTGTGTGTGTGTTTGGTGAGGTCATCTCACCAGAGGGTGTTGACATTCTCTCTGATAGGCCCCTAGGATGAATATGGTGTCACAGCACTGTTTGATATTGATCTGCTCACACTCACTCACACGCACACACACACACACACACACACACACACACACACACACACACACACACACACACACACACACACACATTCTAACTGGTTTACTTCTATCAAAAACAAATTTGTTTGCCGTACTTTTCCAATATTTGAATTTTAAAAAGAATAAACTACTGTAATACATACTTTCATTTCATTTCATTTATTTGTTTCACATATGGTTCAACAGTATTTCATTTCTTACTGACAAACCCTCGTTCCCATTAATATAACACAGCACCCATGAGTGAAAAGGAGCAGGACGAAGAATAAATTCTTATTAGCACCTGACCCCTATCTGAATTCCAAATAAACTTACAAGTGGGCACCTACAACCCCAAAAGCACTCTAACATTTATCTACACTTATCAATGCAAAATGTAACAACAAAACAACATAATCAACAGTATACAATACCAATAGATGGCTGCCTTTGTGTGATCCTGGCAAACTGATGCTTAAAATAAACTTTCCTTTTACAGTCCCCACTACCTGAACACAATACAAATAAACTTCGAACTTTTGAGGTAATGTATTATTTTTTGCCTTGAACATGATTAATTATGTTTGTAATGTCACTAAATCTTCTAATTTCAACAATTTTATAAACAGATTATTTGTATGTTCTCTATATTTAACATTATGAACCATTCGTACCACTTTCTTCTGTAACAAGTATAGAGGTTTTATATTACTCGCATATGTATTCCCGCAAACTTCAGCACAATAACTGAGATAGGGGGAAATTAGTGAGAAATATAGAATATGCATTGTCTAATAATCTAGTATGTCTCTAACATTAACCGGAATATAAATATTTTTAACCATCTTTTTTGAGATTTCTGTACTTTCTCTACTTTGTTTAATAATTGCCCAAAAGTTCTCAATACATGTCGACATGTGTGAATTTCTTTAGGATAATTTTGTCTGAAATCAAACACAGCAAGTTGTGAGTGTCACACTGTAAATGGCTTCATATTAGTAACTTGTCTCCTTGCAACACAAAAAAGGCTGCAAAGTTTTTTTCCTCATAAAAAGTCAATTTCAACTCACATAATGGCAGTACCGGGAATAAAATATGAAATAAAATAAGAGTAGAAAACACTGGGCTCAAATTTCAGGCTCATGTGTAGCCCTCTGTCCTACTGATGACATATTATATGAAATTATTATAATGTTAGAGCTGGTGATAGATTTCATTACTGGGTTGATTTGTAGAGCTGCAACTTTTTTTCCTACAAAATAAAACTAATCAAAGTGCAATCAGTGTGTCAGTAAAACCAGCAGGTTACATCACTACTGGTTCTCTCCATGCCTTCATCCATCAGGCATTGTACTGTTAATTTTACAGTGTTTTACAATATTGTTTAGTTGTGACTACTAAAGTTGTTTGTTGGTCTTGCTCATCCCATCAGTATGGTGACCTTTCAGCATGAGAGCCGTGCAGCACTCATTGTTTTCACTCCTCTTGAAGCTGTACTTGTTAGTTTAAATTAAAAGCGCCCGAACCTAGAAGGTAAGAAGGGACAAGCGGACATAACTATCAAATGGGCCTTTACACGTTACATGGGATGTATATATTTGCCGTCTTTAGTTAAATTTTACACATTATAAAAGTTCCAAAATATGTTTAGTTCACAGTTCTGTGTTGTGAGCCAAAGCCTAACTTTATTTATGCTGTATAGATTTAACAAATGAATCCAATTTTAGACCAGAAAGGTGAGTGTTTGAAAGAAAAATCAGTCTGGAATTGTGTTATTTTGTCAGCTGTCTATAGCTTTCCTCTTCATGTTGGTGGTTTACTCAGGTTACAGTGATGAGCACAAAAATCTGATCTTATATGAGAGGCGACCACCACAGTAAAAGTGCAGACTGTTCCATGCTTACCTTTGCTCAGCGTGTGTGGGTTTGTGTGAGCATGTGTGTGTACTTCGCCTCGATGGGTGTGTCTTTGCCAAGTACAAGGAGTGAGAGAGAGAATTATTGCTCCCCTCACTTTGGTGTCCAAACGAAGCCCCTTGGATTCTTCCAAACTAACACCTCCCCGAGGAGAGAGGATCAGACAGTCTGCAAGAGGAATGAATCTCTGCGTGTTTCTGTGTGTGGGTATCAATACGTGTGAGTGTGTGTGTGTGTGTGTTTGCGTGCATGTGACCAGCAGCTGTGTTAGAAGGTTTATGTTAGCATGGACCACAGGCCGCTGACAGCTTCTCCTCTGTTACATTTCCTTGCCTTTCTCTGCACTTTGCTCTCTTTTGTCGTTTTCCATCTTCATTGTGAATACAGCCTGATCCTTCCATTTCTCCTTTTAGTCTTTCAGTGTACCATCTGACTGTTAATAGCCTCTGTCAACACTAGCAGTCTTTTCTCTGACTATCTGCCTGCTTTTTTCCCCCTTACCTCTAAAAGGTGAATGTTTTCAGCATCCTGCTTTTGTCTATATGGCTGTCTGTTTTTGACACTCTCTTCTGTTGCTTTAGAAGCCCTTTCTCTCTTCCTCTCAGCACCACTGAGACAGTGACCAAAAATATACAGTCTTATTTAACTTGCATGGTTCTTGCTTCCCTCCAGCCATTTAGCTTTTCTCTCGTCTCGTGTCTCCTTTCATTTCTTTCTTTTACTCGTTTGTATCAAACAGGCTGGAGGAGGACGTGAGGTGCATTGAGTTAATTTATTTGTCTCTTCCTATCATCTTCTTCACCCATCTTCTGTAGATCAAACTCTATAGGCAAATACTTTAGACATATTTAAGTGTGAATTTGCTTTTGCCATGCTCTCTAATGTAGGGTATGTGCATGATGTGACTACATAGTTTGGTGTTGCCTTTCTGAACAGCTTCACACATTTTGGAGGTTTGTTATTCTTGTTCTTTCTTACCATCTCACCAGCCTGTCCCCCTGGGGTGAGGCAGAGGAGAGCCCAGAACACCACAGCAGACCTTGTCTATTTCCATCCCCCTTTCCCGGTCGCTTCCTGACGACACAGGCGGCCTCCTGGTACCATGGCTGACCCCTTCAGTCAACTCTCTTCAGGCAGACTGACAGCTGTCAATCAAATGTCTGGGCTGCGTTGTGACATGCAGAGGCATTGATAGACAGTGGCTATGTTTGTTAGTGTGTATTTGTGTTTATACTCATCAGCAATGTGTGTCCTTAATATCAAAGTTGTCCAAATTCATTGATTAAAAAGCTGATGTGAGGTTCATTATTGGAGCTTTTATAGATTTAACATTTTGAAAAATTTTGTCGAAATAAAAGTTTTGTCCTTTCTTTTCATTGCTCTCCAATGTACAGCGATAAAAGACAAAGAAGTGCTTTACTGGACTGGTTGTATTTAATCAATATACTAATGACTAAACAGGCAGAGAGGTGGAATTAAGCTCAGTAGCTTTGTTCATTTTAAAAGCGCCTCCTGTGTTGTGTTATTGAGTAAGGCAGAAATTTCCAGACGGTTAAAGGTTTTGAAGCTGTTGTTGGAGCTCTGAAGATTTCTCATCTCGCCTCTTTTTGTTTGTGTGGGAGCAACAGACATTTCCATTGTTTATGTGCATTATTATTCTCCACTGGCACCTAAACCACTAATGGCACAGCGTTCAGATCAAACGGCTCTGTTTATGGCAGCCAGGTCGGATCTCTAGTCATAATCAGAGCAAACAAAGTGAAGACTGTAGACTGAACTGTATCAGACAGTGTGGGTCAAGGGCAAGAAATCGTCTGTACCTTCAGATATTAAAAATATCTAGTTTGGATTTAAAGTTTTTACTTTACACAACACCAACTGAATGTTATCTCTATAAATTATCAGATACCGCTGACTGAAGGTAAAATGAAGAAGCACTGAGATCTTTTACTTGAGTACAATTTTAAAAATGCTCATAAAAAATAAGGCATTTGTGAAATAGTGAAACTCAGCTTTTTAGTGTTCTGAAAATCACATGCATATAGATACACAGCGAATCATAATTTTAGGCCCATTATGTATGTAGCATTTCAATGGTATCAAGCTATGGCTAATATTTGGCAGTTTAAACTATATCACATTTTTCATTTACAAGACATGAATAGGTGGAAAATTAGCCATTCAGCGGTGGACTTGCCAGGGTTTGGCATCATTGTCCTACTGCAAAAGTGTTCATGAGCTTCAGCGTATAAACTGATGATCAGACATTCTCCTTCAGGATTTTGTGGTAGAGAGCAGAACTCATTATTCCATTAATCACAGCAAGCAATCCGGGTCCCCAGACCCAGTGGTAACATTTTTCAGACAGAATGAAATTTAAAAACTGCACTGTATTTACTCAGGTCATCTTTGTCTACTATTACCATTTGTTTGATGATCTGAAGTACACAAAAAACAATTAAAAAAAAACTTTTTCCCAGCAATTTAGGTACCTAATATCAAAAAGAAACACCAATTAACCCCATAAACCCAAAAACCTTCAAGTAGTAGAAAATTGCATCAAATCTAACTTCAGTTGACACAGTAAAGCTACTGAGGTGCAAGTCATTGTGACATAGTGCAGCAAAAATGTTTCAGTTCATTTAGGTTTGCTGCATGGACGTGTCATGTCTCACAGTGCTCAGAAGTGAGATGACCTAAAACAATGTTCTTAAGTGGGAACCACCCAGGCATGAATATATGCAAAGTGAACTGGTATCTTAAGATTTTTTCAAAAAGTAAAAGCATTTAGTTAAATAATACTTTGTTATCATTGTGTAATGTTGTTATGTGTTCTCAAAAACAATGTTCCTTGGTAAATCAACAAATTCAGCTGGCTTAACAATTCATTATTACACGTAATGTAAATCTTATTAGCTGAGGGCAGTACAATTAAGACTGTGATTTATATAACTGCAAATTAACATATCAATAAGCCTTATAGGAAATGTCTCATTAATTAGTCATCCCTTAATTGGCCCTGAATGCCATTAGTGTGCTGTGTGTGTTAACCATGCGTTCATTAATAACATTACTGCGGGACACGGATCTGCACGGCCAAGCTAAGTTTAACTGTTGTCTCTTCAGCTGTTGCTGTGTGTGTGTGTTTGTGTGTCTGAGAATGGTATGACACCCGTGGCCGTGCTGATGCGGGCTGGTTTTTCTTTGACCGATGGTGCCTGGCATTGGGAGGGAGGAGGGGTGGGGTGCTGGAAGGTGCGGCGGGAATGAGGAAGGGGTTTGAACCTCCCACTGGTGCTGATGAAGACGAATGAGCTAACAAGACATGACGGAATTGCTTTTGCAAAGAGGGGGGCTGAATGCTGTGTAGTCATAGTGTTAAGGGCGGCTAACGGGGCAGGTTGATTTATTGTTCCTGCAGCAGATAGTCACCATTTTGCCCCCTCCTTTCCCTACTTATTCAGCAAGACCCCTCGGTCTTTAATTACAGCCCCCAGCTTCCTTCATTCTCTCATCCATGTCCTTATTAGAAGAGTCATACCACACATCATACATCCATGCTAGCAGAGGACAACTGTGTATGAGACAAAGCCTGAAGGGGAAAGGCTGAAGCCCAAAATGTCATCGCTACATTGAGTTTGCATTCCATTACTTTCTCATGGTCAGGAAAACAGGGAAGAAATACAGGAATGGGAGAGAGTAATGAAACAAGGGAACTGAAGGTCAAAACTAGAAGAAAAGAACGCAGAATGGATAAAATTGAGGAGAGGGGGAAATGGAGTGATTAAGATATGTACATAATGGGAATGAGGGGATTGCGGATAACAAATGCAGAAATAGAGCAATCCTCAGAGAGAGGAGGAGGGGTAAATACATGTTAAATGGTGTTGGAGGTCTGAGAATAAGGTGGAATCTGGTGGCCCAACCTGATGAATTCATAAAACCCCCATGGAAAAAGGAGGAGGAGAGGATAACATGCAGAAAAAAGGAGGAAAGTGGGAGCTGCTATCTCAACAACAACAAAAAGGCTGAACCAAGAGCTAAATACACACTTCTTTCCTTTCTGGTTAATTACAGTTTAATCTGTTTTAGCCTGAATATGAAAAATCTGGATACATAACATAAGATTCCTCTGCACCAACAAGTGGACAAATAGCTGTGCAGGTCTACATTAGCAATTCTCTGCAGCAAAAAGGCAGGAGAGAAGAGGGGCGAGGTACGGAGGGTGTGGGGGGGCAGCTCACCCCACAAAATTTATCACCACATGGCTTTTCACTCTCTGAAATATCAGCCTATTAAAACATTCATTGAGCTGATTAAACTGCAATAAAATCTAACAAAATTTCCACTGACACTTTCAGTGCATGATTCATTCGGCTAAAGCTTTGCGTGTGCTTCTCCAGTGCTCATAAACAGAGCGATGGGAAAGGTCTGATGCTGCCGCCATCTCTTGGCTGACTGTGAGTTTAAGCAAGGATCTGTCAGGGTTTTTTTTTCCCCCTTTATTTAAAGATCAGGGAGAGCAATAGCGTACAGGATTTATGTTGAAAGGGAGCAAAGTGCTGACCTCAAAATGGCCTTTTGCTTCACTATCTATTTTTCATTCTGATTAATTTTTACCACAGTGGTTTTAACTTCATGCAATGCCAGGTCTAGAGTCTACAAAAGTCTACAAAATACTTCTAGGACAATCTAGGACAATATACTCATCCTAGATTGACTTAAGGTAATAAAACACACCAATGAGTTTTTCAAATTGTCAATACTTTCAAAATGAACTTTGACTCTAAACATTATAGCTAGCAGTAGAGCCATCCACAACCTGAGTCAGAGGACCACGAGAATCATCCACTTTGTCTCTACGACAAAAATGAGTAAATGTTATGTGAGCTGCTTCTTTGGCCCTGCAAAGCAGAGGTACTACAAAGGATCTCCAGTGGATGGATGTTGCTCATTGGTGTGGATGAGTGGATGTTAATCATGTTCATTCACAAACAGCAAATGCAACGACTCTGTTTCACCATATCTGACAAAAATGTAAACATTTTCTTTTATTTGTGACCCTTTGGTATGCAAAAACGTCAGTTTTACCTGTAACTACTAAACATGTAACCTGTAGTTAAAACATTTAATGTAGTAGTGCAGAAATTAAAAAACTTAATCTAAATTACTATGGAAAAAATGATTCTTTATGTCTACATAGATAGATAGATAGATAGATAGATAGATAGATAGATAGATAGATAGATAGATAGATAGATAGATAGATAGATAGATAGATAGATAGATAGATAGA